>NC_134207.1:940000-1250000 GCF_965140235.1 Caretta caretta
GGGGGAATAGGGAGGAGCTGGATGGGGGCGGATGCTTCTCAGGGCACTCGAAGGGCGTAGGCCCTGTGGAAACTTTTAATAATTGACTTTTCCTAAGACATGAGGGAATTTCCTGGCTGGGTTTCAAAGGCTGCCGGCACCTGCCACTCCCTCAGGTGCATGGCTCGGAACAGGGGTGCATGTGGGCCCGGACTCTTCCCAGGTCCAGGCCAGACGGGCCTGTTGGGGGATCTACTGTGGCGGCCAGTGCAGCACCCGCCACAGCCCTGCCCCTGTAACGCCGAGAGCACCTGGGGCTGCTGCCATGGAGAAGCGTAGAACCGTAGGACTGGCAGGGACTCGAGAGGTCGTCTAGTCCAGGCCCTGCACTCATGGCAGAACGAAGTACTATCTAGCCCATCCCGACAGGGGTCTGTCCAACCTGCTCTTAAACATCCCCAAGGACGGAGACTCCACAACCCCCCTGGGCAATTTATTCCAGAGCTCCATTGTCCAACCTAACCCTCCCTTGCTGCAATGTAAGCCCATTAATGGGAAGGGGTGGGGGGCAGGGAGCTTAGCAGAGGGGGGCTGATGCTGGATTGGGCGGGGGCAGGGGAGATGTGAGGTGGGGGGAGCTCGGAGAAGGGGGTGATGCTGGGTGGGGGAGGGGGGGGCGTGTTTCTCGTGGGCCCTGACCCCTGGCTGGCTGTGCCTGGCGATGTGTTAGTCTCAGGCTCCTGCCCTGACCTGCGGCCCCGTGGTCTGTGCAGGGTCTCACATGGATGGGGGTGTGGCAGAGTCCGGAGCAGACGGGATACCCCAGTAGGGAGGCTGCGCTGGCTGCTGTCACCATGGGAAAGGGCCCCACAGCCTGGGACAGCCCACCCCCCCCCCCCCCGCCTCCCAGCTTCACACTGTCTGTGCAACTGCTGGGGGGGAGCTCGCAGCCAGGGCTGGTCCCTGCTGCGGGGCCGGGGGGAGCTCACAGCCAGGGCTGGTCCCTGCTGGGGGGGAGCTCGCAGCCAGGGCTGGTCCCTGCTGGGGGGGCGGGGGGAGCTCACAGCCAGGGCTGGTCCCTGCTGGGGGGGAGCTCGCAGCCAGGGCTGGTCCCTGCTGAGGGGGAGCTCGCAGCCAGGGCTGGTCCCTGCTGGGGGGGAGCTCACAGCCAGGGCTGGTCCCTGCTGCGGGGCTGGGGGGAGCTCACAGCCAGGGCTGGTCCCTGCTTGGGGGGAGTTCACAGCCAGGGCTGGTCCCTGCTGCGGGGCCGGGGGGAGCTCACAGCCAGGGCTGGTCCCTGCTTGGGGGGAGCTCGCAGCCAGGGCTGGTCCCTGCTGGGGGGAGCTCGCACCCTGACACATCCACAGAGGTGTAGTAGGGAGAGAGAGCCTGGAGCCCTGGGCCTGGTGCAAGACCTGAGGCCGAACCAGAGGTTGTGACCCAAAGTCAGGCCATGGATTAAAGCAGACGCTCACAGGTTCACTGCCCAGTACATGAAGTTGGCCAATATCTAGGCACCAGATCTTTCCATAAAGCTATTCCCGTGAGTACAGACACATCCCAGTCAGGTGCAAGAGACAATGGTTTAACAGAGCAATGAACAGGAATGCAGAAATTCCCGCTGCTGACTGAGCCACTCCTTGCTGCTAAGCAGCCGTGTGTCAGTGTGCCTGTAACCACGGAGACAGGCCGCTGGGACTGTGCCCAGGGGGCAACAAACCTGGCCAGGTGCCTTTGTCACTAAACCGTGCCTGAGGTCTACCTTTATGAGTAACCGCGCGGGGTGCCGACTGAGCCGGCTGGCAAGAGTGACAGCGTCAGAGCTCCAAGCACAGGCTCGGGGCGGCGGTTACTCAGGCACCATTCCAGCCTTCAGCACTTTACCGTCGAGGTCTGCGGCACCCGCTCCCTGCACAGCGCCCGCCGACAGCGTGCACACGCGCCAGCCAGCGGGCAGCCCGCTGGCATTCTGTTTGGAGAGACATTTTTCAGTCAGCTCCACTAGAAAAATAAGTACGGGGGTCCAGGCAGAGGGGGAGCGAGCAGCAGGGGCACAGGGCACATAAGAACGGCCAGACGGGGTCAGACCAAAGGTCCGTCCAGCCCAGCGTCCTGTCTACCGACAGTGGCCAATGCCAGGTGCCCCAGAGGGAGTGAACCGAACACGTAATAATCTAATGATCTCTCTCCTGCCATCCATCTCCACCCTCTGACAAACAGAGGCTAGGGACACCATTCCTTACCCATCCTGGCCAATAGCCATTAATGGACTTAACCTCCATGAATTTATCCAGTTCTCTTTTAAACCCTGTTATAGTCCTAGCCGTCACAACCTCCTCAGGCAAGGAGTTCCACAGGTTGACTGTGCGCTGAGTGAAGAAGAACATCCTTTTATTTGTTTTAAACCTGCTGCCTACTGTTAGGATAGAGATATTCAGGCCTGTCTGTAAAGGCCCATACTCTAAGGATTTAGGTGTGTTCTTATCACTTGGCTAGTTCTAGAGGTGTAAATGAAAGAATCAAAATCACAGTCTGCCGGTGTAAGGGCCTTCTCTCCCTGTGACAGTCTGAGCCCCTGTTCTTAGGCTAAGGCCTCTGGCTAAGCAGCAGAGGTGAAAGTAAGCTGGTTCGCCCTGGTACAGCGTACTGGTAAGAGCCGGTGCGCCGTACCAGGACCGGCTTTCCGAGAGGGCAATTTAAAGCCCCGGGGTAGCAGTGGCGGGGCTGCGGCGGGGATTTAAAGGGCCCCAGAGCTCCAGCCGCTGCTACTGCCCCGGGGCCCTTTAAATCCCGGCCTGCGCCCTGCGGCCCGAGCCCTGGGGTAGCAGGAGCGGTGGGGCTCCGGCGGGGATTTAAAGGGCCGGGGCAGTAGCGGCGGCTGGAGCCCCAAGCTCTTTAAATCCCCACCTGAGCCCTGCTGCCGGAGCCCTGGGGTAGGGGTGGGGGGCTCTGGCGGGGATTTAAAAGGCCCCGGAGCTCCAGCCACCGCTACTGCCCTGGGGCCCTTTAAATCCCTGCCGGAGCCCTGCTGCCGAAGCCCTGGGGTGGTGGCGGTGGGGCTCCGGCGGGCATTTAAAGGGCCAGGGCGCTGGCGGCGGCTGGAGCCCCGGGGCCCTTTAAATCCCCGATGGAGCCCGGCTGCCGCTACCCCACGGCTCGGGCAGCAGGGCTCAGGCGGGGATTAAAGGTCTCAGGACTCTGGCAGCCGCTACCCCAGGGCTCGGGCAGCAGGGCTCAGGCGGGGATTAAAGGGCCCGGGGCTCTGGCAGCCGCTACCCCACGGCTCGGGCAGCAGGGCTCAGGCGGGGATTAAAGGGCCCAGGGCTCTGGCAGCCGCTACCCCAGGGCTCGGGCAGCAGGGCTCAAGCGGGGATTAAAGGGCCCGGGGCTCTGGCAGCCGCTACCCCACGGCTCGGGCAGCAGGGCTCAGGCGCGGATTAAAGGGCTCGGGGCTCTGACAGCTGCTACCCCAGGGCTCGGGCAGCAGGGCTCAGGCGGGGATTAAAGGGCTCGGGGCTCTGGCAGCTGCTACCCCAGGGCTCGGGCAGCAGGGCTCAGGCGGGGATTAAAGGGCTCAGGGCTCTGGCAGCCGCTACCCCAGGGCTCGGGCAGCAGGGCTCAAGCGGGGATTAAAGGGCCCGGGGCTCTGGCAGCCGCTACCCCACGGCTCGGGCAGCAGGGCTCAAGCGGGGATTAAAGGGCCCGGGGCTCTGGCAGCCGCCACCCCAGCAGAGCCTCAGGCCCTTTAAAGCTCTGCCAGAGCTTTGGGGTAGCGGTGGTAAGTGGGTGGGGGAATAAGCCCCCTAACACCAATTCATTTCACTTGGTGGCCCCTAGTTCTTATATTATGGGAACCAGTAAATGACTTTTCCTTATTCGCTTTCTCCGCACCACTCATGGTTTTATAGACCTCTTTCATATCCCCCCTTCGTCTCCTCTTTTCCAAGCTGAAAAGTCCTATCCTCTTTAATCTCTCCTCCTATAGGACCCGTTCCAACCCCCTCATCATTTTAGTTGCCCTTCTCTGAACCTTTTCTAATGCCAGTCTACCTTTTTGAGATGAGGGGACCACATCTGTACGCAGTATTCAAGATGTGGGCGTACCATGGATTTATATAAGGGCAATAAGATATTCTCCGTCTTATTCTCTATCCCCTTTTTAATGATTCCTAACATCCCGTTTGCTTTTTTGACTGCTGCTGCACACTGCGTGGACATCTTCAGAGAACTACCCACGATGACTCCAAGATCTTTCTCCTGATTAGTTGTCGCTAAATTAGCCCCCATCATATAGTATGTATAGCTGGGGTTATTTTTTCCAATGTGCATTACTTTACATTTATCCACATTAAATTTCATTTGCCATTTGTTGCCCAATCACTTAGTTTTGTGAGATCTTTTTGAAGTTCTTCACAGTCTGTTTTGGTCTTAACTATCTTGAGCAGTTTAGTAGCATCTGCAAACTTTGCCACCTCATGGGGGAGCGAGCAGCAGGCACATAGGGCGGAGGGGGAGCGAGCAGCAGGGGCACCGGAGAGCGAGCAGCGGGGGCACCGGAGAGCGAGCAGCAGGGGCACGGGAGGCGGGTGAGCAGCAGGCGCATGGGGCAGGAGGGAATGAGCAGCAGGGGCAGAGGGAAGTGGGGAGCAGGGGCACGGGGGAGCGAGCAGCAGGCGCACGGGGCGGGAGGGAGCGAGCATCAGGGGCACAGGGAAGGGGGGAGCAGGGGCACGGGGGAGCGAGCAGCAGGCGCACGGGGCGGGAGGGAGTGAGCAGCAGGCGCACAGGGCAGGAGGGAGCGAGCAGCAGGGGCACAGGGAAGGGGGAAGCAGGGGCACGGGACAGGGGGGAGCGAGCAGCAGGCGCATGGGGGAGCGAGCAGCAGGCGCACGGGGCGGGAGGGAGTGAGCAGCAGGGGCACAGGGAAGGGGGGAGCAGGGGCACGGTGGAGCAAGCAGCAGGCGCACGGGGCACAGTGGAGCAAGCAGCCGGGGCACCGGAGAGCGAGCAGCAGGGGCACGGGGGAGCGAGCAGCAGGCGCACAGGGGAGCGAGCAGTAGGAGCACAGGGGAGCGAGCAGTAGGAGCACAGGGAAGTGGGGAGCAGGGGCACAGGGGAGCGAGCAGTAGGAGCACAGGGAAGTGGGGAGCAGGGGCACAGGGAAGTGGGGAGCAGGGGCACAGGGGAGCGAGCAGCAGGCGCACGGGGGAGCGAGCAGTAGGAGCACAGGGAAGTGGGGAGCAGGGGCACAGGGGAGTGAGCAGCAGGCGCACGGGGCAGTCAGTAGGAGCAGTATGTGGCCCCAGGTCTGTTGGCAGGAGCAGCCGGTGACAAAGTTCGCTGCTAAGGGAACAGCAGCAGGCCTGTGACCCCGTCAGTGGGAGAGGAGCAGCCTGGGCACAGGAGTTACACGTTCAGCCAGCCGTGCTAAGCAGATGGGCCTGTTCCCTATGGGGAAATGCAAAGCACCTGCCTGACCTCCCAAGAGCATGGGGGACCCTGGGACCTCATGGACACGCACGTCTCTAGCCTCTCCACTGTCCCCTGGAGCCTGCCCTCCGGCTCTGAGCCCCGGCTCCCTGGATCGGACCCTGCCTGTGGGTCTGAGCCTCAGCTGCCCCGGTCCGGACCCTGCCTGTGGGTCTGAGCCTCAGCTGCCCCGGTCCGGACCCTGCCTGTGGGTCTGAGCCCCACTGCCCAGACGTCCGTTGTTTTACAGGGTTTTGCTGAGCATTTCGTACAGCCATGGCTAGACCGCCTCCCTCTGCCCCAGGCCTGAGGCCTCCCCCGGGTTGCGGGTCCGGTGAGAGGTGTTGGAGCAGGGTGAAATGACGGGGCTGCCAGCGATAGCAGGGCGGGACGTGAGGACCCCCCAGGGCCCTTCCAGACCCATGGCCTAGGAGTGTCCACCTCAGGCCCCTTTGGGGTCAGATCCCAGCACTGCCCCAGCTGGTTCCTCCTGAGCATTTGGCCCAGCAGGAGCCAGCCCCAGGCGTCTGTGGCTCCCCGGTGCAGCCCTGCCAGAGGCAGCAGCCAGGCTCCGACTGCGGGGCTGCAGCTGCCCAGGGAGCCTGGTGCCCTCCTCCCCCGGCCCGGCTCTGTCCTACCTGCGGGGCTGGGCTGGGCCTCTGAGACGCTGGCAGGTGCTCTCCGTCCTGCCGCTGCGCCGGGCTGAGCCCTGGGCCGGGAGCCGGCGTTAAACCCTTGCCTTCCCCGCCCCTGGGGATGACACACCGGCCCAGCCCCATTGCTAGCGAGGCACACAGCTTCCCCTGCTCCCCCGCCCCCCAGCCAGCCCAGCCCTGGGGCCTCCTGCTGCCGGCACCAAACGCCCCTCTGCACCTGGCACTCCTGGGCTGCTTCCCCCGGCCCCAAGCCCGGCGTCTCTGCAGCCTCGGCGATCTCCCCACCTCCCCGGGGGCAGTCCCCAGCTCGGCCCCAGCTGCCCCGCGGGGCATCTCCGGGGACGAGTGAGGGGCACACGTGGATGGGGTCTGCTGGCCGCCCAGCCCTGGGGAGCGCACCGCCGGGGGTGCTCAGCGCAGCTTAAACACTTCCCTGGTGACCCAGCCAAACCCAAGGGCCCCTCTCGCGGGCCAGGGACCAGCAGCAGCTGACCCAGGTGGCCCCCCGCTCCCCGCCGGGCTGGCCTGAGAGCGCTTCCCTGTGGCGAGCAGGCCTCAGTGCCCCCTGTGAACCCAGCCAGGGGCGCAGCCTCGCTCGGTCCGGTCACATCGCCCCTCTGCCCCTGCCTCGGTGGGTGCCGCACGCCCTTCCGGTGGACAGCCGCTGGCCCACCCAGCTTCCCAGCAAAGCACAGCGCCAAGGGGGTGTGCAGCGGGCACGGGGGGGGGGGGGGAAGAGGGCAGGGGGCGTGGGGGAGGGAGGAGGGCCGGGGTGTGGGGGAGGGAGGTGTGTAGGGGGCGTGGGGGAGGGAGGAGGGCAGGGCATGCGGGGGAGGGAGGTGTGTAGGGGGCGTGGGGGAGGGAGGAGGGCAGGGCATGCGGGGGAGGTAAGGGTGTAGGGGGCATGGGTGGGGAGATGAACAGGGGTGTGGGGGAGGGAGGTGTGTAGGGGGCGTGGGGGAGGGAGGAGGGCCGGGGTGTGGGGGAGGGAGGTGTGTAGGGGGCGTGGGGGAGGGAGGAGGGCAGGGCATGTGGGGGAGGTAAG
The DNA here is from genome assembly GCF_965140235.1 of Caretta caretta. Lineage (NCBI taxonomy): Eukaryota > Metazoa > Chordata > Testudines > Cheloniidae > Caretta > Caretta caretta. The sequence goes on from NC_134207.1 coordinate 947,150, forward strand.
GGTGTAGGGGGCATGGGTGGGGAGATGAACAGGGGCGTGGGGGAGGGAGGTGTGTAGGGGGCGTGGGGGGGAGATGCACAGGGGCGTGGGGGAGGGAGGTGTGTAGGGGGTGTGGGGGAGGGAGGAGGGCAGGGCATGTGGGGGAGGGAGGTGTGTAGGGGGCGTAGGGGAGGGAGGAGGGCAGGGCATGTGGGGGAGGGAGGTGTGTAGGGGGCATGGGGGAGGGAGGAGGGCAGGGCATGCGGGGGAGGGAGGTGTGTAGGGGGTGTGGGGGAGGGAGGAGGGCAGGGGCGTGGGGGAGGGAGGTGTGTAGGGGGCGTGGGGGAGGGAGGAGGGCAGGGCATGCGGGGGAGGGAGGTGTGTAGGGGGCGTGGGAGGGGAGATGCACAGGGGCGTAGGGGAGTGAGGTGTGTAGGGGGTGTGGGGGAAGGAGGAGGGCAGGGCATGCGGGGGAGGGAGGTGTGTAGGGGGCGTGGGGGAGGGAGGAGGGCAGGGCATGCGGGGGAGGGAGGTGTGTAGGGGGCGTGGGGGAGGGAGGATGGCAGGAGGTGGGCGAGGGGGGAGGGCAGGGCATGTGGGGGAGGGAGGAGGGCAGAGGGTGTTGTCGGTAGCTACCAGTGCGGTGCTCTGCCCGTGTTCGGTGATGATAACCGTCGGCTGCGTGCGTGTTCCCTCTGTGTGCTGCCCCGGCTCTGCGCAGAAGGCTGACACAGCAGACCCCGAGAGAAGCCCCAATGACCACAGACTCTGGTAAGGTACGAAGGCACCTGGCCTGGTTTATTGTCCAACGAAACACAGTAATAGTTCCCTATAGACTCTACAGGACGTACTACGAATATGTGCCCCTGCAATGGCCACAGCTCAGTCAGGGGCGGGACACTCCACTGCCCCCTCGGCTGGACCACGATGTGCCCTTCCAGACCTAGTCTTCTACAGGTGCAGAACAGGTTACTCATCCCTCCTGACGCACTGGGGTGCAGCCCCTGGACTCACCAGGGTGCTGCTTCTCCCATTACATGTTGGTTCAAACGAATCTATCCATGACACCGATAAAGAAAAGAACCAGAAAACAACCCTATAGTCATGTACTGCTAGGCTTCTGTCTTTTTTCTATGCTTATCTGTCCTTTCCTATGTTTATGGGTAGAAAGAATTTGAACTATGTGTAACCTGTACTCCCCGTTTGGGGAAAGAATTCCTTATACAGAGGGGCCTCCATGTTCATACCTCAGGACTCAGACCAACAGGGGTTGACCGGTTTGAACTGGAAGAGATATCACAAAGTATGTTGAACCAAGCTATAAAAGCTCTACCTTGTTCTTTGTTCTGGGCTTCGCCATATTCCTCTGTGTAGGAATCGGTGAGCCCTTCAGCTGTCGTACTTGCTAGCATTAAAGTGCCTCATTTTATCTAAGAGTCCTGACTCTGGGTTTGTTTGGCTAATACAGAAGTCCAGGGAAGGCTACCCTCCTAACCCTAGACGGGAGGGAATCCCTTTTTCCCTAACAACGCTGTCCTTTTGATCCTGTCTTTACGATGCACCTGCCTGTTCCTTGTTATCTCTGTGGAGTGGTCTGATGCCATCTTGGCCCAAGTTCCTCTTATTGGCACTTATGTGTGGATGCACCTGCTTCTAGCCACCCTCTTCTTGCCAATGTCTGTGAGTGGGGCCTGCCTCTGGCTCACACCCCAGCCTTTGCTTAGCAATGCTGGGAAGTACTTTGGTTCAGGCTTCAGGCCTCAGACTGGGCCTCTGATACAAGAGTTTATGTTTCAGGGCCTCATCTTATTACATTCCCCCACTTTTTGTCTTTTTAAGGGGAGGATGTTTACCCATCGTCCCGGAAAAGCATAATGTATGGACTGAGGACAACCTAGTGGGCTAAACACTGTCATGTGGTTATCCCATTTCACCATCCATACACTCATGCCCCATCCGTCATTCAGTCTGCACCTTCCCTCGTACGACTGATAGACAGATTTTATTATCCAATTAATTTTAGTCCCTTATCTTGGGCCTGGGAATGTTAGGCCCGGGACCTGATACAGATGTGCGGGGTTTGTGTGTGGTCAGCGTTGGTAAAAGACATGTGATGCCCTGTTGGCCACCTGAGGGCTTTGCAAGGATAGGATAAATATCCAAAGCATATAGATATCGAAGTCTGTGGATATGATTACGTGGCTATATCAGTATATATGATTCCCCAAGCCATCCAAATCGCGAAGGTTGACACCCTGAGGATGTTTTCCTTTTGGTGCTTTCCTTCAGTTTCACACACTACTTTTAAAACAGTTCCGGTAGGGTGCTCCTGCCTTACTGCATCCCATCCTGTGGTGTTGTTAACTGTTTCTGTCCAAAAGGTTCTGGTCACCGAATGTGTTGATCTTTGTCACATCGACCAATCCCTTTGCGCTGTGGGTCCCCACCAGGACACCCAACAAGATCCACGTCCAGATTGGCATCATAACCTTAAAAAATAAAAAGCCACACTCGCCTCTCTCTCCCACGGGTAAGTGTGTAGTTAATTACTTTTATTTTTTTAAAAAATAGCAGCGATATCAGCCTGGCATGGTTGTGAGGCTGGGGGTATCTCTATTCCTCCCATTTTGGTTTCTTATTGGGCTGCTCCCTGATAATGTAATCCTGCTTCAATAATTCCAGAATCAGTTGGTCACTTTGGGGATTCAGGAACAGAAATCTCGTTCCCAAAGGAATGGTGGGTGTGTTACTGGCCCAAGAGATTCCTGGCCCCAACATCCACAAAGGCTGTTTTCCAACTTGTTCCAGTATCCACACTGAAGTATCTTTGTCATTCCACCAAACGGTGATCATATTTCCAATACCCTATGTACATTGTCCTTTTGCCTTCCATTGTCTGACGGGGTAAGGCCTGGACACTTCAAATTGCTTTAACGGACCCCAAGCAAAGTACAGCAATAAGCGAGGAGCAGAAGAGGCTCGAAGATTAAAGCTTGTAAAACTTCCATTGTTCATCTGGAAGGTTTCCATTGTGCTTACCTTAATCGCTTGTTCTGTATGGTTTTCTGTAAAATAAGCACAAACACGTCATATGCAGCTTAGCCCTTATATTCCTTCAACGGCATGGCATGCTTCCACTGAGGTTGTTCCTTGGTTTGGACCAAGTACAGGGAAGGCCCTAATTTATCTCTGATTGGCCAGGGGCCCGACCATTCTCCTTTTGTGAATGTTTTCTTAGGAGCAGGTTCACCTTGAACCATAACATGGCTTCCAATTGGCCACTGTTCGACATCACCACTTCCGTCAAATGCCTCCTTCATTTTGCTGTCCTGCAGCGTCTTGTGCTGCAGCTGCTCCCTGGATGGCGCCCAGCCGGTATTTAAAGCTGTTCATCCAGGTGGTGGTTGCCAGCGCTGTCAGTGTCTCCCCATCGGGGGGGGGGGGGGAATACAGCAAGGGTTCCCAGCCGGGCAGGGGTCTGCCGAAAAGGATTTCCTAAGGGCTAACTCCTGTCATGCGGTTTGGTCGGCTTTGGATTCGCATCAGAACCCATGGGAGTACCATGTCCCCATTCGCTCCTAGCTCATTACACACTTTAGACAGTTCAATTTTTAGAGATTTATTCATCCTTTCCACCTGCCCCCCAGCTTGAGGGAGGTAGGGGATGTGTAACGGGAGGGGAATACCGGCCCAGGTACCCATACTTCGGTACACCTGTCCAAGAAAAGCGGGGCCATTATCAGAATCTATACTATGTGGCAGCCCTCATCTTGGAGAAATTTCAGTTACTAACATTTTTGCTGCAGCCCAGCTGGTCTCTTTTCCAGTTGGAAATGCTTCCACTCACTTACTGAAGTTATCCACAATCACAAACAAGAATCTGCTTTTCCTAGGGGGGATCGGCAAGGGCCCTACAAACTCCACCTGTAAGCGCTCAAGGGGTCCCTTGAACAATTGGTGCATTAACTCTCCACGTCTTTTCCTTCTAGCAGGGTCTTGCTTAGCACATGTCAAACAGCTATGGACATGCAGGTTTAAATCCTCTTTCATTCCTGGCCACCATCCTTGGTTTTAAAGTTTTTCCAATGCCTCCTCCTCTTTTGGGTGACCTCCCACAGTTGAACCATGGACCCATCCGAACAGGCGGTACTGCGTTTGCAGAGGGGTTACTAAAACCCACTCGTTTTCTGTTTTGCCAGAATCAGATCTCCCTCCTTTCTCAGTGGGACACCCTGCCACTGTGAGGGACGTTCCCCTATCCACTGCTGAATAATGTCATCTTTTGCCTGCAGGTCCTGTAATAGCTGAAGCTCTTTCTGGTTGTTTCCTTCAATATCTTGTTTTGGCTTTGCCTGAGCCCAGGTGGTTATGGCTACAGGCGTCGGCTCCCACAATGTTCAGATAAGGGCTGCTTCTTTAGCCAATGTATCTGCTTGTTCATTTCCCCACTGTAAGGGACCCTTTCCTCTATGGGCTTTTATTTTAACCATCTGGATCCTCTGGTACTGCCCTGCCAATTTTTCCATTTGCTGCCACAAAGGTTTGTGTTTAATTTCGGATCCATCGGTTCCTGTAAAACCTATACTATTCCACCATGGCAGATAGATAGTGGTTCCCTTGTACACATAATCCGAATCAATTCCTATTATTATCTCTATTTGTCTATTTTGCATTCTAGCTAAGACTTCTAAACCTGCTGACACTTCTGCAGACTGTGTTCCTCCTTTAGTCCATTTGTACTGGTGTGACGCAGCAGGGAGCGAGGTGGATTGACCAGGAATGTCGCCTACTTTTACTGGGACTGTCTGCATTGGGGATGGGAGAGCAGGGGATGAGCCTGTAACCTGAGCCAGAAAGGGGGTTGGGGCCAGATGACACCTTGGCCCAGGAAACTGGACAAAGGCTGGGGGAGGAGCTGACGGGAGGGGAGAGAGCCTGCTGGAGGGGTTTTGGTTTCTGTTTTGGGCTGGCTGGGAGGAGGCAGGGAACCCCAAGCCTGGGGTCTAAGTTCCTTGCCTCCCCAGAGGGACCTGGCTGAGGGGTCCTGGTTGTACTTACAAGCCCTGCTTCGAACTGTGTTCCTGTCGTCTAATAAACCTTCTGTGTTCCTGGCTGGCTGAGAGTCACGGTGAGTCGCAGGAAGAGAGGGTGCAGGACTCCCACACATTCTGTGACAACTGGAAAGAGTTAACTGTCTGCAGGTCTCCAGTTAAACAAATCCCTGCAAAGCCAGTGACTCGCTTTCCTTCGGTATAAGAACTACCGTCCAAAAACCAGATCGTTTTCCCAATCACCTGTTCAACTGGGGTTGCTTTAAAGATAGGGTGTGTTTTGGATTCCTGCTGCGGTTCACAGACATGTTCTCCACCGTTTACAGTCAGTCCCCATACAGATATTTCAGGTTCTTTTAGCGGGACAAATTGCAGATTCTCGGACATGAGAGCAAAGACCCATTGAATGGCTTTATCTACTCTCACATGTCCTTTAGACAGATTTTCCTGACTGAGTAATTTTCCCAGTGCATGGTGACTCTTTACAATCACCTTGCTTGCTCCCATGATGGCCTGAGCTTTTTGCAGTGTCCAGTATGCAGCTAGGGCAGTTTGCTCACAGATTCCCAGTTTGTTTTCTGGAGCTGTTAATGCTCTGTTATAATAAACCACAGGTCTTTCCCCAGCATCAGTATCCTGTGTAACAATACAGAAATGCTTAACACTGGGGTACAAAACAAAGGGGAATTCGTTATTAGGGGCGGCTAAGGTAGGTGCTTCCATTAACCCTTTTTTCAGGCTTTCCCATGTGTTAGTTGCCTCCTCTGTCCAAGTCCACTGTGGTCTTTTAAGTACCTCATACAGAAGACCTGCTTTCTCTGCATAACCAACCATAAATTCTCTGCAAAAGTTAGTGAGTCCCAAGAAAGACTGCAAAGATTTATTTCAGAGTAACAGCCGTGTTAGTCTGTATTAGCAAAAAGAAAAGGAGTACTTGTGGCACCTTAGAGACTAACCCATTTATTTGAGCAGAAGCTTTCGTGAGCTACAGCTGCATCCGATGAAGTGAGCTGTAGCTCACGAAAGCTTCTGCTCAAATAAATGGGTTAGTCTCTAAGGTGCCACAAGTACTCCTTTTCTTTTTGCAAAGATTTAGTATCCACCAGCATAGGAAGGTTAACGATACACTTCACCCTTTCCTTATCCACAGATCTTCCCCCTGTACAGAGCCGAATTCCAGGATATTGCACTTCTCTCTGTTTGATCTGGGATTTAGAGGGGTTAAGTTTCAAGCCCTACTCTTGGCAGCTAGTCAGCAGCTGCTGCATTGACGCTTCGTGTTCTTGTTCTGTTCACTCACTATTAAAATGTCATCTACATACTGGACTATTCTTCCCATTTGTAATAATCCCTCCTTTTCTAGCATATTTCTCACTCCAGTATGAAATACTGTGGGTGCATCACAGTGCCTCACAGGCAAAACATTCCAACAGTATTGTACACCCTGGAACACAAAAGCTGTTCTGTATTGGGACTCTGGGTTTAGAGGTAAACTCCAAAAGCCATTTGCCACATGGAGTACTGAGAACCACTTCCTGTCAGGGGTTACCGCCCCCACTGGGGCTCCCCGTTTGCAGTTCTGTTAACCCCCGAGAGACAAGAGTTAATCTCCATGTTCCATCAGGATTTTTAACTGGCCAGATTGGTGCCGCATTAGGTGCTGAACACCTTCTAATTAATTCTCAGTTTTCCAATTCTTCTATTACTTGTCTTAAAGATTCTTTTGCTTCCTGAGGGACTGGGTATTGTTTTATGTATGGGGGGTATCCCCTTCTGAAGTGATGGAGGTCTGCATTGTTCCAGTATCTAGGGAGTCCGCTGCCCAGACGGCTTGAATCTCAGCCCACCAACCTTCCCAGCCTTTCGGTGAAGGAGGAGGTGGTTTAGATTTTCTTGCTTTTACCGTCTGCGTAGCAAGCCCCATAGGGATCAGGTTAGTGTCATTTGTACCTTCTGTTACAGTGAGACTTTGCCTGGTACACATATTTGGGAAATCTAGGATTAATCCCAGTCGCTTGATAGTTTCTGCCCCAATTAAGTTTTCTCTCCCTGCGATAGCACCCTTCTCCTGAATGGTATGTACACCAAACTGGAGAGGGCGGGTTTTAACATCATATCTTTGCTTAGTTCCCGATATGCCCTGGATCCGAATGGAATCCCCAATTGGATATACATTAAATTCATCTTTTACTCTTGGAATTCCAGCCCCCGTGTCCAATAGAAAATCTACAAGCCCATCCCCAACTCGGATGCTTAAGTGGGGGCGTCCCCAGATGTCTATTGTCATGGGTTGCTGGAAATGCATTCTGAGTTACAGGGAGGGCTGTCCTATTCCTTTGAATTAGTGACATTTGGGTCATTCAGTCCAGACGCCAAGACAGTCGCTTGAGCTACCTTCATCCCTGTCTTATCTTCCTCCTTTCGAGACTCCTTGCCAATCAGACATGCCTGCAACTGTGCCCGCAGCTTCTCAATCTCTCCCTTAAGATCTAAATTCTCCTGTTTCAAAACTCCAGGCTTTACCCATTCACTCTCTCTATTTCCTCCACTTTTTCAATCCATTCATTCCAGGGTATATCTCTACCTCCGTTCTCGCACCAGGCATTCATCCAGTCTCACACCCCAGAAGGCATTGCCTCCAAAACAAGTTGCTTCAAATCCTCAAGATTAGTAACCCCCGCTGTTAACCTAGTATATGTTTGTATTCTGTCAGCCAGCTTAGCCGGAGCTTTCCCTGGCATTCTTGTAATTCTTTTGAACCACACGTTTAACCATTTGCATAACATCAAAACCAAGGGTATGACAGTTCAGTGGGCCCAAAGGTGTTTATACCAGAACTGGTCCCTGTAACATGTCAATTCCCACAGCTTTTAATAACTGCGAACACGTATGGAGCCACGCCATAAATTCATCGAATGTCTCGGAAGGCGGGGGGGTCGACAGCTCCCGCTAGCGCAGTTAGCTCATTAATTTTTAAAGCATCGCGTCTGGCCGTTAAGCTGCTCACTCGAGGTGGGTGAGATGTATATGTACTTTTAGGTGCCTGCTATCTCTCCCTCTGTGACGAAGTGGGACTGTTCTTAATGTTTCCTCTGAATAGTGTGGGGGTGCCTCAGTTTCCCCTAGGCAGTTCTTAGGTATATAGGGGGTGGAGTAAGGGTGTATGATCATTGCAGAGCCCTAGAGGGCAGGTGTGTGCAGGAGTCTGGACACAGAGAATGGCCAACTCCCTGTTTCCTGGCAACTGATGGCCTGGGCCCTTCCCCCCTGCAAGGTGAGAGCTGAAGGGTTGGAGAACAAAGGAATCAGGTGACCACCTGGCCCGGGAAAGGAACAAAGCCCAGAGGAGGAGGGGCTGGAGGGGGTTTTTCAGTTTGGGGCTGGCTGGGACATGGAGTGAAGTGCAGACGTGGTTGTCTGGCTCACTGCCCCCCAAAATGGACCCAGCTGAGGGGTCCCGTTCTCTGCACCTGCAAGCTCTGTTTTAGACCATGTTCCTGTCGTCTAATAAACCTTCTGTTTTACTGGCTGGCTGAGAGTCCCATCTGACTGTGGAGTTGGGGTTCAGGACCCTCTGGCTTCCCCAGGACCCCGCCTGAGCGGACTTGCTGGGGGAAGCGCACGGAGGGGCAGAGGATGCTGAATGCTCCGAGGTCAGATCCAGGAAGGTGAAAGCCGGGTGAGCTGTGTGTCCTGCAGACAGGCTGCTCACAGAAAGGCGACTGCCCCAGAGTCCTGACTGGCTTCATGGGGAGCAGTTCCAGAGCATCGCCCAGGGACTCCGTGACACCCTCTCTATATACTTAGGTGCGTGATTTATTTCTCTTTCTGCATAATTGCCACGGGACCATGGTTCTCTTAAATTGTCAGTCAGTCTTTCTGTTGCAGTTTCCACTGCGTTCCATAGCCTCAATGGCAGTGGGCCCTCAGCGTGTGGGGTAGCATCAAGGGTAAATTGGGGTGTATGCGGAGTGTTGGGGTCAGGTTCTTTGGTAGGGGTCTCTCCAATTTCTCCCATTTCTCCTGTTTTAACTGGAATTGGTCTAGGTCTTGGGGAGGGTTTGCCCAGAACATGGTTCTCATCATAAGATGGCGGGTGCAGTGCTGTAGCCCCTGTCCATGGGTCAGTAGAGGATGATTCAGCTGGGTCGTCCCACATGTCCCCGTTGCAGCATTCATTCCAATTGTCCCATGCCCCATCTTTTAATTCAGCTAGGGCTACCTGTTTCCTTTTCTGTCCCCACACTCCAGGTACAGTAAAAGCTCGTGAAGCCTGCTGAGCGATGGGGGACGGTGCCTTTTGCTTTGCTGGTTTTCCACAGCTGTCTCTAATTTCTTATTTTCCTGCTTTATTTGCTTGAGCATATCATGAGTTTGAACTGCCTGATGCCCTGTTAAAAGGGGTTGGGCTTTCCAGTGCTCGACTGGCTGGGTTGCTTCCTCCAGAGCTTAGTTACCTCTTCTACTTCCCGGGTCTTTTCCGTTACCTGTCTGGCCAGCATGTTCTTCATGCACATTGCAAATGTGACTGAGTCTTGATCACTTGTAGGGAAGCTACCACTGCTTTTCAGTTCTGTGATCAGTTCCTCTCCGTCTCTTAGAGCAAGGTCTCGTACAGCATTCCTCCGGGTTGGCTGCAACACTTTCCAAGCACATCTATTATGTGTAGCAATTCCAGGGATGTTTTAGTACTGGCAGCATGAGCCCTCCAGCACATAGTCAAACTGACGTCCCCCATGATCACACAGCTTTTATTTGTACACATTGTAGTTAGGTGCGTAGGTGTAGTTAGGTTGTGTTCCCTAGTGGGGTGTCATGGGGTAAGAGGGAAGGTCCTCTCATGGATTGGTAACTGGTTAAAAGATAGGAAACAAAGGGTAGGCATAAATGGTCCATTTTCAGAATGGAGAGAGGTAAATAGTGGTGTCCTCCAGAGGTCTGTTCTGGGCCCAGGCCTATTCAACATATTCATAAATGATCTAGGAAAAGGGGTAAACAGTGAGGTGGCAAAATTTGCAGATGATATAAAACTACTCAAGATAGTTAAGTCCCAGGCAGACTGTGAAGAGTTTCAAGGGGATCTCACAAAACTGGGTGACTGGGCAACAAAATGGCAGATGAAATTCAATGTTGATAAATGCAAAGTAATGCACACTGGAAAACATCATCCCAACTATACATATAAATTGATGGGATCTAAATTAGCTGTCACCACTCAGGAAAGAGATCTTGGAGTCATTGTGGAGAGTTCCCTGGAAACATCCACTCAATGGGCAGCAGCAGCCAAAAAAGCAAACAGAACATTGGGCATCATTAAGAAAGGGACAGAAAATATCACACTGCCTCTATAGAAATCCATGGTACTCCCACATCTTGAATACTGTGTGCAGATGTGGTCGCCCCATCTCAAAAAAGATATATTGGAACTGGAACAGGTTTAGAAAAGGGCAACAAAAATTATGAGGGGTCTGGAACGGCTTCCATCTGAGGAGAGATTGATAAGGCTGGGACTTTTCCCCTTGGAGAAGCGGCCACTAAGGGGTTATATGACTGAGGTCTATAAAATCATGACTGGTGTGGAGAAAGTAAATAAGGAAGTGTTATTTACTCCTTCTCATAACACAAGAATTAGGGGTCACCCAATGAAATGAATAGGCAGCAGGTTTAAAACAAACCAAAGGAAGTATTTCTTCCCACAGCGCCCAGTCAACCTGTGGAACTCCTTGCCAGAGGATGTTGTGAAGGCCAAGGCAATAGCAGGGTTCAAAAAAGAACTAGAGAAGTTCCTGAAGAATAGGTCCGTCAATGGCTATTAGCCAGGATGGGCAGGGATGGTGTCTTTAGCCTCCGTTTGCCAGAAGCTGGGAATGGGCGACAGGGGATGGATCATTTGATGATTCCCTGTTCTGTTCATTCCCTCTGGGGCCCCTGGCATTGGCCACTGTCAGAAGACAGGACACTGGGCTAGATGGACCTTTGGTCTGACCCAGTGTGGCCATTCTTATGCTCTTATGTGGTGGTCTGTAGCAGACACCAGCTAGTACCCACTTGTGATTTGTCTGTTAGACACTGCTCTGCAAGCATTCCAGACCACAGTGACTGAGAAACAGCCAATGCCATAGAGTGCCCCTCCCCATCCCCCTTTCCCCATTCAATTCTTCCAAAATAGGTTATAACCATTGATTTTAACATTCCAGTTGTGTGGCTCAGCCGCCAGGTTTCAGCAATATGAGCTAGATCGAATTTATCCTCATAAATGAGCAATTCCAGTTCCTCTTGTTTGTACCCAGGCTCCTAGCATCAGTGTTCAGGCAATTCGCCCATGCCTATTCCAATCACCGAGCACCCATCCCTGCCTCCCCACTCCCACCCCCCAGTCCTGTCCCCACTGCCTGCTCCAGTCACTGAGCACCATCCCCCCATCCCCCACCCTGCAGACAGGCTGCTCCCAGAGAGGAGACTTCCCCAGAGTCCTGCCTGGCTTCATGGGGAGCAGTTCCAGAGCATCGCCCGGGGACTCCGTGACAAACTGCTCCCCATGAAGCCAGTCCGGACTCGGGGGGAGCCTCCTCTCTGGGAGCAGCCTGTCTGCAGGACACATAGCTCACACAGCTTCCACCTTCCTGTGTCTGACCTCGGAGCATTCAGCATCCTCTGCCCCTCCATGCGCTTCCCCCAGCGAGTCCGCCCAGGCGGGATCCTGGGGAAGCCAGAGGGTCCTGCCCCCCAACTCCGCAATCAGACGTGACTCTCAGCCAGCCAGGAAAACGGAAGGTTTATTAGACGACAGGAACATGGTCTAACACAGAGCTTGTAGGTGCAGAAAACAGGACCCCTCAGCTGGGTCCATTTTGGGGGGCAGTGAGCCAGACAACCCCGTCTGCCCTTCACTCCATGCCCCAGCCAGCCCCAAACTGAAATTCTCTCCAGCCCCTCCTCCCCTGGGCTTTGTTCCTTTCCCGGGCCAGGAGGTTACCGGATTCCTTTGTTCTCCAACCCTTTAGCTCTCACCTTGCAGGGGGGAAGGGCCCAGGTCATCAGTTGCCAGGAAACAGGGTGTCGGCCATTCTCTGTGTCCTGACCGCTGCCCACACCTGCCCTCTAGGGCTCTGCAAGGATCATACACCCTTACCCCACCCCCTAGAGACTTAAGAACTACACAGGGGAAACTGAGGCACCCCCACACTATTCAGAGGAAACATTAAGAACAGTCCTGCTTCGTCACATCTCTCCCCCCTTCGAGATCGAACTGCGCGGGGTCACTTTAGGCAGTGACCTGGGGAAGTTCGAAGCCACCAACGTTCCCATGGATGCCCCAGCATCTCTCCCATTCCTTGGTAGGAGTTACACCAGGCCCTTCCAGTTTCACGCCCTCCCTTAGGTTGGGGGTGGTCGATAGCACTCGCAGGCCGCATGTGGGAAGGTCTCTGCGGCACGTGCCCTTTGGCCACCCCCAAAACCCCAGGGGGTCAAACTGGGATAGGGTCTACTCCCCAACAAGCTGGCCAAACACAGCCACTTGGTTATAAGACAGTTTAACTTTCTTAACAGCTTTCACTTCATCTGAGACCTTCTCAAAGCTACCCACACTGGATCTTTCAACAGGAAAGTCAGTGGATCCATTCACAACAGAAAATTTCTGGCTGTTAGGAACTGAAACTTTCTTGATTAAATCATTTTCACACCCTTCAGTTGCAGTAAACTGCTTGCAAAGACTCCATGAGGATTCCTTTCCCAAGGGCTTTTCTATGCAACAATTCACCCCTCCCAGAAATTCTGCTCTTACCCTCTTTACCTAGGGCTTGCTCTAGGGGAACACTTTCCTGAGCAACCACAGACTCTTTCTGGGTCTCCCTTACATCCAGAATCACCTCTGGCCCATCAGGCGGATTCCTTTCAATCCCCTTTCAGGCAAACTTACAGACTTCCTAGATAAAAGGTCAGAAGCCTTCTGTGACGAAGTGGGACTGTTCTTAATGTTTCCTCTGAATAGTGTGGGGGTGCCTCAGTTTCCCCTAGGCAGTTCTTAAGTATCTAGGGGGTGGAGTAAGGGTGTATGATCATTGCAGAGCCCTAGAGGGCATGTGTGTGCAGGAGTCTGGACACAGAGAATGGCCGACACCCTGTTTCCTGGCAACTGATGGCCTGGGCCCTTCCCCCCCTGCAAGGTGAGAGCTGAAGGGTTGGAGAACAAAGGAATCAGGTGACCACCTGGCCCGGGAAAGGAACAAAGCCCAGAGGAGGAGGGGCTGGGGGGGGGTTTCAGTTTGGGGCTGGCTGGGACATGGAGTGAAGTGCAGACGTGGTTGTCTGGCTCACTGCCCCCCAGAATGGACCCAGCTGAGGGGTCCCGTTCTCTGCACCTGCAAGCTCTGTTTTAGACCATGTTCCTGTCGTCTAATAAACCTTCTGTTTTACTGGCTGGCTGAGAGTCACGTCTGACTGCGAAGTTGGGGTGCAGGACCCTCTGGCTTCCCCAGGAGCCCCGCCTGAGCGGACTCGCTGTGGGAAGCGCACGGAGGGGCAGAGGATGCTGAATGCTCCGAGGTCAGACCCAGGAAGGTGGAAGCTGGGTGAGCTGCGTGTCCTGAAGACAGGCTGCTCACAGAAAGGCGACTGCCCCAGAGTCCTGACTGGCTTCATGGGGAGCAGTTCCAGAGCATCGCCCAGGGACTCCGTGACAACTGGTGGCAGTGGTGGGATGTACTGCACCCCGTGGATGGTGCTTCCTGCAGTAAGTGACTGGGGAGCAGTAACACGAAGGGGGATTGCCGAGGACCAGGCCTGCTGAAGGCTCAGAGAGGAGCGGTTTCAGGGGGCGGTTAACCCCTAGGAGTGTGTGACCATAGAGAAGGACTTTTGCAGTAACAGGGTTCCCCTGGGGACTGCAGCGAGCAGTCTCAGGGGCGGAGGAGTCTGCAGCTCGACCCTGGCAAAGAGGTGGTGACCTCGAGAAGGGCTGGCACACTAGGGGTTCTCCCTGGAAACCGTGGGGAGCTGAGAACACACGGGCCTGTGAGTCCACAACAACTTGGGAGGAGCGGAGTGATGGCCTGTCACCGTCTCCTTAAGAAGGACATTGTAACCCTGTGCCAAAAGAGAGGGTTGAGCGTTGGAAAGTTCACCAAAGCAGAGTTAATCGTGCAGCTGGAGGAGGATGACCGCTCTAAGGAACAGATTCCTGACCCCAACTGGGGCTATAGCAGGATCTGGGAGCAGCTGAAGCGGGAGCCAGGCATCGCCAAGACTCCTGTCCCCGACCAGACGAGGGTCTTCACGATCGGGTTCCCCATCGGGGGATCGAGACGGACGGGATTGGAGCTGAGTCTGAGAGAGCAAGAGGACTGTGAGAGACAGCGAGAGCCCGAGAAAGAGCTGCAGAAGCAGCAGCAGCATGAACTGGCGGTGGTGGGGCGGAGAGGCCTAGGGGACCTCCCCGGGGTGAGTGGGGATAGATCCCGGGGGGCCAGTTCCGCAGGGAACCTCGAGACTAAATTGCTGCCCCTGGTTAAGGAGGGGGGGGGGTGTGGATGCCCACCTCACTGCCTTTGAGCAGGCTGGCGATTTGAACCAAGGGGACCCTGCGGAAAAGCCCCGGTATCTAGCTCCCTTGCTGGGTCCCAAGGCCATAGACTCCGTCAGCCAGATGGTTGGGGATGTGGACAGGCTCCCACTCCTGACCCCAACCTATATGTCTGTGTGGAGTTTCCTGGGGCCAGGCCCCCCGGACCTCCAGTGGGAGCAGAAGGTGATGGTGAATGGGGAGACATTCTTGGGGTGGCCAAAGGGCATTGGCTGCATAAACCTTCCCACATGCGGCCTGCGAGTGCTATCGACCACCCCTGACCTAAGGGAGGGCGTGAAACTGGAAGGGCCTGGTGTAACTCCTACCAAGGAATGGGAGAGATGCTGGGGCATCCATGGGAACGTTGGTGGCTTCGAACTTCCCCAGGTCACCGGCTAAAGTGACCCCGCTCAGTTCGATCTCGAAGGGGGGAGAGATGTGACGAAGTGGGACTGTTCTTAATGTTTCCTCTGAATAGTGTGGGGGTGCCTCAGTTTCCCCTAGGCAGTTCTTAAGTATCTAGGGGGTGGAGTAAGGGTGTATGATCATTGCAGAGCCCTAGAGGGCATGTGTGTGCAGGAGTCTGGACACAGAGAATGGCCGACACCCTGTTTCCTGGCAACTGATGGCCTGGGCCCTTCCCCCCCTGCAAGGTGAGAGCTGAAGGGTTGGAGAACAAAGGAATCAGGTGACCACCTGGCCGGGGAAAGGAACAAAGCCCAGAGGAGGAGGGGCTGGGGGGGGGTTTCAGTTTGGGGCTGGCTGGGACATGGAGTGAAGTGCAGACGTGGTTGTCTGGCTCACTGCCCCCCAGAATGGACCCAGCTGAGGGGTCCCGTTCTCTGCACCTGCAAGCTCTGTTTTAGACCATGTTCCTGTCGTCTAATAAACCTTCTGTTTTACTGGCTGGCTGAGAGTCACGTCTGACTGCGAAGTTGGGGTGCAGGACCCTCTGGCTTCCCCAGGAGCCCCGCCTGAGCGGACTCGCTGTGGGAAGCGCACGGAGGGGCAGAGGATGCTGAATGCTCCGAGGTCAGACCCAGGAAGGTGGAAGCTGGGTGAGCTGCGTGTCCTGAAGACAGGCTGCTCACAGAAAGGCGACTGCCCCAGAGTCCTGACTGGCTTCATGGGGAGCAGTTCCAGAGCATCGCCCAGGGACTCCGTGACACCTTCTCCTTCCCTTTGCCACACACAAGTTCAGGAATCTTTTCCTCCTTGCTACAGGTTTCCACACCCTCAGTAGGTAACATAATCACATCATCTTCATGCTCTCCTTGTGCCCTGGCTAGGATCTCACCCTGATTAGACAGAAAGAAAAAGGAGTATTTGTGGCACATTAGAGACTAACCAATTTATTTGAGCATAAGCTTTCGTGAGCTACAGCCCACTTCATTGGATGCATGCAGTGGAAAATACAGAAGATGTTTTTATACATACAAATTAGACAGAGTTGCTCCACCCTTTCCCAACCACACACTAGCAACAGGCAAAATACAAACACCAGAATTGTCTGGGCTCTGGGATTTTGCATAGACACTAACTGGATGCGACCTAGTTACAGGACAATTCTCCCGAGCAGACACAAACTTAGGACCCTTCCCTTCCTGGGCTTTAGCTGAATCCAGAACCAGCTCTGAGACAAGTGCACGACCCTCAACCGTCACAGGCTGAAAGGCCCCTTCTGTCTGCTCCACAGACAAAGAAGAGCCGGACACACTTTCTCCTTTCCCAGACACCCAGCTTGGGATCTCTTTCCCCTTGTCCCAGCACACAAGGCTGGTCACAGACAACTGCTTGGAGACCAGGGTAGCTCCCTCCATAGGCAAGTCAATACCCCTGACAGACACAGGCATGTTTTCTTCACTGTCACAATTCTCCACCCAGCTAACAGGTAAGGTCCAGGGACACTCATCTTCCACTCTCCTCGCCTTCCCACCCTGCTGACTAGACACAGCCATCAGCTCACAAGGCTGCCTAGGCTCATCCAGACTTTCCTCACCCAGCACCTTGCCACTCCCCACTTTCACGGGGTCCCCGGGCGATGCTCTGGAACTGCTCCCCATGAAGCCAGGCAGGACTCTGGGGAAGTCTCCTCTCTGGGAGCAGCCTGTCTGCAGGACACACAGCTCACCCGGCTTCCACCTTCCTGGGTCTGACCTCGGAGCATTCAGCATCCTCTGCCCCTCCGTGCGCTTCCCACAGCGAGTCCGCCCAGGCAGGGTCCTGGGGAAGCCAGAGGGTCCTGCCCCACAACTCCGCAGTCAGACGTGACTCTCAGCCAGCCAGTAAAACAGAAGGTTTATTAGATGACAGGACATGGATAACACAGAGCTTGTAGGTGCAAAGAATGGGACCCCTCAGCTGGGTCCATTTTTGGGGGCAGGGAGCCAGACAACCCCGTCTGCCCTTCACTCCATGTCTCCAGCCAGCCCCAAACTGAAACTCTCTTCACCCCCTCCTCCCCTGGGCTTTGTCCCTTTCCCGGGCCAGGAGGTCACCTGATTCCTTTGTTCTCCAACCCTTTAGCTCTCACCTTGCAGGGGGGAAGGGCCCAGGCCATCAGTGGCCAGGAAACAGGGTGTCGGCCATTCTCTGTGTCCAGACCCCTGCACACACCTGCCCTCTAGGGCTCTGCAACGATCATACACCCTTACCCCACCCCCTAGATACTTAAGAACTGCCTAGGGGAAACTGAGGCACCCCCCCACTATTCAGAGGAAACATTAAGAACAGTCCCGCTTCGTCACACCAGGTGGGGGCCTGCAGGGGGGGACTTTTCAGGCCCCCTGCCAGTGCTGCTGTCTCTATCCTTGGCCCCACATGCAGGGAGCAGAGCTGCGAGCTCATCCCCTGCAACGGTGCAGGTGGATCGCACATCATGTGGGCTGCAAGCGATGCCGGGGGAGAGGCAGAGATGGACGGTCACCCCCCGGCTCCAAGAGACAATTCCAGAGCCACTCTGCTCCCCCAGCCCCTGCCCCGCATTCCCAGGCAGTGGCAGCCTAGGCCAGCTGGCTGATGGTCCAGGCTGTGCCAGTCTGAACACAACACCTCCGAGGTGGGGTTCCCCTCCCGCAGGGCCAGCACCTGCCCTTCGGAGGCTCTGTGGGGGCAGCTGGGGACTGAGCTAGGGAAGTGAGTTCTTCGGTTCACTATGGAGAGGCGCATGGTGCCTCCCAGTGAGCGGTGCCCATCCACAGCCAAGGTGTGCCCCGTCAGGCACCCAGCGTGAGCGCACCGCTGGGACGAGAATAATCAGGTGATGGAAAATGTGGAGGCTGTCAGGTGGGAGGTGCCCCACGCCCGCCCCCCCGGTAGACTCTGCCGTGTTCATGCCATGCTCCCCAGCCAAGGAGCTGCCCAGCCAGCTTGGCCTGGACGGAGGGGTCTTGCAGGGAAAGACAGAAAGACCCAAACGTGGGTAACTGGGCTGGGCAGTGACTTGGGCATGGCGGGTGTTACTTAGCTGTGGTTGTGATAGGCTCAGTAGGGAGAACAGGGTGTGACCAGCAAGGCAATGGCTCTGGCTGGGGGATCATCCCCGGGGGAAGGTGTGGGAGCCGCATTGCTGGAGATGTTTAACGCTAGCCTGTCAGCACCCTGGACCAGAGTCTGTAGGGAAGGATCTAGCCCAGGCCTGCGGGGTGGGTGCAGTGTAGGTTCTCTGATGACTCTAGACACCCCGCCCGGCCCTGGGGGTCACAGTGGCTGTTCCACTTCACCCTTTCCAGGGCACTTTGGAAAATATTGGGAACTTGCTCCCGTCAGCAGAGATTCCCTGGTGGCTCCTGTCTTTTCATCAAGGATACAAAGCCGCCTCCCTGGGGAGAAACCGCTCAGTGCCAGCATTTAACCAGGGTAAATGGGATGAAACGGACAACTACAGGCCAGTTAGCTGGGCATCAATCCTGGACACTGTGAGGCTGAGACGGGTGCAAACAGGGAATATAATGAAAGCAGGTTCTAGATTCCAGGGCCAGAACTGACCTTTGTGATCATCTGCTCTGACCTCCCCTACAACACAGGCAGATGACCCTGGAGCAGACCCTGGGGAAAACCAGCCCTTCTGGATTTGGCAAGGAAGGATTACTCTCACTGTTAAAAATTCACGCCTTATTTCCAGTCTGAACGTGTCTAGCTTCAATAGCTGTTTTTAAAGAAGGCTTATTGAGGGTGCAGGAACAAACCATCCCGCTGTGTAGAAAGAATAGCAAATATGGCAGGCGACCAGCTTGGCTTCACAGTGAAATCCTTACAAGAAGTGGAAACTTGGACAGATAACTAGGGAGGAGTCTAAAGATATTGCTCAAGCATGCAGGGGTGTAATCAGGAAGGCCAAGGCACAATTGGAGTTGCAGCTAGCAAAGGATGTGAAGGGGAACAAGAAGGGTTTCTACAGGTATGTTAGCAACAAGAAATAGATCAGGGAAAGTGTGGGACCCTTATTGAATGGGGAAGGCAACTTAGTGACAGAGGATGTGGAAAAAGCTGAAGTACTCAATGCTTTCTTTGCCTCAGTCTTCACAGACAAGGTCAGCTCCCAGACTGCTGCACTGGGCAGCACAGCATGGGGAGGAGGTTGTCATGGAGTCCCTGGGCGATGCTCTGGAACTGCTCCCCATGAAGCCAGTCAGGACTCTGGGGAAGTCTCCTCTCTGGGAGCAGCCTGTCTGCAGGGCTCACACGGCTTCCACCTTCCTGGGTCTGACCTCGGAGCATTCAGCCTCCTCTGCCCCTCCGTGCGCTTCCCACAGAGAGTCCACTCAGGCGGGGTCCTGGGGAAGCCAGAGGGTCCTGCCCCCCAACTTCACAGTCAGACGTGACTCTCAGCCAGCCAGGAAAACAGAAGGTTTATTAGACAGCAGGAACATGGCCTAAAACAGAGCTTGTAGGTGCAGAGAACTGGGTCCATTTTGGGGGGCAGTGAGCCAGACAACCACGTCTGCACTTCACTCCATGTCCCCAGCCAGCCCCAAACTAAAACTCTCTCCCCCCCCCCTGCTCTGGGCTTTGTCCCTTTCCCGGGCCAGGAGGTCACCGGATTCCTTTGTTCTCCAACCCTTTAGCTCTCACCTGGCAGGGGGGAAGGGCCCAGGCCATCAGTGGCCAGGAAACAGGGTGTTGGCCATTCTCTGTGTCCAGACCCCTGCCCACACCTGCCCTCTAGGGCTCTGCAACGATCATACACCCTTATCCCACCACCTAGATACTTAAGAACTGCCTAGGGAAAACTGAGGCACCCCCACACTATTCAGAGGAAACATTAAGAACAGTCCCGCTTCGTCACATCTCTCCCCCCTTCAATACCGAACTGAGCGGGGTCACTTTAGCCGGTGACCTGGGAAAGTTCGAAGCCACCAATGTTCCCATGGATGCCCCAGCATCTCTCCCATTCCTTGGTGGGAATTACACCAGGCCCTTCCAGTTTCACGCCCTCCCTTAGGTTGGGGGTGGTCGATAGCACTCACAGGCTGCATGTGGGAAGGTTTATGCGGCCCGTGCCCTTTTGCCACCCCAAAACCCCAGGGGGTCAAACTGGGATCGGGTCTTCTCCCAGCGCTCCAGTCTGGAGGGCTGCAATTCGGGCTCTCTTGGTTAAGAGCCCCCATCTTGACCTGGGCCACATACTGGTCACTTACAGAACTAGCATGGAGACATACCTTTCTCAACAACCTTGTCTCCCCAACAAGCTGGCCAAACACAGCCACTTGGTTATCGGACTGTTTAACTTTCTTAACAGCTTCCACTTCATCTGAGACCTTCTCAAAGCTACCCACACTGGATCCTTCAACAGGAAAGTCCGTGGATCCATTCACAACAGAAAATTTCTGGCTGTTAGGAACTGAAACTTTCTTGATTAAATCACTTTCCCACCCTTCAGTTGCAATAAACTGCTTGCAAAGACTCCATGAGGATTCCTTTCCCTGGGGCTTTTCTATGCAACAATTCACCCCTCACAGAAATTCTGCTCTTACCCTCTTCACCTAGGGGTTTGCTCTAGAGGAACACTTTCCTGAGCAACAACAGACTCTTTCTGGGTCTCCCTTACATCCAGAATTACCTCTGGCCCATCCGGCGGATTCCTACACAATCCCCTTTCAGGCAAACTGACAGACTTCCTAGATAAAAGGTCAGAAGCATTCTCCTCCCCTTTGCCACGCACAAGTTCAGGAATCTTTTCCTTCTTGCTACCAGTTTCCACACCCTCAGTAGGTAACACAATCACATCACCTTCATGCTCTCCTTGTGTCCTGGCTAGGATCTCACCCTGATTAGACACAGTTGCTGCACCCTTTCCCACCCACACACTAGCAACAGGCAAAATACAAGCACCAGAATTGTCTGGGCTCTGGGATTTTACATAGACACTAACAGGATGCGACCTAGTTACAGGGCCATTCTCCCGAGCAGACACGAACTTAGGACCCTTCCCTTCCTGGGCTTTAGCTGAATCCAGAACCAACTCTTGAGACAACTGCACGACCCTCAACCATCACAGGCTGAAAGACTCCTTCTGTCGCTCCACAGACAAAGAAGAGCCGAATCCTGTCCCAAAGAGACACAGTCACCCCCCAGCAGGGTCTCGCAGCTGGTATCCTGGAGAACCCCAACAACCAGCCAGCCCCACCCCTCCTGGGTCTGCACAGGGATCTGGGCCATAGGCAGGGCGAGGGGCTTCATCCCTGGGAGCTTCACCCAGCTCACCCAGCCCCTCAGTATCTGAGGCTGCACCACCCAGAGCCTGACAACAGTTCTCTCTGTCCCAGGGTCTCATCACCCCAGGAATGTCTCCCCATTGACCATCCCCTTCCGCTCCCACTGGGGGTCCGAGGGGCCTGGCCCCAGGAAACTCCACACAGACATATAGGTTGGGGTCAGGAGTGGGAGCCTGTCCACCTCCCCACCCATCTGGCTGACGGAGTCTGTGGCCTTGGGACCCAGCCAGGGAGCTAGACACCGGGGCTTTTCCGCAGGGTCCCCCTGGTTCAAATCTCCAGCCTGCTCAAAGGCAGTGAGGTGGGCATCCACACACACCCCCCCTTAACCAGGGGCAGCAATTTAGTCTCGAGGTTCCCTGCGGAACTGGCCCCCCGGGATCTATCCCCACTCACCCCGGGGAGGTCCCCTCGGCCTCTCCGCCCCACCACCGCCAGTTCATCCTGCTGCTGCTTCTGCAGCTCTTTCTCGGGCTCTCGCTGTCTCTCACAGTCCTCTTGCTCTCTCAGACTCAGCTCCAATCCCGTCCGTCTCGATCCCCCGATGGGGAACCCGATCGTGAAGACCCTTGTCTGGTCGTGGACAGGAGTCTTGGGGATGCTTGGCTCCCACTCCAGCTGCTCCCAGATCCTGCTATAGCCCCATTTGGGGTCATGAATCTGTTCCTTCGAGCGGTCATCCTCCTCCAGCTGCACGATGAACTCTGCTTTGGTGAACTTTCCAATGCTCAACCCTCTCTTCCTGCACAGGGTTACAATGTCCTTCTTAAGGAGACGGTGACAGGCCATCACTCCGCTCTTCCCAAGTTGTTGTGGACTCACAGGCCTGTGTGCTCTCAGCTCCCCACGGATTCCAGGGAGAACCCCTAGTGTGCCAGCCCTTCTCGAGGTCACCACCTCTTTGCCAGGGTCGAGCTGCAGACTCCTTCACCCCTGGGACCGCTCGCTGCAATCCCCAGGGGAACCCTGTTACTGCAAAAGTCCTTCTCTCTCCCCGGGCCAAGCTGCAGGCTCCTCCGCCCCTGAGACTGCTCATCGCAGTCCCCAGGGGGACCCCATTACTGCACAGTCCTTCTCGCTGGTCACACACTCCCAGGGGTTAACCGCCCCCCGAAACCGCTCCTCTCTGAGCCTTCAGCAGGCCTGTTCCTCGTCAATCCCCCTTCGTTTTACTGCTCCCCAGTCACTTACTGCAGGAAGTGCCATCCACGGGGTGCAGTACATCCCACCTCTGCCACCAGTTGCAACGGAGTCCCCGGGCGATGCTCTGGAACTGCTCCCTACGAAGCCAGGCAGGACTCTGGGGAATTCTCCTCTCTGGGGGCAGCCTGTCTGCAGGACACACAGCTCACACAGCTTCCACCTTCCTGGGTCTGACCTCGGAGCATTCAGCCTCCTCTGCCCCTCCGTGCACTTCCCCCAGCAAGTCCGCCCAGGCGGGGTGCTGGGGAAGCCAGAGGGTCCTGCCCCACAACTTCGCAGTCAGACGTGACTCTCAGCCAGCCAGTAAAACAGAAGGTTTATTAGACGACACGAACATGGTCTAAAACAGAGCTTGCAGGTGCAGAGAACAGGACCCCTCAGCTGGGTCCATTTTGTGGGGCAGTGAGTCAGACAACCATGCCTGCACTTCACTCCATGTCCCAGCCAGCCCCAAACTGAAACTCCCTCCAGCCCCTCCTCCTCTGGGCTTTGTCCCTTTCCCGGGCCAGGAGGTCACGGGATTCCTTTGTTCTCCAACCCTTTAGCTCTCACCTTGCAGGGGGGAAGAACCCAGGCCACCAGTTGCCAGGAGACAAAATGTTGGCCATTTATGTATCCTGGGCTCTTTGCTCTGCAACAATTACACTCCCTTGTCCCACCACCTAGAGGCTTAAGAAATGCATAGGGGAAACTGAGGCACCCTACAGTATTCAGAGGAAAGATTAAGAACAGTCCCGCTTCATCACAGAGGTGAGCAGCCCTCAGTGGTGAACAAACAGGTTAAGGGCTATTTAGAAAAGCTAGGCATGCACAAATCCATGGGGCCGGATTCATTGCATCCAAGGGTGCTGAGGGAGTTGGTGGATGTGATTGCAGAGCTATTGGACATTATCTTTGAAAACTCATGGGGATCGGGGGAGGTCCCGTACGACTGGAAAAAGGCTACTGTAGTGCCCATCTTTAAAAAAGGGAAGAAGGAGGATCCGGGGAACTACAGGCCAGTCAGCCTCACCTCAGTCCCTGGAAAAATCATCAAGCAGGTCTGGAAGGAATCCATTTCAAAGCATTTGGAGGAGAGGAAGGGGATCAGGAACAGTCAACATGGATTCACCAAGGGCAAGTCATGCCTGACCAACCTGATTGCCTTCTATGACGAGATAACTGGCTCTGTGGATGAGGGGAAAGCAGTGGACCTGATATATCTGGACATTAGCAAAGCTTTTGACACGGTCTCCCACAGTATTCTTGCCAGCAAGTTAAAAAAGTGTGGATTGGATGAATGGACTATAAGGTGGATAGAAAGCTGGCTAGATTGTCGAGCTCAACGGGTAGTGATCAATGGCTCCATGTCTAGTTGGCAGCCGATATCAAGTGGAGTGCCCCAAGGGTCGGTCCTGGGTCTGGTTTTGCTCAATATCTTCATTAATTATCTGGAGAATGGCGTGGATTGCACCCTCAGCAAGTTCATGGATGACACTAAACTGGGAGGAGAGGTAGATACGCTGGAGGGTAGGGATAGGATACAGAGGGACCTAGACAAATTGGAGGATTGGGCCAAAAGAAATCTGATGAGGTTCAACAAGGACAAGTGCAGAGTCCTGCACTTAGGACGGAAGAATCCCATGCACCGCTACAGACTAGGGACCGAATGGCTAGGCAGCAGTTCTGCGGAAAAGGACCTGGGGTGACAGTGGACGAGAAGCTGGATATGAGTCAGAAGTGTGCCCTTGTTGCCAAGAAGGCCAATGGCATTTTGGGATGTATAAGTAGGGGCATAGCCAGCAGATCGAGGGACGTGATCGTTCCCCTTATTCGGCATTGGTGAGGCCTCATCTGGAGTACTGTGTCCAGTTTTGGGCCCCACACTACAAGAAGGTTGTGGAAAATTTGGAAAACATCCAGCGGAGGGCAACAAAAATGATTAGGGGTCTGGAACACATGATTTAAGAGGAGAGGCTGAGGGAGCTGGGATTGTTTAGCCTGCAGAAGAGAAGAGTGAGGGGGATTTGATAGCTGCTTTCAACTACCTGAAAGGGGGTTCCAAAGAGGATGGCTCTAGACTGTTCTCAGTGGTAGCAGATGACAGGATAAGGAGTAATGGTCTCAAGTTGCAGTGGGGGAGGTTTAGGTTGGATATCAGGAAAAACTTTTTCACTAGGAAGGTGGTGAAGCACTGAAATGTGTTACCTAGGGAGGTGGTGGAATCTCCTTCCTTAGAGGTTTTTAGGGCCCAGCTTGACAAAGCCCTGGCTGGGATGGTTTAGTTGGGGATTGGTCCTGCTTTGAGCAGGGGGTCGGACTAGATGACCTCCTGAGGTCTCTTCCGACCCTGATATTCTATGATTCTATGAAAGTCTGGATGAAGGAAATGTGCCTGTGTCTGTCAGGGGTATTGACTTGCCTATGGAGGGAGCTACCCTGATTTCCAAGCAGTTGTCTGTGACCAGCCCTGTGTGCTGGGACAAGGGGAATGACATCCCAAGCTGTGTGTCTGGGAAAGGAGAAAGTGTGTCTGGCTCTTCTTTGTCTGTGGAGCGACAGAAGGGGCCTTTCAGCCTGTGATGGTTGAGGGTCGTGCAGTTGTCTCAGAGCTGGTTCTGGATTCAGCTAAAGCCCAGGAAGGGAAGGGTCCTAAGTTTGTGTCTGCTCGGGAGAATGGCCCTGTAACTAGGTCGCATCCAGTTAGTGTCTATGCAAAATCCCAGAGCCAGACTATTCTGGTGCTTGTACTTTGCCCGTTGCTAGTGTGTTGTTGGGAAAGGGTGCAGCAACTCTGTCTAATCAGGGTGAGATCCTAGCCAGGGCACAAGGAGAGCATGAAGGTGTGTGATTGTGTTACCTACTGAGGGTGTGGAAACCTGTAGCAAGAAGGAAAAGATTCCTGAACTTGTGTGTGGCAAAGGGAAGGAGAATGCTTCTGTCACGGAGTCCCTGGGCGATGCTCTGGAACTGCTCCCCATGAAGCCAGTCAGGACTCTGGGGCAGTCGCCTTTCTGTGAGCAGCCTGTCTTCAGGACACACAGCTCACACAGCTTCCACCTTCCTGGGTCTGACCTCGGAGCATTCAGCATCCTCTGCCCCTCCGTGCGCTTCCCCCAGCGAGTCCGCTCAGGCGGGGCTCCTGGGGAAGCCAGAGGGTCCTGCACCCCAACTTCGCAGTCAGATGTGACTCTCAACCAGCCAGTAAAACAGAAGGTTTATTAGACGACAGGAACATGGTCTAAAACAGAGCTTGCAGGTGCAGAGAACGGGACCCCTCAGCTGGGTCCATTTTGGGGGGCAGTGAGCCAGACAACCACGTCTGCACTTCACTCCATGTCCCAGCCAGCCCCAAACTGAAAACCCCCTCCAGCCCCTGCTCCTCTGGGCTTTGTTCCTTTCCCCGGGCCAGGTGGTCACCTGATTCCTTTGTTCTCCAACCCTTTAGCTCTCACCTTGCAGGGGGGGAAGGGCCCAGGCCATTAGTTGCCAGGAAACAGGGTGTCGGCCATTCTCTGTGTCCAGACCCCTGCACACACCTGCCCTCTAGGGCTCTGCAATGATCATACACCCTTACCCCACCCCCTAAGTACTTAAGAACCGCCTAGGGGAAACTGAGGCACCCCCCCACTATTCAGAGGAAACATTAAGAACAGTCCCACTTCGTCACAGCTTCTAACCTTTTATCTAGGAAGTCTGTAAGTTTGCCTGAAAGGGGATTGTCTAGAAATCCACCGGATGGGCCAGAGGTAATTCTGGATGTAAGGGAGACCCAGAAAGAGTCTGTTGTTGCTCAGGAAAGTGTTCCTCTAGAGCAACCCTAGGTAAAGAGGGTAAGGGCAGAATTTCTGTGGGGGGTGAATTGTTGCATAAAGCAGCCCTAGGGAAAGGAATCCTCAGGGAGTCTTTGCAAGCAGTTCACTGCAACTGAAGGGTGTGAAAGTGATTTAATCAAGAAAGTTTCAGTTCCTAACAGCCAGACATTTTCTGTTGTGAATGGATCCACTGACTTCCCTGTTGAAAGATCCAGTGAGGATAGCTTTGAGAAGGACTCAGATGGAGATAAAGCTGTTAAGAATGTTAAACAGTCCTATATCCAAGTGGCTGTGTTTGGCCAGCTTGTTGGGGAGAAGACCCAATCCCAGTTTGACCCCCTGGGGTTTTGGGTTGGTGTGACAAAGTGGGACTGTTCTTAATGTTTCCTCTGAATAGTGTGGGGGTGCCTCAGTTTCCCCTAGGCAGTTCTTAAGTATCTGGGGGGTGGAGTAAGGGTGTATGATCATTGCAGAGCCCTAGAGGGCAGGTGTGTGCAGGAGTCTGGACACAGAGAATGGCCAACACCCTGTTTCCTGGCAACTGATGGCCTGGGCCCTTCCCCCCTGCCAGGTGAGAGCTGAAGGGTTGGAGAACAAAGGAATCAGGTGACCTCCTGGCCCGGGAAAGGAACAAAGCCCAGAGGAGGAGGGGCTGGAGGGGGTTTTCAGTTTGGGGCTGGCTGGGACATGGAGTGAAGTGCAGACGGGGTTGTCTGGCTCACTGCCCCCCAAAATGGACCCAGCTGAGGGGTCCCGTTCTCTGCACCTGCAAGCTCTGTTTTAGACCATGTTCCTGTCGTCCAATAAACCTTCTGTTTTACTGGCTGGCTGAGAGTCACGTCTGACTGCGAAGTTGTGGGGCAGGACCCTCTGGCTTCCCCAGGAGCCCCGCCTGAGCGGACTCGCTGGGGGAAGCGCACGGAGGGGCAGAGGATGCTGAATGCTCCGAGGTCAGACCCAGGAAGGTGAAAGCCGGGTGAGCTGTGTGTCCTGCAGACAGGCTGCTCACAGAAAGGCGACTGCCCCAGAGTCCTGACTGGCTTCATGGGGAGCAGTTCCAGAGCATCATCCAGGGACTCTGTGACAGTTGGCAAAAGGGCACAGGCTGCATAAACCTTCCCACATGTGGCCTGCGGGTGCTATCAACCACCCCCGACCTAAGGGAGGGCGTGAAACTGGAAGGGCCTGGTGTAACTCCTACCAAGGAATGGGAGAGATGCTGGGGCATCCATGGGAACGTTGGTGGCTTCGAACCTCCCCAGGTCACTGGCTAAAGTGGCCCTGCTCAGTTTGATCTCGAAGAGGAGAGAAATGTGACGAAGTGGGACTGTTCTTAATGTTTCCTCTGAATAGTGTGGGGGTGCCTCAGTTTCCCCTAGGCAGATCTTAAGTATCTAGGTGGTGGGATAAGGGTGTATGATCGTTGCAGAGCCCTAGAGGGCAGGTGTGTGCAGGGGTCAGGACACAGAGAATGGCCAACACCCTGTTTCCTGGCAACTGATGGCCTGGGCCCTTCCTCCCTGCAAGGTGAGAGTTAAAGGGCTGGAGAACAAAGGACCATGTGCCTGGAGAACAGCTGATGTCGTGCAGGTATTTAAGAAAGGGACACAAAGCGACCCGGGCGAATACAGACCCGTTAGTCTGCTCTTGGAAGCACACGAGGCTTTAGAATCAACGAGGGAGGAAAGCAGAATTAAATTCCTGCAGGTCCGTGGGAAAGAGGCCGTAATGCAGCTGGGCTTACCAAGGCAGCCCAGGCCGGACTCAGCTGTTCCCCTCGGAACAACTCCGTTCTTTGCTCAGGGAAGGAATACGGCAGACCCGATACACTGGGATTTCAGGGCAGCCTTTGGCACAGGAAAGCGAGTTATATTCGGGAAGCTGGGGCTCAGTGGCAGCCCGGTACGGTGGGGAGGACCTGGCCGAAGGCTTGTGCTGCAAGATGAACTATCGCCCCGCAGGGAGGTGACCTGGGGAGCGTCTCCAGGATCGGCCTGGGGCCCAGTCTCCTTCAGCAGCAGGAGCGTGCGAATGAAATGGGCCGATGGGAAGCCGGGAGGCCTGGTCAATCCAGGGGAGGCTCGGAAGTTTCCAGGAAGCTCTGGCTGACCTGGCAGACTGGAGCGAGCAATGGGATGTAATTCAATAACCCGGAGCTACTCGACTCGGCGTCCCTCCAAAGAGCCCTGGCCGTGGGAATTCAGGGTTTCATTTCCCAGAGTGCGAGCGATTCCTGTGTAAACAGCACGTTTCGATAGCCGTCGATTATTCGCTCCGTAAAATGACTGGCCAAATATGAGTATTTGATCAGCTACGATTGGCTAATAACATCCTTCAAAGCCTCGTGAGCGGCTAATCGCGGAGGTTGGCTAATATCTAAATCACACGCTGGTTTACTACCACGTGCTGCCATGTTACAGAGCCGCTTGAGGCCCGGAGCCTCCGGCCAATCCCCAGGGCAGCGTTAGATCGCGGTACAGCCGCTCGCCTCGCCCCGGCGCTCTCGGTGTCTCCACGGCAGCGGGGCCCTCGGCCCTGTCAGTCGCCCACTGCATCAGCCCAATAATGCCGCCCCCGCGAGCGGCCCCGCGCCCGGGGACGTAGTCAGGGCAACACAGCGTCCGCCGTGCGTCGGCTGGCAGCCCCGCGCGGGGCTCACAGGGGCAGCCCCTCCCCTCTGCCCTGGGGCTGAGCCCTTGGCTGCCAGGGTGGGGAGCAGGGGGCCCCAGCTGTGGACCCCGTGCCAGGCTCACAGCCCCCAGGGCGGGGCCTCCAGCTGGCAGCTCCTGGCACCTTCAGTCGGGGGAGACACTCCTGGTGCCATGAGCAGAAGGTGCCCAGGGCGGCCATGAGCCGCTGGCTGCTGTGATCGATGCGGGGGCTGGTTGACCTAATTCTGTGGCGTAGCCAAGACCTGGGTGTGGCCGCGGAGCCGGGGGGTGGGGCCCATGCTCGGTGCAGCCGGGGGGGGAGGGGGACCAGGGGGGGCCGTGCTGGGTGCAGCCGGGGGGGGGAGGGGGACCAGGGGGGTCAGTGCTCGGTGCAGCTGGGGGGGGAGGGGGACCAGGGGGGGCCGTGGTCCCTGTAGCCGAGGGGGGAGGGGGACCAGGGGGGTCCGTGCTGGGTGCAGCTGGGGGGGAGGGGAACTGGGGGGACAGTGCTCGGTGCGGCTGTGGGAGTGGGGGGGGGCCGTGCTCAGTGCAGCTGTGGGAGTGGGGGGGGTCAGTGCTCGGTGCGGCCGTGGGAGTGGGGGGGGGCCGTGCTCGGTGCGGCTGTGGGAGTGGGGGGGGGTCAGTGCTCGGTGCAGCCGTGGGAGTGGGTGGGGGCCGTGCTCGGTGCGGCCGTGGGAGTGGGGGGGGTCGGTGCTTGGTGCGGCCGTGGGAGTGGGGGGGGGTTGGTGCTCGGTGCGGCTGTGGGAGTGGGGGGGGGTTGGTGCTCGGTGCGGCTGTGGGAGTGGGGGGGGGTTGGTGCTCGGTGCGGCTGTGGGAGTGGGGGGGGTCGGTGCTCGGTGCGGCTGTGGGAGTGGGGGGGCCGTGCTCAATGCGGCTGTGGCAGTGGGGGGGGTCAGTGCTCGGTGTGGCTGTGGGAGTGGGGGGGGTCAGTGCTCGGTGCGGCTGTGGGAGTTTGGGGGGGTCAGTGCTCACTGCGGCTGTGGGAGTGGGGGGGGGCCGTGCTCGGTGCGGCCGTAGGAGTGGGGGGGTCAGTGCTCGGTGCGGCCGTGGGAGTGGGGGGGGTCGGTGCTCGGTGCGGCTCTGGGAGTGGGGGGGGGGGCGTGCTCGGTGCGGCTGTGGGAGTGGGGGGGGGTCGGTGCTCGGTGCGGCTGTGGGAGTGGGGGGGGCGTGCTCGGTGCGGCTGTGGGAGTGGGGGGGCCGTGCTCGGTGCGGCTGTGGGAGTGGGGGGGGTCGGTGCTCGGTGCGGCTGTGGGAGTGGGGGGGGGTCGGTGCTCGGTGCGGCTGTGGGAGTGGGGGGGGCCGTGCTCGGTGCGGCTGTGGGAGTGGGGGGGGGTCAGTGCTCGGTGCGGCTGTGGGAGTGGGGGGGGTCGGTGCTCGGTGCGGCTGTGGGAGTGGGGGGGGTAGTGCTCGGTGCGGCCGTGGGAGTGGGGGGGTCGGTGCTCGGTGCGGCCGTGGGAGTGGGGGGGGCCGTGCTCGGTGCGGCCGTGGGAGTGGGGGGGGGTCGGTGCTCGGTGCGGCCGTGGGAGTGGGGGGGGGTCGGTGCTCGGTGCGGCTGTGGGAGTGGGGGGGGCCGTGCTCGGTGCAGCTGTGGGAGTGGGGGGGGCCGTGCTCGGTGCAGCTGTGGGAGTGGGGGGGGTCGGTGCTCGGTGCGGCTGTGGGAGTGGGGGGGCCGTGCTCGGTGCGGCTGTGGGAGTGGGGGGAGTCAGTGCTCGGTGCGGCTGTGGGAGTGGGGGGGGTCAGTGCTCGGTGCGGCTGTGGGAGTGGGGGGGCCGTGGTCAGTGCGGCTGTGGGAGTGGGGGGGGTCAGTGCTCGGTGCGGCTGTGGGAGTGGGGGGGGTCGGTGCTCGGTGCGGCTGTGGGAGTGGGGGGGGGGCCGTGCTCGGTGTGGCTGTGAGAGTGGGGGGAGTGGGGGGGGGCCGTGCTCGGTGCGGCTGTGGGAGTGGGGGGGCCGTGCTCGGTGCGGCTGTGGGAGTGGGGGGGGTCGGTGCTCGGTGCGGCTGTGGGAGTGGGGGGGCCGTGCTCGGTGCGGCTGTGGGAGTGGGGGGGGCCGTGCTCGGTGCGGCTGTGGGAGTGGGGGGGGGGGTCAGTGCTCGGTGCGGCTGTGGGAGTGGGGGGGTCAGTGCTCGGTGCGGCTGTGGGAGTGGGGGGGGCCGTGCTCGGTGCGGCTGTGGGAGTGGGGGGGGTCAGTGCTCGGTGCGGCTGTGGGAGTGGGGGGGGCCGTGCTCGGTGCGGCTGTGGGAGTGGGGGGGGTCAGTGCTCGGTGCGGCTGTGGGAGTGGGGGGGGGCCGTGCTCGGTGCGGCTGTGGAAGTGGGGGGGTCAGTGCTCGGTGCGGCTGTGGGAGTGGGGGGGGCCGTGCTCGGTGCGGCTGTGGCAGTGGGGGGGGTCAGTGCTCGGTGCGGCTGTGGGAGTGGGGGGGGCCATGCTCGGTGCGACTGTGGGAGTGGGGGGGGTCAGTGCTCGGTGCGGCTGTGGGAGTGGGGGGGGCCATGCTCGGTGCGACTGTGGGAGTGGGGGGGGTCAGTGCTCGGTGCGGCTGTGGGAGTGGGGGGGGGCCGTGCTCGGTGCGGCTGTGGGAGTGGGGGGGGGCATGCTCGGTGCAGCCACTGGCTCTTGCTCCCCTGCTCCGGGGCTGGGACTCCCCCACTCTGGGACTGGCAGAACCCCCCCGCCCCCATGCGGCTGTGACCTTCCCTGCCGCCGGGGGGTTTTCACCGGCCCCTGCAGCCCGGGGAGCGGGTCCAGCTCAGGGACCCCCTGGCCCCGGCGCATCAGCCACCCGTGGGCCTGTCTGTACATGCCGGCCGCGGCCCAAGACCTGGCTCCTGAGCCCGCCGAGCCGGCCAGGCTGTGGCATGTCAGCGGCTGTGGACGGTTCTCACTCGCCCGCTCCACCCTGGGCAGGGGCCGGGGCCAGGCCCGGGCGGCAGACGGCACACGGGAGCTGCTCTGCAGGGTTTGCCGGGCTCGGCTTCCAGCTCGCTGGCCAAGGCCCCCCAGGGCTGCCGCCTGGCCCTGCCAGCTCTGCCGGGCCCTGGGCTGCAGACATTCACACCGCTCCTTAGCGGGCGCTTTGCAGGGCTCACAGCGAAGCCAGGCGACGAACGTGCTTAGCAATGAAGCCGTCTCTGTGGGCATCGCACGGCCGGCCGGCATGGGGCTGCATCGCCGCTGGCCCAGGGAAGGGGGAAGGGGCTGGCACAGAGAAGGGGCAGGGGCTGGCCCAGGGAAGGGGGCAGGGGTGGCACAGGGAAGGGGGAAGGGGCTGGCACAGAGAAGGGGCTGGGGGTGGCACAGGGAAGCAGCAGGGGCTGGCCCAGTGAAGCAGGTGGGCCTGGCACAAAGGGGGCAGGGGCTGGCAGAGGGAAGGGGCAGGGGTGGCACAAGGAAGGGGTGGGGGGCACAGGGAAGCAGCAGGGGTGGCACAACGGGGGCGGGTCTGGCACAGGGAAGCGGCAGAGGCTGGCACAAAGGGGGCAGGGGCTGGCACAGGGAAGGGGGCAGGGGTGGCACAGGGCAGGGGTGGCACAGAGAAGGGGGCAGGGTGGCACAGAGCATACAGAGGGCAGGGCGGAGAGTAAGAGCAGGGGCTGCAGTCTGGGCCTGGCACTGGACTGAGCAGGGAGCGGCAGGGTTGGCAGCTGGCACCAGGTGATTTAGGCAAGTGGCGAGGGGGGACCTGACCACGCTGGGTGAATGGGCAGCCGGGAGGTGGCAGAGCAAAGTCCTGCCCATTGCAGGGTGCTCGGACAGCTCACCCCCATGCTGGGCCTGGTGCTCAGGGCACCGGCTCCGGCGAGGGGCCAGGGCAGGTCTCAGTGCACAGCCGGGCAGGGCTGGGGAACGCCCTCGTGCCCTTCTGTACGTGGGTGGGAGGCTGCGTCCCGGGCGGGCCCCGCGGCTCAGAGAGGGCCCAGGGGAAGCAGAGGGGCGCAGAGACGGGCGAGGGGCTGACAGGACCCTGGCTGGGCCAGCCAGCGCCTGGGGCTGCACGGCTGGGAGAGGGGCCGTGATGGAGAGACACAGAATAACGGCGGGGGCCGCTCGTCACTGCCCAGCAGCGCGTGGTGCAAGGCGGGCTCAGTGCCTGGGGGCTGTGAAACGTGTGTTTACGCACCTGCCGTCGTGCTGATCCCAAAGCACCGGTCGCACGGGCGGGACGCCCATCCTCAGGCACCGCCCGCGTGGCTGCCGCCCGCTCACGATCCCTCGCTGCCAGGGGCACAATGGGGCTGTGCCCGGGAGAACAGGCCGCTGCCAGAGCCCCGTGTTCCCCGTGCGGGGCGCGGCGGGGCTGTGTCGCGAGGGCCGGGATCTGGCTGGGGGGCCTGGTCTCTTGGGGGCCTGCTGCAGCAGCCGCCGGGCAGTCTGATGGCAAGGCTCACCCCGCCCGGGCGGGGATGGCGCTGCACCCGCAGGAGTGGCAGGCCCAGCCGCTGGCTCCAGCCCTGCCTGACGGGCAGGGGCACAGCCCGGGGGGAGCTGGGGCCCTGGCCCTGAGAGCCGCAGGCCCCCGGCCCTGTGGGGCGCGGCGGGAAGGCAGCCGCCGTTGGCTTGCTGTCCCACCTCCTGGCACCTGCCCTGGGCAACTGAGGGGCCTGATCCTGCCCACCTCCCTCCCTGCTGCACCAGACCCACAGAAGCCCCAGTGTCAACCTGCTCTCCTAGCACCCCCCAGGTGCCCCATCCCTGGCACCCCTGAGGCCCGCCTGCCCCACTGCAGCTGGGCGCAGGGTGTGCTGCCCATCAGATGACGTTAGCGGCTACATGCCAAGTGGGTAACTCAATCATCTGCATGAGGTTTCACCGGGGGCAGAGCTTTTAAGGACCCCTGAAGGCTCTTTGGAGCCTTGGCTCCAGGCTGCCCTGACACTGGGGTGGGCTTGGCTGCAGGCCACGTTGCCTCCAGACCGGGCTGCCCACAGGCCCCATCGAGCCCTGGGCCCTTGTCCCTGCTCTGTGCTGCCATGAGCAGGGCCGGGGCACCGACTGGCGCGGGGGGTCAGGACGCCGGGGTTCCATGCTGCGCCGGTGGCCGCCGGCTGATGCCTGCCCTGGGCGGGGAGCCGTCAGCTCTGGTGAGAGCCGGGCGGCCGCAGGTGCCGGCTGGGCGGAGGGCAGCGACGCCCCTTTCACAGGGACCGTGGCGATGTTTGCGTTGGCAACAGGGCGAGTAGGAGCCGCTGAGCACGTCTGCGCCCGCCCCGGGCGTGTCAGCCCTGCCCAGGGGCAGCAGCCGTGCCTCCTCTGGTGGGAGTGGCAGGGGTGAGCGTGGCACGCTGGCCAGGGCACAGGGCCCTGCGTGGCGCTCTCCGTGCCGAGCCCAGGGCTCCGGGGAGTGCAGTGCCCAAGGCCAGAGCTATTGCCGAGGGCTTCCCCGCCCGCCGTCATGCCCTGCGGGCTGGGGAAAAGCAGGAGGTGCAGGCCGGTTGGGAGCTCGGCTTGGGCCTGCAGCCCTGAGCGACGCGCAGCCCCTGCCCTCCCCACTTCCCCACAGGGGCCCGGAGCAGAGCTGGCCTGACCCCTGAGGCTGTTCCAGGGGCGCGTGTGCCCCCAACGGCCACCGAGACCCGGCCTCGGCAGCCTGCAGCCAGGCCCGGTCACACGCCTCGCGGCCCCAGGCGGCGAGCGAGCGGGTGCAGCTGGACAAACGCGCCGGGGGCCGATCGCAAAACCGACTCTTTATTGTCCCTGGCTGCGGCCGCGGTTACATTCAGCGCTGGCAGGTCAGCGGGCGACGGAGAGCAGGCTCCGGGCATGGCGAGGGCGGGGCCCTGCTGCCAGGGGTCAGTCCTGCGGCAGGGACGGGGGCCCGGGGCTGTGGGCCGTGGGCAGGATTGGAGGGTGGCTGGTCGCCCTCGCTCCCCGGGGGGGGGCCTGCTGCTCACACCCAAGGGGGCCAGAGAGGGGTTAGCACCAGAAATGGGCCAGGCAGCTGGGCTGGGACTCCAGGTTCTGCCTGCACCAGCCCTGCAGCGGGCTCGGGGTTAGCGTCTGACCGGGGCGCAGGCTGCAGGGCTGGGCCTGTCACTGCGACCCCACACGGGGCGGGTGGGGGTCAGGCAGCAGCTTCAGCGACAGTGGGGACGCAGAGCTCAGCCTGCCAGCAGGGGGAGTGGAGGGGAGCGGGGCAGGAACGCTGGCTGGGGGGCTCCCAGCAGGGGGCGCTGGGGGGGCAGGGCAGGAACGCTGGCTGGGGGGCTCCCAGCAGGGGGCGCTGGGGGGGCAGGAACGCTGGCTGGGTGGGGGGCTCCCAGCAGGGGATGCTCGGCAGGGCAGGGCAGGAACGCTGGGTGGGGGGGCTCCCAGCAGGGGGCGCTGGGGGGGGCAGGAACGCTGGGTGGGTGGGGGGTTCCCAGCAGGGGATGCTCGGCGGGGCAGGGCAGGAATGCTGGGTGGGGGGGCTCCCAGCAGGGTATGCTGGAGGGGGTCAGGGCAGGAAGGCTAGCTGGGGGGGCTCCCAGCAGGTGACGCTGGGGGGGCAGAAACGCTGGATGGGGAGGGCTCCCAGCAAGGGGCGCTGGGGGGGCAGGGCAGGAACGCTGGGTGGGGGGCTCCCAGCAGGGGGCGCTGGAGGGGCAGGGCAGGAACGCTGGATGGGGGGGCTCCCAGCAGGGGGCGCTGGGGGGGCAGGAACGCTGGGTGGGGGGCTCCCAGCGACTGCAGTGGCAGGTTTACGAGTGCAGCACCGGAGCAGAAGATGCCCACGGTGACGGGCTGGTCCCTGCGCATGGTTTTACAGCCCCAGGGATGCTGGGGGCAGAGTCTTCAGGGCCGGGTGAGATCCCAGGCTCTGTCTCCAGGTGTAGGGGCTGGGGGTGCCTCTGCCGTCACCCTGAGCCGTCTCCCTGCTGCACCGGGGGAGCTGGCGAATGCCCGGAGGGGGCGCAGGCTGGTGTGTTTCACGGGCGTGTTTGCATATGTCCTGGGCCAGGCCAGCAGCACGACAGATGGACACAGCAGAGCCCTGCCCGCGGGTCCCTCTGGCTTCCTGCCCTGTGAGCCAGGGACGGGCAGAGCCCTCAGCAGAGCACGTGTGCACACGCCCACCCCTGGAGGTACACCCCCCCCCCCCCCGAGGTACACCCCCCCCACCCTGATGTACACACACACGTGTGCACACCACCAAGGTACACCCACCTGAGCTACACCCACACGCCCCCGAGGTTCAACCCCCAGCGGTGTACACACATGCACCCTGAGGTACACACGCAGGTACACACACTCTCCCCAGGTACACACGCAAGAACACACACCCTGCAAGGTACACACACACGCACACACACAGCTCTCTGCTGAAGGGTTGGGCCAGGGTCTTCCATCCTCTCCAGCCTTGGAGCCACATCCCCGGAATGGAAACGGCTCGGCTGGTGCAGCCATTGGGAAGGGCAGAAAATCCTGAGTGGGGCTCGGCTGTGCCGGGGAGGGCGTCTGCCCTGGTGCAGGGGGGCTGCTCCGACGGGCTGCGCTCTCATGTGGGAGAGCCTTCGGGGGGCTCTGGAAGCAAAGCAGAGAGAGGGCCTGGGGCCAAAGAGCAGCTTTGGCAGCAGGGACAGGCCCACGGGCCGGGGGTGGGAGCCCGCCCGGGCCCTCCCGGTGCCCCTGCCCAGGCTGCCGGAGTCTGCTTATGGGCTCTCACCTGGGGGCGCTGCCTCTGTGCTGGTCTGGGGTGCGGAGAAGCTCAGCTCAGCCCTGTCAGCCAGGAGGGAACTGCGGGAACGGGGGCACCGGTCTCCGGAGCGTGTCCGGCGCTGGACAGCCTGGGGCAGAGGAGAGGCGGTTACTCGAGGACACGGCTGGGAAGGAGCTCAGTGCAGGGCTGTGGCCAGACAGAACCAGAGTTGGGGAATCCAGCCCTCGTGTGATCATAGAATCATAGAATATCAGGATTGGAAGGTGTGACAAAGTGGGACTGTTCTTAATGTTTCCTCTGAATAGTGTGGAGGTGCCTCAGTTTCCCCTAGGCAGTTCTTAAGTATCTAGGGGGTGGGATAAGGGTGTATGATCACTGCAGAGCCCTAAAGGGCAGGTGTGTGCAGGGTCTGGACACAGGGAATGGCCGACACCCTGTTTCCTGGTCACTGATGGCCTGGCCCTTCCCCCCTGCAAGGTGAGAGATAAAGGGTTGGAGAACAAAGGAATCCCGTGACCTCCTGTCCTGGGAAAGGGGAAAGTGAGAGCAGGAGGGGCTGGAGGGGGTTTTCAGTTTGGGGCTGGCTGGAGACATGGAGTGAAGGGCAGATGTGGTTGTCTGGCTCACTGCCCCACAAAATGGACCCAGCTGAGGGGTCTGGTTCTCTGCACCTTCAAGCTCTGTGTTAGACCATGTTCCTGTCGTCTAATAGATCTTCTGTTTTACTGGCTGGCTGACAGTCACGTCTGACTGCGGAGTTGTGGGGCAGGACCCTCTGGCTTCCCCAGGAGCCCTGCCTGGGCGGACTGGCTGTGGGAAGTGCACGGAGGGGCAGAGGATGCTGAATGCTCCAAGGTCAGACCCAGGAAGGTGGAAGCTGTGTGAGCTGTGTGTCCTGCAGACAGGCTACTCACAGAAAGGCGACTGCTCCGGAGTCCTGCCTGGGGAGCAGTTCCAGAGCATCGCCCGGGGACTCCGTTGCAACTGGTGGTAGCGGTGGGATGTACTGCACCCCATGGATGGCGCTTCCTGGAGTAAGTGACAGGGGAGCAGTAAAACGAAGGGGGATTGACGGGGACCAGGTGTGCTGAAGGCTCAGAGAGAGACGGTTTCAGGGGGCGGTTAACCCCTGGGAGTGTGTGACCAGAGAGAAGGACTGTGCAGTAATGGGGTCCCCCTGGGGACTGCGATGAGCAGTCCCAGGGGCGGAGGAGCCTGAGGCTTGGCCCTGGGAGAGAGAAGGACTTTTGCAGTAACAGGGTTCCCCTGGGGATTGCAGCGAGCGGTCCCAGGGGTGGAGGAGTCTGCGGCTCAACCCTGGCAAAGAGGTGGTGATCTTGAGAAGGGCTGGCAGACGAGGGGATCTCCCTGGAAACCGTGGGGAGCTGAGAGCACACAGGCCTGTGAGTCCACAAAAACTCACAGAGCCTGTGAGCGGAGTGATGGCCTGTCACCGTCTCCTGAAGAAGGACACTGAGCGTTGGAAAGTTCACCAAAGCACAGTTCATCGTGCAGCTGGAGGAGGATCAGCTGGAGGAGGATGACCGTGCAGCTGGAGGAGGATGACCGCTCTAAGGAACAGATTCCTGACCCCAAATGGGGCTATAGCAGGATCTGGGAGCAGCTGGAGTGGTAGCCAGGCATCCCCAAGACTCCAGTCTCCGACCAGACGGGGGTCTTCACGATCGGGTTCCCCATCGGGGGATCGGAGACGGACGGGATTGGAGCTGAGTCCGAGAGAGCAAGAGGACCGTGGGAGACAGCGAGAGCCCGAGAAAGAGCTGCAGAAGCAGCAGCAGGATGAACTGGCGGTGGGGGAGCGGAGAGGCTTAGGGGACCTCCCAGGGGTGAGTGGGGATAGATCCCAGGGGGCCAGTTCCACAGGGAACCTCGAGACTAAATTGCTGCCCCTGGTTAAGGGGGGGGGGTGTGGATGCCCACCTCACTGCCTTTGAGCAGGCTGGCGATTTGAACCAAGGGGACCCTGCGGAAAAGCCCCGGTGTCTAGCTCCCTTGCTGGGTCCCAAGGCCATAGACTCCGTCAGCCAGATGGTTGGGGATGTGGACAGGCTCCCACTCCTGACCCCAACCTATATGTCTGTGTGGAGTTTCCTGGGGCCAGGCCCCTCGGACCTCCAGTGGGAGCGGAAGGTGATGGTCAATGGGGAGACGTTCCTGCGGTGGCGAGATTCTGGGACAGCGAGAACTGTTGTCAGGCCCTGGGTAGTGCAGCCTCAGATGCTGAGGGGCTGTGTGAGCTGGGTGAGGGTCCCAGGGATGAAGCCCCTTGCCTTCCCTATGGGCCAGATCCCTGTGCAGACCCAGGAGGAGTGGGACTGGCTGGTCGTTGGGGTACCCCAGGACACCAGCTGCGAGACCCTGTTGTGGGGTGACTGTGTCTCTTTGGGACAGGATCCAGGCCCTGCTCCTGTAACGGCCAAGGGTTTGAATTTGAATCCAGGGAACCATTCGGTGGAGAGGGAAATGGTCAGTGAAAATGCAGATGACCTGGCTGGCAGCAGGGAGGAGCTGCTAGGCTCAGGCTGGCTCTGATGCTGTGAGGAAAGCAGCGAGCTCGCTGCCTACCCCCACTGGGAGAGCAAGGGCAGCGCTGAGCACAGGGGAAGCTGAGACCCCAGCTGAGTGGGGGGAGACACAGGCAGGGCAGGGGATCTGTTGGGAGTGGCAAGGTGCTGGGTAAGGAAAGTCTGGATGAGCCCAGGCAGCCTTGTGATCTGATGGCTGTGTCCAGTCAGCAGGGTGGGAAGGCGAGGAGAGTGGAAGATGAGAGTCCCTGGCCCTTGCCTGTTAGCTGGGTGGAGAATTGTGACAGTGAAGGAAACGTGCCTGTGTCTGTCAGGGGTATTGACTTGCCTATGGAGGGAGCTACCCTGGTCTCCAAGCAGTTGTCTGTGACCAGCCTTGTGTGCTGGGACAAGGGGAATGAGATCCCAAGCTGTGTGTCTGGGAAAGGAGAAAGCGTGTCCGGCTCTTCTTTGTCTGTGGAGCAGACAGAAGGGGCCTTTCAGCCTGTGATGGTTGAGGGTCGTGCAGTTGTCTCAGAGCTGGTTCTGGATTCAGCTAACGCCCAGGAAGGGAAGGGTCCTAAGTTTGTGTCTGCTCGGGAGAATGGCCCTGTAACCAGGTCGCATCCAGTTAGTGTCTATGTAAAATCCCAGAGCCCAGACAATTCTGGTGTTTGTATTTTGCCTGTTGCTAGTGTGTGGGTGGGAAAGGGTGTAGCAACTCTGTCTAAATAGGGTGAGATCCTAGCCAGGGCACAAGGAGAGCAGGAAGGTGATGTGATTGTGTTACTTACTGAGGGTGTGGAAACAGGTAGCAAGAAGGAAAAGATTCCTGAACTTGTGTGTGGCAAAGGGGAGGAGAATGATTCTGACCTTTTATCTCGGAAGTCTGTCAGTTTGCCTGAAAGGGGATTGTGTAGGAATCCGCCGGATGGGCCAGAGGTGATTCTGGATGTAAGGGAGACCCAGAAAGAGTCTGTTGTTGCTCAGGCAAATGTTCCTCTAGAGCAAGCACTGGGTAAAGAGGGTAAGAGCAGAATTTCTTTGGGGGGTGAATTGTTGCATAGAAAAGCCCCTCAGGAAAGGAATCCTCAGGGAGTCTTTGCAAGCAGTTTATTGCAACTGAAGGGTGTGAAAGTGATTCAAGAAAGTTTCAGTTCCTAACAGCCAGAAATTTTCTGTTGTGAATGGATCCACTGACTTTCCCGTTGAAGGATCCAGTGTGGATAGCTCTGAGAAGGTCTCAGATGGAGTGAAAGCTGTTAAGAATGTTAAACAGTCCTGTAACCAAGTGGCTGTGTTTGGCCAGTTTGTTGGGGAGACAAGGTTGTTGAGAAAGGAATGTCTCCATGCTAGTTCTGTAAGTGACCAGTATGTGGCCCAGGTCAAGATGGGGGCTCTTAACCAAGAGAGCCCGAATTGCAGCCCTCCAGACTGGAGTGCTGGGAGAAGACCCGATCCCAGTTTGACCCCTGGGGTTTTGGGGTGGCAAAAGGGCACGTGCCACATAAACCTTCCCACATGTAGCCTGCAAGTGCTATCAACTACCCCCAACCTAAGGGAGGGCATGAAACTGGAAGGGCCTGGTGTAACGCCCACCAAGGAATGGGAGAGATGCTGGGGCATCCATGGGAACTTTGGTGGCTTCGAACTTCCCCAGGTCACCGGCTAAAGTGACCGCTCTCAGTTCGGTATCGAAGGTGGGGAGAGATGTGACGAAGCGGGACTGTTCTTAATGTTTCCTCTGAATAGTGTGGGGGTGGCCTCAGTTTCCCCTATGCAGTTCTTAAGTATCTAGGTGGGGGGAGAAGGGTGCATGATCATTGCAGAGCCCTAGAGGGCAGGTGTGTGCAGGGGTCTGGACACAGAGAATGGCCGACACCCTGTTTCCTGGCAACTGATGGCCTGGGCCCTTCCCCCCTGCAAGGTGAGAGCTAAAGGGTTCAGAGGAACAGCCGTGTTAGTCTGTATTCGCAAAAAGAAAAGGAGTACTTGTGGCACCTTAGAGACTAACCAATTTATTTGAGCATGAGCTTTCGTGAGCTGTGGCTCACGAAAGCTCATGCTCAAATAAATTGGTTAGTCTCTAAGGTGCCACAAGTACTCCTTTTCTTTTAGCTAAAGGGTTGGAGAACAAAGGAATCAGGTGACCACCTGGCCCGGGAAAGGAACAAAGCCCAGAGGAGGAGGGGCTGGAGGGAGTTTCAGTTTGGGGCTGGCTGGGACATGGAGTGAAGGGCAGACGTGGTTGTGTGGCTCATTGCCCCCCAAAATGGACCCAGCTGAGGGGTCCTGTTCTCTGCACCTGCAAGTTCTGTTTTAGACCATGTTCCTGTCGTCTAATAAACCTTCTGTTTTACTGGCTGGCTGAGAGTCACGTCTGACTGCGAAGTTGGGAGGCAGGACCCTCTGGCTTCCCCAGGAGCCCCGCCTGGGCAGACTTGCTGTGGGAAGCGCACGGAGGGGCAGAGGATGCTGAATGCTCCGAGGTCAGACCCAGGAAGGTGGAAGCTGTGTGAGCTTCTTGCCCTGGAGACAGGCTGCTCACAGAAAGGAGACTTCCCCAGAGTCCTGCCTGGCTTCATGGGGAGCAGTTCCAGAGCATCACCCAGGGACCCTGTGACAGAAGGGACCCCAGAAGGTATCTAGTCCCACCACCTGCTCAAAGCAGGATCAATCCCCAACTAAATCATCCCAGCCAGGGCTTTGTCAAGCCTGACCTTAAAAACCTCTAAGGAAGGAGATTCCACCACCTCCCTAGGTAACCCATTCCAGTGTTTCACCACCCTCCTCGTGAAAAAGTTTTTCCTAATATCCAACCTAAATCTCCCCCACTGCAACTTGAGACCATTACTCCTCGTTCTGTCATCTGCTACTATTGAGAACAGTCTAGAGCCATCCTCTTTGGAACCCCCTTTCAGGTAGTTGAAAGCAGCTATCAAATCCCCCCTCATTCTTCTCTTCTGCAGGCTAAACAATCCCAGCTCCCTCAGCCTCTCCTCATAACTCATGTGTTCCAGTCCCCTAATCATTTTTGTTGCCCTTCGCTGGACTCTCTCCAATTTATCCACATCCTTCTTGAAGTGTGGGGCCCAAAACTGGACACAGTACTCCAGATGAGGCCTCACCAATGTCGAATAGAGGGGAACGATCACGTCCCTCGATCTGCTCGCTATGCCCCTACTTATACATCCCAAAATGCCATTGGCCTTCTTGGCAACAAGGGCACACTTCTGACTCATATCCAGCTTCTCGTCCACTGTCACCCCAGGTCCTTTTCCGCAGAACTGCTGCCTAGCCATTCGGTCCCTAGTCTGTAGCGGTGCATGGGATTCTTCCGTCCTAAGTGCAGGACTCTGCACTTGTCCTTGTTGAACCTCATCAGATTTCTTTTGGCCCAATCCTCTAATCCCAGGCTCCAGGGCCCCCACCCTCCCACCTGGGGGAGAGTCCCTGTGGGGCCCTGCCATGCCTTGCAGGGGGCACATGCTGCCATGGGCCCCCCTTCCTATCACTCCCTGGGCTCCCAGGCCCGGCGGTTCTTACCTTCCTGGCCAGGGGGCTGCTGGGGGCTGAGGCGCTGCTGTAGAGGCTGAGGCTGGAGTTGGAGCGGCTGGGGGACAGCACTTTGGAGGGGGGGGCTGACTGGCTGCTGGCACAGGCGGCTGCGGCCCCGAAGGCGTCTGGGGACAGGTATTTCTCATTGATCTTCAGGTTGGTCCGTCCCTTCACTGCACAGGGGAGACAGACACGGTGAGCGAGAGGTGCGGGCACGGGCAGCGGCTGCCCGCCCGCAGGGCCATGCTGAGCGCCAGGCGTGGGTGCAAAGGGCCTGGCCAAACTGCAGCATGCCAGGGAACCGGGCAGAGGTGCCTGTCAGGGAGTCACCAGGGCTAACAGCTGCCCTGGACCCCGGCTGGGTCTCCCAGTGGGGCAATCACGGCTGGGATGAACTGCAGCCCAGCGGATTATGCCCAGGGGACCAGCTGGGTGCGGTTTGGGCTGCAGATTCTATGAGACGTGAATTCTAGCAAGGTCGAGTGGGTAAAGCGGGGTTCTCTCCCCGGCTCTGGGAGGCGCAGGGGTTACAGCTGGGGGCCGGGACTCCTGGGTTCTCTCCCCGGCTCTGGGAGGGGTGGGGTTTACGTCTGGGGGCCAACACTCCTGGGTTCTCTCCCCGGCTCTGGGAGGCGCGGGGGTTACGGCTGGGGGCCGGCACTCCTGGGTTCTCTCCCCGGCTCTGGGAGGCGCGGGGGTTACGGCTGGGGGCCGGCACTCCTGGGTTCTCTCCCCGGCTCTGGGAGGCGCGGGGGTTACGGCTGGGGGCCGGCACTCCTGGGTTCTCTCCCCGGCTCTGGGAGGCGCGGGGGTTACGGCTGGAGCCGGGACTCCTGGGTTCTCTCCCCGGCTCTGGGAGGCGCGGGGGTTACGGCTGGGGGCCGGCACTCCTGGGTTCTCTCCCCGGCTCTGGGAGGCGCGGGGGTTACGGCTGGAGCCGGGACTCCTGGGTTCTCTCCCTGGATCTGGGAGGCGCGGGGGTTACGGCTGGAGCCGGGACTCCTGGGTTCTCTCCCCGGCTCTGGGAGGCGCGGGGGTTACGGCTGGGGGCCGGCACTCCTGGGTTCTCTCCCCGGCTCTGGGAGGGGCGGGGGTTACGGCTGGAGCCGGGACTCCTGGGTTCTCTCCCTGGATCTGGGAGGCGCGGGGGTTATGGCTGGGGGCCGGCACTCCTGGGTTCTCTCCCCGGCTCTGGGAGGTGCGGGGGTTACGGCTGGAGCCGGGACTCCTGGGTTCTCTCCCTGGATCTGGGAGGCGCGGGGGTTACGGCTGGAGCCGGGACTCCTGGGTTCTCTCCCTGGATCTGGGAGGCGCGGGGGTTACGGCTGGAGCCGGGACTCCTGGGTTCTCTCCCTGGATCTGGGAGGCGCGGGGGTTACGGCTGGGGGCCGGCACTCCTGGGTTCTCTCCCCGGCTCTGGGAGGCGTGGGGGTTACGGCTGGGGGCCGGCACTCCTGGGTTCTCTCCCCGGCTCTGGGAGGTGCGGGGGTTATGGCTCGGGTCCGGCACTCCTGGGTTTGATTCATAGTTTGGCCACAGACGTGCCAATTAACCTTGCAGAGCGGCAGCCGTCTCTCTTTCTGAGGCCCCTGAGCACAAAACGAGCTTGCACCAAGCCCGCTGCGTTTCTTGCTGCTGCGGCAGCCTGTGGCTCCGGGCCAGCGGGAGGGAAAATCTGTCTGTCCGAGAGGCACGGGGACGCTCGACTTC
Source organism: Caretta caretta (assembly GCF_965140235.1). Lineage (NCBI taxonomy): Eukaryota > Metazoa > Chordata > Testudines > Cheloniidae > Caretta > Caretta caretta. The sequence continues at coordinate 991,553 of NC_134207.1, forward strand.
CAGGGCTGCTATTTTGCTGGGACTCAGCCCTCCCACCCCTCGGCCTGCGGCAACCCCTGCTGGCTGGCACAGGCCGAGCACAGACACCGAGCCCCACACTTGCCCTCGCTCCAGGCTCCCCAGCTCTGGCCATTCTGGGGGCAGCTCAGTCTCACCCCACGGGGCGTGCGGGAGCTCAGGCCCAGCTACCCCTGCCCTGCTCAGCCAGTCAGTGAAGCCCCCGGGGCAGGGGACAGCCTGAGCCGTTTCCAGGCCACCAGCTGGCTGGCAACCGCACCCCCAGGCACAGGGCGAAGGGGTATTCCCCTCGCTGAGCCCCCAGGCCCCCCGGCTCTGCCCCACGTGCTGCAGGGAGCCCAGGCCCCACCCGCGCCGCCTACCTCGGCAAGGGTCGTTCTTCACCAGGAACTCATCGAGCGCGATCCAGCCTCCCCCCACTCTCACCATCAAGGTGCTACGCAGGATCCGCACCATGCGCAGCTGCTGCGACTCCCCGAACTGCGGAGGCAAAGCACGGGGGCAGCGTGAGGTGCCCCGCAGCAAGGACGCGGCCCCAGGCAGGGCTCGCGTCGTCGCGCCCGAGCCCCCTCCCAGCCTGGCGCCAAGGCCTGGCCCGAGGGGAGCAGTAGGGTGACCAGACAGCAGGGCGACCAATCGGGTCGGGGGGGGTAATCAGCCCCTATATGAGACAAAGCCCCGAATATTGGGACTGTCCCTGGTCACCCTAGTCATAGGACCTACAGCCCCTTGTGCTCCAAAGGCAGCCAGCCGGCCAGGGCATGGGCTGCTGCCGGGGCAGGGGTCTGCAGGGGCTGTGCTGGGCACGGCTAGGGTAATCCAGCGCCCACACAGGTTGGGACACCGGTGAGGAGACAAATTACCATGGACCCTCTCCAAACCCCCAGCCCCTGGTGCTGGCACAGACCCCGTCTCTGGCTGCTGCCAGGCCAGACGCCTTCTCCAGCCAGTTACAGATGCTGGAATGAGGCTTCACCGCAGGAGCTGGTTCCCCCAGTGAGGGGGAGCCACGGCCTGGCTGTGCTGATGTGGGCGTGGGGCACGGCCTCTCCATACTGACTGGGGGGAGGTGGGGGGGAGCCACAGCCTCGCTGTACTGATGGGGGAGGGAGGCCCCTCTGTACTGACCTGGGGGAACCTTGGCCCCTCTGTACTGATGGGGTGTGACGTTATTGACTGAACTGGGACCGTATAGAACATGGTTGCAACCAAGGTCCTGTAGTGGCACCAAATCTTGTACAAAGGGGGTCAAATGAGGTGTCTCAGACAAGGTGATGGTTTGCTGGTTAGGATTATGCTGTCTGTATGTGTGTATCATTTTTGTAGTTGAAGTTATGAATATTGGCTCTGTACTGTCTGTATTTCAAACTTCTGCTCTGCTTCTGGGTGACACCCCAGACAAGTTGGTGTCAGCTCTGCCTAGCTTGCTTGATGACCCATTAAGGACCATCCGCTATACAACTGACCCATTGAGAGAAGGCAGACACGCCTTGGGACTCAGCCAGGTGTGCAGGGACCTGCCTGTGGACAGAACTCTGAGGTGTTTCCAGGCCATGGGATGGGCAGCTTGTCTTTGGGACACAGAAAGCAGAGACCACGTGGCAAGAGACTGTAAAACGCTGCTGCAGCTCCCCCATCTGGTCTTCAATCCTGCTTCCTATCTCTGGAGGGACTTGGCTGCACTGAAGCTTTGAACCAAGGACTGAAAGACCCATCCCAGCTGGGGATCACAGAATCATAGAATATCAGGGTTGGAAGGGACCTCAGGAGGTATCTAGTCCAACCCCCTGCTCAAAGCAGGACCAATCCCCAATTTTCACCCCAGATCCCTAAATGGCCCCCTCAAGGATTGAACTCACAACCCTGGGTTTAGCAGGCCAATGCTCAAACCACTGAGCTATCCCTCCCCCCCAGAGACTTGATTTTCTTGATGTTCTCCAGAGACTTGATTTGAACCTGCCGTTTATTCCCTCACTGCTGCAAGTCTGAACCGAGAACTTGGCCGTTCCTGTCTGTCATTGATTCCATTGAACCCATTCTAGCTCTCATCTCTATCTTTTTCCTTTTATGAATAAACCTTTAGATTTTAGATTCAAAAGGATTGGCAACAGCGTGATTTGTGGGTAAGAGCTGATTTGTACATTGACCTGGGTCTGGGGCTTGGTCCTTTGGGATCGAGGGAACCTTTCTTCTTTTACTGGGGTATTGGTTTTCATAACCATCTGTCCCCATAACGAGGGGCAGTGGTGGGGATACTGGGAAACTGGGGTGTCTAAGGGAATTGCTTGTGTGACTTGTGGTTAGCCAGTGGGGTGAGACCAAAGTCTTCTCTGTCTGGCTGGTTTGGTTTGCCTTGGTGTGCACAGAAACCCCAGCCTGGGGCTGTGACTGCCCTGCTCTCTGCTATTGGTCCTGAATTGATACTCTCAGTTGGGTCCTGCCAGAACCAGGAAAGTTACATGGGGGGAGCCGTGGCCCCTCTGTACTGATGCGGTGGGGGGAGCCACAGCATCTCCGTACTGGCCTGGGGGAGCTGTGGTCTCTCTGTACTGACTGGGCACCTCACCAGGCTGCTGTCTGGGGCCCAAAGGGCAGGGAGGACTCAGCCCCAAGTCTCAGCTCTGGCCAAGCAGGGAACCTCTCCCAGCTCCCCGGCAGAGAGGGATCAGGGCTGAGGGAGACTCAGGATAAGCGCGGTGTCTCTGCTCGTGGACCCAGGTGTCCAAACGGGCAGGGACATGCCAGGCTGCAGCAGTCCCATCTCGCCGAGGGCAGGGGGTGGTACTTACCCGGTACCGATTGGCACTGATTTGCTCCACCTGGAAGCGCTTGGCACAGTTGCACTGGGCCACCTGCCGGTTTACCTGGAACACAGCACAAGGTCCTGGGCAGTGTGAGGCCTGTGACCGCCCAGCGCGGCTTCCAAAGGCTGGGACTCCATGAGCTGGCTGACAGCCTGGAGAGACCCCTCCCGCCCCCAGCATCTGCCCTTCCTCCCTCCATCATCTGCCCCACCTGGTGTGAGCCCTGGGCCCTGCACCGGTCTGCAAGCTGCCCAGCCCTGGTGTGGCCCTCACAGATGTCAGGGTGAAAGGGCAGGAACAGCTCCAGCCTGTGAGCCAGCCCCGATTCAACCCATCAGCCAGATGGAGCAGGACGGCTGTGGCTGGCACCCTCGCGCTCATGTACCCTGTGTCAGGGTGGGCTGGGATGGTGATATCACAGGGAGTGACTACGGCAAAAGGCACCTGCAGCCCCCCCCATCCCCCCATTTCTGATTTTTTCCTCCCCCAGGCTCTGAGGGAGCCACAATTCATAGCTCCAGGCAAGGGAGGCCGTTAGAGTATCTCGCTCCTATGTAGCGCAGGCCAGCGACCCCTGGGCTGAGCCCCGCGGCTTGTGCTTGGCTAAAGCATGTTCCAACCAGGCTGGACTGGAGGCCTCCAGAGCGGGAGAGCCCACCCCGACACTTGGCAAACTGTTCCATGGCTAACCACCTCCCTGTTAAAAACCTGCCCCTCTTTGCCTGGCTGAATTGGTCCAGCTTCAGCTTCCAGCCGGTGCCTCTTTCTCAGGCCTTTTTCTGGTAAAGAGCCAGCTGCTGTCAGCACTCTCCTCTCCCCTTGCAGGCTGCGAGCACGGCACCTCCCCGCCGGTCTCTCAAGCCAGCGGAGGGAGTGCTTTGAGGCTCTCGCTGGCAGCCCTGGAGTTCTGTCTGTGGCTCTCCAGCGTTACAGCCTCCTGTTTCCAGTGCGGAGCCCAGGGCAGGACGCAGAATCCCAGTAAGGGCTCGGCAGTGCTGCACCCAGAGGTCGTCACCTTCCTGCTCCCCCTCTCTATTCCCCTGCGCACACATCCGGGGATCATATCACCCGGCTGGCCCCAGGGCTGCACCAGGAGCTGTGTCATAAGCCCTCAGTCCTTGGCAGGGTCACTGCATTGGAATCCAGCCCCCATGCGGTTGCTAGATGTCTGACCTTGCATTTCACTGTGTCCAAACACGCCCTGTCCAAGTGAGCCCCCGTCCCAGGCGATCCAGCTCACCCTGTGACCAGTTCCCGGCATTATTCGCCCTCCGCCAATATCTGTCTTCTTCAGCGCTTAGCCAAGCGGTTGGCTGGAGTGATCATTCACCATTTGGGCCGTTCCTGCGTGGCCACAAGGGTTTGATGGCCCAAGAGTCAAAAACAGAACAGACTTGATGAACCCAGGTAATAGGGGGTCTGCCTCTGTGCCACCTGCAGCCCTCAGGTGGTGCAATTTTATCCAAGCCACCCGGAGAATGATGTTGCTGGAATCTCTTGTGGCATTCTCGTGACATGTCCGAAAAGCATAAGACGCTGTCTGCGGACAATGGCCCCGGGAGTCTGTAGACCAGAGTGACCATAAACATCTGCATTACAGGTGAAGTCATCTCACTTTATGCCCAATATATAACGCTGGCATGTTGTGTGGAAAACCTCCAGCTTTGCCCAGTCTGAGCAGCACTGCGTCCACATTTGGCAGCCGGACAATGGTACGGAGAGGATATAGATCCTGAACTTGATTGTTGTGCTGGGATGATGCTAATTCCATATTTGTTGTAAATGACACTGCGATGCCAATCCGATGGGGAACCTCCATGTGAGAGTTGGAGGAACTGGTGAGTATAGAACCCAAACAGCAAAAGCTGGAGACTGCTTCGACAGTTTTGTTATGCAGAGATTGGAGTCGCGGGTAGACCTGGTCCCAGATTTTGCAGCTTTGTCTTTGACCATGGACCATGTCTTTGACCAAAACATGGAGGCCAATCTTAGCTGACTCCCCCTGACTCCAACCTGTACCACATCGTGGTGCGGGGAGTGTAACATCTGAAGCAGGGGATCGCTGCTTGGAGCTACGCCATCAACAAGGAAGGCTTGTCCGAAATATCACCCTGGGCATTGCACGAGGTGGACAGTCCAGCGTGAGCCCTGGACAGGACGGCTAACACCGGCACCAAAGATGCAGGGCAGCAGCTGCCCCTCGCTATCTGAGGTGAGGAACGTCACTGAGAAAGACTCAACGGCTTGGGTCGCACAGCGTGAAGCCAGTGCTGGTAGCTCAGGGAAAGGGCCATGTTACCGCGCCTCCGGCTCATCCCAGCGGGACAAGGTATTTCCCGGGATAATCGTTTGCTCTTGCTTTCCAAATATCCCTGAATGACACACATCAGCGAGTCAGTCTGTTCTTCCAGATCACTGGTAGAGATGCCAGCCTGATTCCACCGCTAGGTTTCACCCGCTCCCAATATCGTTAAACAACGTGAGACGCTCCCCAGCCCAGGCACGTGTCCCAGACAGGGCTCAGCCCAATCTCTCTCCGCGAACTCCAGCCTTTTAAAGGATGCAGTGATGGCACCTAACCTTGCCCATCAAAAAGACCCAGGTCGTGGCCCCCCTACACCCTGCCAATGCCCTGGGAGGAGGGTCAGCTCGCTCTGCCCTGCCCCGTGACTAAGCCCGCAGGCCCTGCACACGGCCCCAGTGCACAGGCTCTGCTGGCTGAGATGTCACTGGAGTTCCCTTCCTGAAGCCCTGGGCGAGTTCAAGAAGATGGGGAGACATGCCGGGTAATTACAGACCTATCAGGCTGACTTCGATCCCAGGCAAGAATACAGAGTGGTTGACATGGGACTCAATTAATAATGAGGTAAAGGTGGGTAATGTAATTAATGCCAATCGATGTGGCTTTATGGAAACTAGATCCTGTCAAACTAATGGTGTCTTTTTCTGATGCGATTCCGTGCTTGGCTGATAAAGGTGATCGTGTTGACTGAGAGATTGAGACTTCTGAAGGCGTTTGACTTGGTGCCGCCTGGCACTGATTGCTAAACTAGAATGACATAAAATGACCGTGGCCTGAAAATTGGCTAACTGCTTGGTCTCGAACTGTCACTGTAAATGGGGTGTTGTCACTGAGTGGGTGGCTTTCCAGGGGGTACCCCAGTGATTGGTGATTGGTCCTACGCTCTTTAACACCTTTATCGATAACCAGAAGGAAACATAAAATCATCAAAGTGATCATCATCAGAAACCCAGAAGCCTGATCACCTCTGCAAATGACACAAGAATTGGGGGCATGGTAAATTCAGATTGAAATTCTGATTCAGAGTGACCTGGTGTGACGAAGTGGGACTGTTCTTAATGTTTCCTCTGAATAGTGTGGGAGTGCCTCAGTTTCCCATACGCAGTTCTTAAGTATCTAGGTGGTGGGGTAAGGGTGTATGATCATTGCAGAGCCCTAGAGGGCAGGTGTGTGCAGGGGTCTGGACACAGAGAATGGCCGACACCTGTTAAAGTCTGCTGCAGTTTCCACGGTATACATCTGATGAAGTGAGCTGTAGCTCACGAAAGCTCATGCTCAAATAAATTGGTTAGTCTCTAAGGTGCCACAAGTACTCCTTTTCTTTTTGCGAATACAGACTAACACGGCTGTTCCTCTGAAACCTGTTTCCTGGCAACTGATGGCCTGGGCCCTTCCCCCCTGCAAGGTGAGAGCTGAAGGGTTGGAGAACAAAGGAATCAGGTGACCTCCTGGCCCGGGAAAGGGGAAAGCCCAGGGGAGGAGGGGCTGGAGGGAATTTCAGTTTGGGGCTGGCTGGGACATGGAGTGAAGGGCAGACGGGGTTGTCTGGCTCACTGCCCCACAAAATGGACCCAGCTGAGGGGTCCTGTTCTCTGCACCTACTAGCTCTGTGTTAGACCATGTTCCTGTCATCTAATAAACCTTCTGTTTTCCTGGCTGGCTGAGAGTCCCGTCTGACTGCAGAGTTGGGGGGCAGGACCCTCTGGCTTCCCCAGGAGCCCCGCCTGGGCGGACTCGCTGTGGGAAGCGCACAGAGGGGCAGAGGAGGCTGAATGCTCCGAGGTCAGACCCAGGAAGGTGGAAGCTGGGTGAGCTGTGTGTCCTGCAGACAGGCTGCTCCCAGAAAGGAGACTTCCCCAGAGTCCTGACTGGCTTCATGGGGAGCAGTTCCAGAGCATCGCCCAGGGACCCTGTGACACCTGGATCACCTGGTCAACTGGGTGCAAGCAAACCAGAGGGCTAAATGCAAATGCATATATCCAGGAACAGAGAACACAGAAGGGGGAACTTTACCCTGGGAAGCAAGGACTCTGAAAAAAATCTGAGGGCTGTGGTGGATAATCAGGTGAACATGAGCCCCAGTGCGATGCGGTGGCCAAAGGGCTAATGGGATCCTTGGGTGCATAAACGGGGGACTCTCGAGTAGGAGCAGAGAGGTTCTTGTATCTTTGTATTTGGCCCTGGTGTGACCACTGCTGGAGGTACAGTTCTAGCATCCACAATTCAAGGGTGTTGATAAATTGGGGAGGCTTCAGAGAAGACCCACAAGAATGATTAAAAAGATTGGAAAACCTGCCTTATATTGAAAGACTCAAAAAGTTCAATCAAAAATAGGAACGGCCATGTTGGGTCCATCTAGCCCAGTAACTTGTCATCCAACAGTAGCTGGAACCAGGTGCTTCAGAGGGAATGAACAGAGCAGGGTAATTTTGAGTGACCCATCCCCTGTCATCCAGTCCCAGCTTCTGTCATTCAGAGTTTAGGGAAACCCAAAGCATGGGGTTGAATCCCTGACCATCTTGGCTAATAGCCATTCATGGACCTATCCTCCAGGAACTCATCTAATTATTTTTTGAACCCTGTTATTGTCATGGCCTTCACTACATCCTCTGGCAAGGAGTTCCCCAGGGTGACCGTGCATTGTGGGAAGAAATACTTCCTTTTGTTTGTGCTAAACCTGCTGCCTGTTAATGTCATTGGGTGACCCCTGGTTCTTGTGTTACATGAAGGGGTAAATCACACTTCCTTCTTCACTTTCTCCACCCCAGTTATGATTTTATAGACCTCTAGCATATCCCCCCCTTAATGGACATGGAGGGTCTGATCCAGTCTGGCAATTCCTACATTATCAAACAATGAGCTCCAATAAGGCAAGCAACATGCCCACCAGCAATCACCCATAACCACCAGCCCTTTGCTATCTTTGTCCCCTTCTCGGTATGGGTCAGAACCTGAGCTCCTTTCTCAGGGTCAGCAGCTACTGCAGCCAATGGGAGCTTTGCCTAAGGAGTGCACAGGGCTGCCAGGGCGTGGCCATGTCTGTGGCTGTCTCCCTCCCTCTCCATTGTTCTCTGTTGTTCTCCCCTTGACACAGTTCCCAAGGCCTTGTGCCGCAGAAAGTGCAACGTGCCAGTTAAAGCCAGACCCAGATCATCCTCCATCCCTGCACAGGTCCCCAGTCCCCTGGTCCTGCTGCTAACTCCTCTCCAGCCTGCCTGGACTGTCTCGGGGACAGATACTGGAGCACAGGAGCTGTCTCCTCATCCAGACAGACCCCAGCTCTCCAGCCTCCCCTTCTCAGCCTTTCACCAGCACTCTGCCCAGCCTGTTGGAGGCCGGGTACCCGGCATAAACCCTGCTAATCGCTGGCAGAGGGAGACAGCCCTTCTCAGGGGTCCACTCTGTCTCGGAGGTTCAGCCCCTCCACCTCCTGGAGCCGCACCTCTCGGAGCCTTCGCACCAGGGCTGGAAGCTGAAGCCAGACGAATGCGGGCAGGAAATGATGTGACGTTTCTCACAGGGAGGGCAGTGAAGCGGTGGGACCATGTACCAGGGCGGTGGTGGAGTGTTTAAATCTGGGTTGGGTGTTTGTCTATAAGCTCTGCTCTAGGAGTTATCTGGGAGCATCTCTGGCCTGCATGACACAGGAGGCCAGCGCAGATGATGCCAGTGGTCCCCTCAGACTCCAACTCACTGCCCACTGCCCCCGCAGTAGCTGCGAACGCTCCTCTCCTGCAGCTCCTGGTGCCCTCCCAGTGCCTGAGCTGCCCAGCTCCGCACCCTGCCATACCTCGTCCTGGATCTGGTCAGCATCAGCGACCCTCCGCAGCGGGTCGCGGCTGGGGTGCAGAGCACTGACGAACTCGTAGTAATCAATGAAGCCATCACTGTTCATATCAAAGATGCTGGCCACAGCGCTCATCTCCAGGATGTTAGTGGGGAATTCTGGGTCGGGGGAAGCGCGCTGTCAGAGAACCCTTCGGTGCCCCTGCAGTGGTTCCCCTGCAAGCCTGGCGGCTCCCCGGCTCTGATCTGGGTGTCCCTGGCCCCAGTCCTTCCCAGAGGGAGAAATTCCCCAGTGTCAGGGCCCTGTCTCTCCCCCACCACCCCCACCAGCATCAGCCCTCACAGCCCTATAAAAACATCACTCCCCAGTGATGCCTTCTAGTCACCATGGAAGCCAGGTGATGTGGGGAGCATGCAGCTTGCAATAGCCAGGTCAGCCAGACCCAGGCTCCCCAGATCCCCCGGAGGGACCCCACCCCCCCACTTCCAGGGCCCGGGCCCCTGCTCACTGGAGGAGAGGACGCTCTGGATGAACTCCTCCTGGCTGATCCGCCCGTCCTGGTCCCGGTCGATGCCTCGGAAAACATCCAGGATGCGGGATTTCCTGTGGCTGATCCACTGCACGTACCGCTTCCTCCAGACGCCAAAGTCAAAGTGTGCGAACTCCTCCACCTCAGAGACAGGGATGCCAGGAATGACCCACGGGGGCAGCTCGGCCGGGCACGGGCCATGGGGGGGAACGGAGCATCTGTGCCCCCAAGGCGGCTCGGCCAGGCACAGGCCATAGGAGGGGAACGGAGCATCTGTGCCCCCAAGGCGGCTCGGCCAGGCACGGGCCATAGGAGGTGAACGGAGCATCTGTGCCCCCAAGGCGGCTCGGCCAGGCACAGGCCATGGGGGGGAACGGAGCATCTGTGCCCCCAGGGCGGCTCGGCCGGGCACGGGCCATGGGGGGGGAATGGAGCATCTGTGCCCCCAAGGTGGCTCGGCCAGGCACAGGCCATGGGGGGGGAACGGAGCATCTGTGCCCCCAAGGCGGCTCGGCCAGGCACAGGCCATGGGGGGGGAACGGAGCATCTGTGCCCCCAAGGCGGCTCGGCCAGGCACGGGCCATAGGGGGGGAATGGAGCATCTGTGCCCCCAAGGCGGCTCGGCCAGGCACAGGCCATGGGGGGGAACGGAGCATCTGTGCCCCCAAGGCGGCTCGGCCAGGCACAGGCCATGGGGGGGAACGGAGCATCTGTGCCCCCAGGGCGGCTCGGCCGGGCACGGGCCATGGCTGGGGTTCTAGTTGCCCGAAGCAGAGTGTGGAGCTGTGCTGCACACTGCAGCCAGGCCTGGCTTCCATCCCATCAGCCAGCGTGCACCCCCACAGCCTGCCGCTCCCACGGACCCCACCTTGCACAGCCGCTGCAGGGCCCCCGGGCTGCACCGCCCCCCGTGAGACGAGGGCAGGAGCCCAACTCCCCTACCTCGCGCAGCCGCTGCAGGGCGCTCTGCAGCCGGTACTGCCGGTCCAAGGCCAGGAGCCAGAGCTGCTGCCAGCGGTGTAGGAGCTGCGCCATGGGGGGGCTCGGGGGCTCCAGGTCGACGAGCGGCACCTGGGGAGCGGCGCGGGGGGGTTTCACAGCACTGCGTCGCCCTGCAACCAGCCGAGAGACGGGCCTCAGTAACCATGGGCGGGGGCGATCGAGGGGGAGGGGGCAGTGAGGGGGGCTCCACGGGTCAGTGAGGGTGGATACCAGTGGCAGTGGGGGGAGACAGATTGAGGAGGGCGGTGAGGGGGGATCCAGGGGATAGCGAGGGGGGATCCAGGAGGTGGGTCGGCGGATTGCACTCCATATGTTTATGGAAATATGCTTATGAGTGTGAATATGAGGTAACTGGAATATGCTTCATGCAAAAGGTCTCTTGTAAGGTATCATTACAAAGCCTAAAACCTACTGAGTGTGGTCATCCTATTTCTATGAATGTATCATTCTCGTATCTGAAACTAGGAATATGAAGTATTACTCTGAGGTTCTATTGTAATTATGCAAAGTGTGGGCCATTAATGGTGGCTCCCCCTCACTAGGACAATTGGTTGTGAATGGGTTTATTTACCTGCAAGCCTTCCTGTGTACCTGACCTGGGTAATGAAGAATGAGGTCTTACAGTGACATGTGACCATGTCACCTGACACTGGAATCCATCTTAAATTTGGTACTTTTCCATTTAGAAAGAGGCGTGGGGACCCAGAGACAAAAGATTCCCACCTTGTGCCAAAGCTATAAAAGGGGGGTGGAACAGAACAAAGCAGGCTGCAGTCATGAGAACACCCCTGCTTTCCACCTAAGATGCCTGCTGGAGCTAACAAGGGCTGTACCAGGGAAAAGGATGGACCCAGACTAAGAAGGAGTCTAGTCTGTGAAAGAAGCTTATTGGAACATCTTGGAGGGTGAGATTTACCTGTATGCAGTTTCTTAAATGTAATAGGCTTAGACTTGCGTGTTTTGTTTTATTTTGCTCGGTAACTTACTTTCTTCTGTCTGTTATTACTTAAAACCACTTAAATCATACTTTTTATATTTAATAAAATAACTTTTTTTTATTAATTAACCCAGAGTAAGTGATTAATACCTGGGGGAGCAAACAGCTGTGCATCTCTCTCTATCAGTGTTATCGAGGGTGGACAATTTATGAGTTTACCCTGTAGAAGCTTTATACAGAGTAAACCGGATTGACTTGGGGTTTGGATCCCATTGGGAGCTGGGTGTCTGGGTGCTGGAGACAAGTGACTTGCTGAGCAGTTTTCAGTTAAGTCTGCAGCTCTGGGGGCGTGGACCAGACCTGGGTCTGTGTTGTAGCAGGCTGGCGTGTCTGGCTCAACAAGGCAGAGGTCTGGAGTCCCAAGCTGGGAGGGAAAATGGGCTCAGAGGTAATCTCAGTACATCAGGTAACAGTCCCAATGGGATCTCTGTGACAGAACCCATCTCTGTGACAGAACCCATCACCCATCATCATTTAGGGGTGAAGTGGGAGGAGGTAGATTGAGGGGATGTGACGTTATTGACATAATCTGGGACCATATGGATCATTGTTGCAACTAAAGTCCTGTAGTGGCACCAAAACTTATATAAAAGGGGTCAAATGAGGTGTCTAAGACAAGGTGATGGTTTGCTGGTTAGGATTATGCTGTCTGTGAGTGTGTATTATTTTTGTAGTTGAAGTTATGAATATTGGCTCTATACTGTCTGTAGTTCAAACTTCTGCTCTGCTTCTGGGTGACACCCCAGACAAGTTGGTTTCAGCTCTGCCTAGCCTGCTGGGTGGCCCATTAAGGACCATCAGCGACACAACTGACCCATTGAGAGAAGGCAGACACGCCTTGGGACTCAGCCAGGTGTGCAGAGACCTGCCTGTGGACAGAACTCTGAGGTGTTTCCAGGCCATGGGATGGGCAGCTTGTCTTTGGGACACAGAAAGCAGAGACCACATGGCAAGAGACTGTAAAACGCTGCTGCAGCTCCCCCATCTGGTCTTCAATCCTGCTTCCTATCTCTGGAGGGACTTGGCTGCACTGAAGCTTTGAACCAAGGACTGAAGGACCCATCCCAGCTGGGGATGTTCTCCAGAGACTTGATTTGAACCTGCCGTTTATTCCCTCACTGCTACAAGCCTGAACCAAGAACTTGGCCATCATTGTCTGTCATTGATTCCACTGAACCCATTCTAGCTCTCATCTCTATCCTTTTCCGGATAAACCTTTAGATTTTAGATTCGAAAAGACTGGCAACAGAGTGATTTGTGGGTAAGGTCTGATTTGTATATTGACCTGGGTCTGGGGCTTGGTCCTTTGGGATCGAGGGAACCTTTCTTCTTTTGCTGGGGTATTGGTTTTCATAACCATTCATCCCCATAACAAGGGGCACTGGTGGGGATACTGGGAAACTGGAGTGTCTAAGGGAATTGCTTGTGTGACTTGTGGTTAGCCAGTGGGGTGAGACCGAAGTCCTCTGTCTGGCTGGTTTGGTTTGCCTTGGTGTGCACAGAAACCCCAGCCTGGGGCTGTAACTGTCCTGCTTGAAGCATTTTGTCCTGAATTGGCACTCTCCGTTGGGTCCCGCCAGAACCAGCCTCGTTACAGGGGGGCAGTGAGGGGGCTCCAGGAGGAAGTGAGGGGGAATCCAGGGGAGGAAGTGTGAGGAGGCAGATTGAGGGGGGCAGTGAAGCTCCATGGGGCAGTGGGAGGAGGCAGATTGAGGGGGCAGTGAAGCTCCATGGGGCAGTGGGAGGAGGCAGATTGAGGGGGCAGTGAAGGGAGCTCCAGGGGGCAGCGAGGGGGGATCCAGGAGCAGGCGTGGGAGCCAGCAGCGGGCGCCATTACCTGCAGCCAGCCTGCGGGTGCCCGGCGGCCCCAGCTCCGGGGCCAGCTTGCGCTTGCAGCTCTTGGTGACCTTCTCCACATCTGGCTGTTTGCGGTTCAGCTCCTCCATGAACTCCTGGGCAGGAGAGTTGGCCGTGAGCTGGAGCGGGGCCTGGGCTCCTCCCAGCGGGGCCGTCATGATGCGCACGCCCCACCCTTGGGGGCTGGCAGGCAGGGCCCCAGTACAAGCCAGGGCAGATCCCATGGGCCGGCTGGGCGGTGCTGTCTGTGGCCAGGCTGGTTGCTGGAGCAGGGCTCTCTCCCCCGTCCCCAGGATGCTCTGGATGGGCCACAGAGCGACCAGGCCTGGCCCCAAAGAGCTGACACGGGGCGTGTGGCAGTGGGGGCGAGGGACCTCACTCCCCATGGGGGTGGGGTTGGGGGGAGGGTCAGAGCCCCATGGGGCCAGGGCAATGTGGGGCGGGGGGGAGGGCGAAGCACGTCACTGCCCCATGGGGGTGGGGCAGGGGAGTCAGACCCTGGGCCAGTAGGGGCAAGAAGCAGTGAGGTGCTTGGCTGGGCAGTTGATGGCAGAGGAGAGGGGCGGCCGGGGTGGCAGAGAAGGAGATGGCGGAGGGCGGGGGCAGAGGAGGTGTCAGGGAGTGACAGAGGGGGCAGCAGGGGGAATGGCAGAGGAGGGGGCGGCGGGGGGCAGAGGAGGTGTCAATGGGCGACAGAGGGGGCAGCAGAGGGGAATGGCAGGGGGATGGCAGGGAGAATGGCAGAGGAGGGGATGGCAGGGGGGCGGCCAGGGGCAGATGAGGTGTCAGGGGGCAACAGAGGGGAATGGCAGAGGAGGGGGCAGCAGGGGAGCGAGGGCAGAGGAGGGGGCGGCAGACGGAGCAGCAGGGGGGCAGGGGCAGAGGAGGGGGCAGCAGGGGGGCGAGGGCAGAGGAGGGGGCGGCAGAGGGGCAGGTACTGGCCCGGCCCTGTTACCACGTGCTGGGAGCTGAGCTCCTCCAGCTGCTGGGCGTCGTCGGGCAGCGTCTCCTGGTCCCTCAGGCTCAGCGACTCCTCGGCAGCCGCGATCCAGTCGACGAGCTGGTCCATCTCCTCCCGCTCCGCGGCCAGCCTGGCCGTCTGGGCCTGGAGCCGCTCGCTCTGCTGCTGGACCCAGCTCAGCACCTGCACACACGGGCAGTGACCAGGGGCGGCATGGAGCAGAGACTGGGGGAGGCACCCCCTGGCCCAAACCGTGGGGAGCAATGAGGGCACAAACAGGCCCTGTGGGCACAGGGCACCAAGGGTACCGATTGGGGGCCCATGGGCTCAGGGCACCGAGGACAGAGACCGTGGGAAAAGGGCAAGGAGGACACGGACTGAGGGGCACCAGGACACAGATTGGGGGGCCCACGGGCACCGAGGACACGGAGTGGAGCCCCGTGGGCACAGGGCGCCGCAGAGACAGACCAGGGCCCCATGGGCACAGGGTGGCAGGCTATGGCACTGTGTCCCCCTTAGGGTCTCTGTCACTTGTCTAGGCTGCGCTGTCTCCAGGGGTGATGTGGCCGCTTCATGTCCAGTGTTCTGGCAGGCTCGGGTGGGGAGGAGGGGGGGTCACCACTCACACAGGTTGCCCCCCCGCCCGCCAAGGGAGACGCAGCAGGAAGCCGGTGACTGACACCTGTCAGCCGCTCTGCCGGGGCGGCCCGTGGGTGTTCTCCCAGACAGACCCTGCTGGGTGCCCCGGCCAGCCGGGAGATGCCCCACCGGGCCTGGAACCCACGGACGGGGGAGGAGTGGGGGAGGAGTGGGGCCCCGGCAGGGGCTGGGAGCGCAGGGTCTCGCAGGAGGGGCTGTGCGCTGCGGAGGGGGCAGGCGGGGTCTGTCCTGGTGTGTCTGGCGCTGGGCAGTGGGAGGAGGGCAGCCCGACCACCTGTGGCCGGAGCCTGGGGCACCGGTGCAGCCTGGGCACGCCGGGCGTGTGGGAACCCCCTCGGCTCCCAAGCCCCCAGGCCCTGCCCCAGGGCCCCTGAGGACGCAGGGCAGGCAGCGAGGAAGCCCCTGTTTGGGTCGGGAAGCTGAGGCCAGGGGAGGGGTGATGCAGGCGGCCGGCCCAGGCCCAGCGTGGCCGTGTGATGGGCTGGAGGAGCCCATGGGTCCCAGCCCCCCCAGGTCCTGGCGGGCACCCTGAGGCTCTGCCTGCCCCGGCCCGACGGGGTCTGCCCACACCCACCTCCTGGAAGCGGCTCTTGGCCACGGTGATCCAGGACTTGATGGTGACGATGGAGTCGGGGTGGCAGGCGGACAGGATCTCCTCGCCCAGCGACGTGAGACACTCCAGCTCCAGCTGCTGGCATTGCAGCGTCTCCATCAGCTCCTGCTCCCGACGCAAGGGCAGCTCAGCTCCGCAGCACGCCCGAGAGCTGCCAGGCCGGGCGGGGGGGCTGCCAGGCCGGGCGGGGGGGCTCCGGGCTGGGGGGGCTGCCAGGCCGGGCGGGGGGGCTCCAGGCTGGGGGGGGGGCTGCCAGGCCGGGCGGGGGGGCTGCCGAGCCGGGCTGGGGGGCTCCGGGTTTGGGGGGCTGCCAGGCTGGGCTGGGGGGGCTCCAGGCTGGGGGGGGCTGCCAGGCCGGGCGGGGGGGCTCCGGGTTTGGGGGGCTGCCAGGCCGGGCGGGGGGGCTGCCAGGCCGGGCTGGGGGGGCTCCATCGGGATGGAGAGACAGTACCAGTGTGGTGGCTGCAGAGACCCGGTCCTGAGGCCTGGGGGTGCAGAGGCTGCCTGGCAAGACAAGGGGTCAAAGCCCTCCCTGACTTCGGCCGGCAGGACGGGGCCAGGGCTGGACCAAGGGGGGGCTCCTGCCTCGCCCTGCCCGGCCCGGGGCGTGGCCAGGAACGGACTGGGGCAGGCAGGGGGCAGGGCGAAGGCGGGGGGCAGGAGCCGACACTGGGCGGTGGGGGCCGGAGGCCCCGTGGCCCGTCTCCAGGCCGGAGTGCGAGGCAGCGGAGCTGGCTCCCGGGCCCTGCTCCAGGCCCTGCTGCACCCAGGAGAGGCGGGGCAGCAGCTGGGGTGGGGGGCACTCACTTGCAGCTGGTTCTGGCACTCGCGCATGGCCGCCTCCTCCTCCGGGAAGACGCCGTGCCGGAGGGTTTTCTCCGACTCAGCCAGGTGGGCCAGGAACGAGCGCCCCAGGGCGTGGAACTCCTCCGCCTGCACAGAGAGCGAGGGTGGGCAGGGACCGGACCAGACTTGGGCTCAGAGGCTGGTGCCCCCTCTCGCCCGGCTTGCCCCCCGCCCGGCCAGGTGGCCCTGTCCTGACTGGGGGGGCTGGGGGTTGGCTCAGCCTGACACTCTCCACAGACTCGCCGAATGGCCGGGAGGCCCTGACGGTGCCGCACAGACCGGCCTGGTCTCCCTGGGAAGCTGATCCAGCGAGATGGGCGCCATCCCTGTGCGGACCCTGCGATTTCGGGCCAAGAGCAGCTCCGGGGGTTCAGCTCAAACCGAGTGGACACAGGGAGGAGCTAACCCGCAATGGCCTCTCCTGGACTGAAATCGGCACGTCCACACTCGTGCCACAGGCTCCAACCCTCCTAGCCGGAAAGTGGTGCTGCTTCCCTGCCTGGACAGGGTCTGATAGCCCCGGCCACGGCCTCCTGCCCTCCCTGCGAGTCTGGGCCCCCCGCCACGGCCCCCTGCCCTCCCTGATAGTCTGGGCCCCCGGCCACGGCCCCCTGCCCTCCCTGCGAGTCTGGGCCCCCGGCCACGGCCCCCTGCCCTCCCTGCGAGTCTGGGCCCCCGGCCATGGCCCCCTGCCCTCCCTGATAGTCTGGGCCCCCGGCCACGGCCCCCTGCCTTCCCTGCAAGTCTGGGCCCCCAGCCACGGCCCCCTGCCCTCCCTGCGAGTCTGGGCAACTGGCCACGGCCCCCTGCCCTCCCTGTGAGTCTGAGCCCCCGGCCACGGCCCCCTGCCCACCCTGATAGTCTGGGTCCCCGGCCACGGCCCCCTGCCTTCCCTGCGAGTCTGGGCCCCCAGCCACGGCCCCCTGCCCTCCCTGCGAGTCTGGGCCCCCGGCCACGGCCCCCTGCCCACCCTGATAGTCTGGGACCCCGGCCACGGCTCCCTGCCCTCCCTGCAAGTCTGGGCAACTGGCCACGGCCCCCTGCCCTCCCTGTGAGTCTGAGCCCCCGGCCACGGCCCCCTGCCCACCCTGATAGTCTGGGCCCCCCGCCATGGCCCCCTGCCTTCCCTGCGAGTCTGGGCCCCCAGCCACGGCCCCCTGCCCTCCCTGCGAGTCTGGGCCCCCGGCCACGGCCCCCTGCCCTCCCTGCGAGTCTGGGCCCCCGGCCACGGCTCCCTGCCCTCCCTGCTAGTCTGGGCCCCCAGCCACGGCCCCCTGCCCTCCCTGCAAGTCTGGGCCCCCGGCCATGGCCCCCTGCCCACCCTGATAGTCTGGGACCCCGGCCACGGCTCCCTGCCCTCCCTGCAAGTCTGGGCAACTGGCCACGGCCCCCTGCCCTCCCTGTGAGTCTGAGCCCCCGGCCACGGCCCCCTGCCCACCCTGATAGTCTGGGCCCCCCGCCACGGCCCCCTGCCTTCCCTGCGAGTCTGGGCCCCCAGCCACGGCCCCCTGCCCTCCCTGCGAGTCTGGGCCCCCGGCCACGGCCCCCTGCCCTCCCTGCGAGTCTGGGCCCCCGGCCACGGCTCCCTGCCCTCCCTGCTAGTCTGGGCCCCGGCCACGGCCCCCTGCCCTCCCTGCGAGTCTGGGCCCCCGGCCACGGCCACCTGCCCTCCCTGTTAGTCTGGGTCCCCGGCCACGGCCCCCTGCCCTCCCTGTTAGTCTGGGTCCCCGGCCACGGCCCCCTGTCCTCCCTGATAGTCTGGGTCCCCGGCCACGGCCCCCTGTCCTCCCTGATAGTCTGGGTCCCCGGCCACGGCCCCCTGCCCTCCCTGCGAGTCTGGGCCCCCGGCGACGGCTCCCTGCCCTCCCTGCGAGTCTGGGCCCCCCGCCACGGCCCCCTGCCCTCCCTGCGATTCTGAGCCCCCGGCCACGGCCCCCTACCCTCCCTGCGAGTCTGGGCCCCCAGCCACGGACCCCTGCCTTCCCTGCGAGTCTGGGCCCCGGCCACGGCCCCCTGCCCTCCCTGCGAGTCTGGGCCCCCGGCCACGGCCACCTGCCCTCCCTGTTAGTCTGGGTCCCCGGCCACGGCCCCCTGCCCTCCCTGATAGTCTGGGCCCCCGGCCACGGCTCCCTGCCCTCGCTGCAAGTCTGGGCAACTGGCCACGGCCCCCTGCCCTCCCTGCGAGTCTGAGCCCCCGGCCACGGCCCCCTGCCCTCCCTGTGAGTCTGAGCCCCCGGCCACGGCCCCCTGCCCTCCCTGCGAGTCTGGGCAACTGGCCACGGCCCCCTGCCCTCCCTGTTAGTCTGGGCCCCCGGCCACGGCCCCCTGCCCTCCCTGCTAGTCTGGGCCCCCCGCCACGGCCCCCTGCCCTCCCTGCGAATCTGAGCTCAGAGCCACGGCCCCCTGCCCTCCCTGCTAGTCTGGGCCCCTGGCCACGGCCCCCTGCCCTCCCTGCGAGTCTGGGCCCCCGGCCACGGCCCTCTGCCCTCCCTGCGAGTCTGGGCCCCCGGCCACGGCCCCCTGCCCTCCCTGCGAGTCTGGGCCCCCGGCCATGGCCCTCTGCCCTCCCTGCGAGTCTGGAATCCCAGCCCCACAGTCACTGCGCCTTGCCCCTCTCTCCCTCCTCTCACCTGCTGTAACGAAGCCTCCAGCCGGCCCTGCTTGGAGACGGAGAGTTTGCAGATCAGGTCCCAGCGGCCGCTCAGCTCCTCCATTTGCTTCTGCAGCCACTGGGAGTCGACGCTGCTGCTGCCCCGCGTCAGGTCCCTCACCGAGCGCTTCAGCATCTTAATGCAGCTGGCCCGCTTGCCCAGCTCCTTCTGGAAAACCTGGGGCGGGAGAGCAGGTGTGGGCCAGGGTCAGGCTGGGGTGGGACAGTGTGAGAGCAGCTGCAGGGAGCCCTTGGCCCGCAGCTCTGCCTGTCCCTGGGGCCCCAGGCATGGAGCTGAGCGGGGCTCTCGCTGGGCCCTCTCTTTGCCTGGGGCATCCGGGCCCAGCTGGGAGCCTGCAGGGGACTGTCGCGGCGGAAAGGTGCCAGGGAGAGAGAGCGTCGGCATTTCTGGGCGAGCTCGGCGATGCTCTGGAACTGCTCCCTACGAAGCCAGGCAGGACGCTGGGGAAGTCTCCTCTCTGGGAGCAGCCTGCCTGCAGGACACACAGCTCACCCGGCTTCCACCTTCCTGGGTCTGACCTCGGAGCATTCAGCCTCCTCTGCCCCTCTGTGCGCTTCCCCCAGCGAGTCCACCCAAGTGGGGTCCTGGGGAAGCCAGAGGGTCCTGCCCCCCAACTCCGCAGTCAGACGGGACTCTCAGCCAGCCAGGAAAACAGAAGGTTTATTAGACGACAGGAACATGGTCTAACACAAAGCTTGTAGGTACAGAAAACAGGACCCCTCAGCCAGGTCCGTCTTGGGGGGCAGGGAGCTCAGAGCCCCAAGTGGGCCTCCCTCAACTTCCCCAGCCAGCTCCAAACTGAAACTCTCCAGCCCCTCCTCTCATTTGTCTCTTTCCCGAGCCAGGAGGCCACCTGATCTCTCTGTTCTCCAACCCCTTCAGATGGCACCTTTGCAGAGGAGGGGCCCAGGCCATCAGTTGCCAGGAGACAGGGTGTCGGCCATTCTCTGCGCAGAGACCATCACACCTGCCCTCTCGGGCTCTGCAACAATCACACCCCCTTATTCCCCCCACCTAGATACTGAAGAACTGCATAGGGGAAACTGAGGCACCCACCCAGTATTCAGAGAAAACACTTAGAACATTCTCACTTCGTCACAGCTCCTACCCCAGCGTGCATCATCCCTGCGTCCCAGGCGGGGATTGTGCATCCTGAAGAGTGTGGGGCAGGGGGAGGCAGGATCAGGGGATGTGGCACCAGAGGAATACAGACCTTGTGCTTGTCCATGAGGTTGCTGACTAGGTCGCGATCCCCTCCAACCGGCACCTCCTCACACAGCTGCGGCTCGGCCTGGTACAGCCAGTCCAGCAGGGCTTGCAGGGCATCCGTGAACTTGCCCGAGAACAGCAGGCTCTCCTCCAGCTTGTGCTGCCTGAAAGAGAACGGGCGACGGGCAGCGACCATGCCACATGCAGGCCTTGGGCAGGGAGATGGTCGCGCTGCCTTGGGAAGGATCTTCCCCCAGCCGGGAGAGTGTGTGTCGAGTGGGGGGCCTTGCCCCAGCAGTGTGTGTGTGTGGAGTGGGGGCCCTGCCCCGCAGCGTGTGCATGACCTGGAGAGGGGAAAAGGTAAGAGTCAAAGGGAGGCATTTTTACGAATCTGCCGAGGTGCCAGTTCGATGTTAAAGAAGAAATCTACCAAACGAGCTTTGCAAACGTGCTGCGTGTCACAGCCGCTCCTGGGCTGGCCCCACAGGCGAACCCTGCTTCTCTGAGCCTAGGCAGCACTACCTAGGTTCACACTAGGTTCACGGAAACATAGACCCACGGGGTCAGAAGGGCCCGCAAGGGTCAGCTAGTCTAATGTCCACCAGGATGCAGGATTGGTTGCTTCTAAACCAACCAAGACAGACACACGGCTCCAGCTTCCTTTTGAAACCTCCCGTGAAGGAGCTTCCACGACCTCCCCAGGCCTCTGCTCTGTCCCATTGTCTGTCCCATTGTCCCAGCCTGCCATCAATCCCAGGAAAGATCATGGAACAGTTAATTTAAGGCTCTATCTAAAGAACTGGAGGCTACAAATATACTTAGAATCATAAACCAGAGGGTTAGAAGGGCCCGCAAGGGTCATCTCGTCTTAACGCCCGCCATGATGCAGGATTTGTGTGTTTAAACCATCCAAGACAGTTCGCTCTCCAGCCTCCTTTTGAAACCTCCCGTGAAGGAGCTTCCACGACCTCCCCAGGCCCCTGCTCTGTCCCATTGTCCTGCTGTTCTTACACTTAGGAAGTTGATCCTGAGATTTAATCTAAACCTGCTCTGCTGGAGTTTGACCCCATCGCCTCTTGTCCTGCCCTCTGGGGCCAGAGAGAACAACTTTTCTCCCTCTTTATGGCAGCCTTTCAAGTATCTGAAGACCCAGATCATGCCCCCCTTAATCTTCTCTTCTCCAAACTAAACATACCCAGGTCCTTCAGCCTTTGCTCCTATGGCTGCATTCCACCCCTTCGATCATCCTTGTCGCTTGCCTCTGGATTCTTTCCAGTTTCTACATCCTTTCTAGACACTGGTGACCAAAACTGGACACCGCACTGCAGCCGAGGCCTGACCAGCAACGAGTACTGTCACCTCCTGTTAACGCAACCTGAAATCGCATTTGCTTCTTTTGCAACAGCATCGCATTGCTGACTCGTGTCCAGGGTGTGATCCACCACAACCCCCAGAGCCTTCTCAGCAGTGCTGCTGCCAAGCCAGTTATCCCCCATGTGACGTTGCCCTCCATATGCTTTATGAAAATATGCTTGGAGTGCGAATATAATGTAACTGGTATATGCTTCATGCAAAAGGTCTCTTGTAAGGGATCATTACAAAGCCTATAACCTACTGAGTGTGGTCATCCCATTTGTATAAATGTATCATTCTTGTATGTGAAACTAGAAATATGAAATATAACTCTTAGGTCCTATTGTAATTATGCAAAGTGTGGGCCATTAATGATGGTTTAGAATCTTGATGGCTCCCATTGACTAGGACAATTGGTTGTAAATGGCTCTCTTTACTTGTAAGCCTTCCTGTGTTCACATGAGTCAGGCTAGAAAGAACAGAGGCTTGGGGGGTCTCACAGGACATGTGACCACGTCACCTGGTACTGGAATCCATCTTAAATCTGGTGCTTTTCCATTTAGAAGGAAGGGTGGGGACTCAGAGAGACAAAGGATTCCCACCTTGTGCCAAAACCATAAAAGGGGGTGGAACAGAACAAAGGAGGCTTCCAGTCATGAGAAAGCCCCTAGTTACCACCTGAGCTACAGCTAACAAGAATTGTACCAGGGGAAAGGATTGGGCCCAGACTAAGAAAGAGTCTACTCTATGAAAGAAGCTTATTGGAACATCTTGGAGGGTGAGATTTACCTGTATTCAGTTTCTTAAATGTATTAGGCTTAGACTTGTGTGTTTTGTTTTATTTTGCTTGGTAACTTACTTTGTTCTGTTTATTACTTAAAACCACTTAAATCCTACTTTTTATACTTAATAAAATCACTTTTGTTTATTAATTAACCCAAGGTGATTAATACCTGGGGGAGCAAACAGCTGTGCATCTCTATCAGTGTTCGAGAGGGTGGACAATTTATGAGTTTATCCTGTATAAGCTTCATACAGAGTAAAATGGATTTATTTGGCCTTGGATCCCATTGGGATCTGGGTGTCTGGGTGCTGGAGAAAGGTGACCCGCTGAGCAGTTTTTGGTTAAAGTCTGTAGCTTTGGGGGCGTGGACCAGACCTAGGTCTGTGTTGCAGCAGGCTGGCGTGTCTGGCTCAACAAGGCAGGGGTCTGGAGTCCCAAACTGGCAGGGAAAACGGGCTCAGAGGTAATTCCAGCACGTCAGGTGACAGTCTCAAGGGTCTGTGACCGAACCTGTCACACACCCCCAGTCTGTGTTTGTACATTTGGTTTTTCTTCCCTAAGTGAAGCACCTTCCATTTGTATTTGCTGAATGTCATTGTGTTGTCTGTAACCTCATTCTCGAATTTATCAAGATCCATTCGAATTTTAGCTCTATCCTCCAAAGTGTTGGCAACCCATCCCCCCGCTTCCCTCCCCCTTCGTCATCTGCAAACTAGATCAATGAGCTCTCTATTCCTACATCCAGGTCATTGATACAGATGTTAAACAACACTGGATCCAGAACAGATCCCTGTGGAACCCCACTTGAGACCTCCCTTCAATCTGACATCATCCCATTCATAGTTACTCTTTCTTTGTGGTTTCAGAGGAACAGCCGTGTTAGTCTGTATTCGCAAAAAGAAAAGGAGTACTTGTGGCACCTTAGAGACTAACCAATTTATTTGAGCATGAGCTTTCGTGAGCTACAGCTCACTTCATCAGATGTTTACCGTGGAAACTGCAGCAGACTTTATATACACACAGAGAATATGAAACAATACCTCCTCCCACCCCACTGTCCTGCTGGTAATAGCTTATCTAAAGTGATCAACAGGTGGGCCATTTCCAGCACAAATCCAGGTTTTCTCACCCTCCACCCCCCACACAAATTCACTCTCCTGCTGGTGCTAGCCCATCCAAAGTGACAACTCTTTGCATAATCAAGTCGGGCTATTCCCTGCATAGATCAAGGTTTTCTCACATCCCCCCCACCCCCATACACACACAAACTCACTCTCCTGCTGGTAATAGCTCATCTAAACTGACCACTTTCTTTGTGGTTGTTTAACCAATTCTGTATCCACTTAAGGATAGTTCTGCCAAGCCCGCATTTCTCCAGTTTACTTATCAGAATGTCACATGGGACTGTGTCAAGAGCCTGGCTGAAGTCCAGGCATATTACATCCACCGCATGGCCCCTATCCACCAAACCAGTTACCCTGTCAAAGAAGGAAATCAAGCTGGTTTGTTCTTGGTAAATCCATGCTGGCTGCTAAGGATCACCCCTCCATTCTCCAGGTACTTGCAATTTTTCAGGTCAACTTTTCACTTGAACAGCATTTCTCAAATCAGCACACCTGGCTAATCTGAACCACACAGCAATGTATCAATGTACTCGCAACCACATCTGCCTGCCATCAACAGTTCAGAACCCGGGGTCTGCCCAGCCCTGCGGACAGCCTCTCCCTTTGTCCAGGCTCAAGGGACAAAGAGGTGTCGACGGAACCAAAGAAGCTGCAGCGTCTCTAGTGCAACCAATGCTCAGACTCGCCAAGTGGAAAGGTCTCCACCTTGTCGCAGGGGTAAGGGAAGAAGAAGTGGTCGGTCATTCCCAAGGCGGTATTCCTCTCTCTGGTCTTTAACAGGAACCAGGGCAGGTTACTCGCTGAGCGTGCATTCTGCAGAGAGAGCACCTGGCACCGGAGTTTAGGTTCTAACATGCTGTGCCAGCAGTTCTCAACCAGGGGTCTGGGGCCCTTGGGGGACCACGAGCAGGTTTCAGGGGGTCCGCCAAAATAAACCAGAGAGCAAGGCCAGTGTTAGACTCACTGGGGCCCAGGGCAGAAAGCTGAAGCCTGAGCCCTGCTGCCTGGGGCTGAAGCCGAAGCCTGAGAAACTTAGTTTCGTGGGGCCCCCTATGGCGTGGGGTCCTGGGCAATTGCCCTGCTTGCTACCCCCTAACGCCGGCCCTGGCTTTTAATCTACTGAAAAACAGTTGTTGTGGCACAGGTGGGCCACAGACATTTTACAGCATGTTGGGGGGCCTCCTAAAGAAGAAGTTTGAGAACCCCTGGGCTGTACACAGGCCCTGCTCCCTCCTTCGTTCCTCCAAGCCAACCGGCCTGAGATGTGAGCTCTGGCTTCTGATGTTACAGTCTTGTCCCTTCTGCAGCAATCCATTCCAATGGCAGGGCCCACGCTCTGAAACGGGCCGGAAAGACCAGGAGGGGGATCGTCAGCGTGTTGGATACTAAAGAATGGATGATAAATACTGCACCTGAGCTTGGAGATTTGCACTGCTCCTGGGCAGGATAGCTGAGTCTCTGACATGGCGTCATTTGTAAGGAGAGAGGAGCCAGGGCTCTGAACCGCCAGGCCCAGAGGTGCCGGGCTCTGAACCGCCAGGCCGGAGGGGCCGGGGCTCTGAACCGCCAGGCCCAGAGGTGCCGGGGCTCTGAACCGCCAGGCCCAGAGGTGCCGGGGCTCTGAACTGGCACAAATTAAGCACTGGTCTCAACCACAGCCTATGACAATTGCTTGCGGGGCTGTACTAGTCTGTGCAGTACCTGTGTTCATGGGGAGGGGGGAGAAATGTGGGGCTGCCTTGGCAGTGGGGGGCAGGGGGAGGATGCAGCGCTGCCCCATAGATCTGACCTGGCAGTGCACTAGCAGCTTGCAGAGGGAGGTGGGGTACAGGGCCGTACACACACCCAAGCCGCTGTCCAGAGCCGTGTGGACGGGGGGGCAGGCGCTGAGGGGCTGCAGGGCCGAGGGTTGGGACAGGTGTGGGGAAGGGGGTAGGGGATGGCACCTGGCCCAGGGAATGGGAGACTGTGCCGGGCAGAGGGAGCACTGCTGGTACGAGGGGGGCAGGCTGGGTGTGTTGCGACAACAGGGCCGATAAAACGTCCCCCGTTGTGAAGAGAAATGTAGAGAGGACCCGCGGGTGTGATCCAAGGGCGCTACCAACAGCAGACGCAGAGCCAGGACTTAATGGCCCCAAGTCGGTGGGGGGGTATTAGGGCTCATTGGTGGGCAAAGCACGAGGGGCTGAACCGTGCGGCTCCCTTTCCCTTTTCTGTGCTTCGTAACAAGAGACACATGTGCCCTCCCTCTCGCCTCCCGTCCCCCCGTGCACCCAGCTCAGCCCCGCTCGCCTTCCCTGAGCTCAGCCCAGACGGATGGAGCAGCTGGAAAGGCGTCCATCCACAGGGGAGGCCACGGGCCTTGCTCTGGTTCTAGGAACGTCCACACTCAGCCCTTTGGGAGACACCCAATTGCCAGCACCTCACAGACACGGGAGCTCCTGCTCTGTTCCCTTCCTCTCAGGTTATTTTCTGCTCCCCACCCACCCCTTCCTATCCCATCTCCCTCTCTCAGCTGCTCACCAGCCCCTGAAAGCCACGGCACTGCCTCAGCACCATGCGATGACCTGCCCACCAGCCGCCCTGGCTACGGAGGAAAGACCCAGCCAAATGACATTTCTGCCTGGTGGGAACCAGGGTCCAAGCACCAGGCTCTGTGGGCCACCCATGGCTGACCAGCCATCCCATGATCCTCAGACATCAACAAAAGCCGGATTCTCCCCTTTCTAGCCTCCCTCGCCTGCAGCTTGTGCCAGTCTGGCTGGCCGTGAGACACGTGAACCGGGCGCACCACGGCAGCGTGAATTACCCTCCCCATGGCAACACAGCGAGGTTGCTGTGGGAATAAGTGGCCCTGCTAGTTTGAGGGCGACTTGCAGGGTTTGATTCCGTTTGTTCTGCACAAATGTAAAGGCTGGTTTTCAGTTCCTGTGCTCAACGAACTTCCCCTCTGGGGTGTCTGCCAACGAGCCGCGAGCCCCCAGTCGCTGCAGAGCAGAACCCCGAACCTCTGCATCACCCGCCTCTCGCTGCACACCGGAGACTGTACAACGCACTCTTTCGACCCTTGACGTTCATCCAACAGATCCCAGGGGCGGGGGGGGCCAGGAGAAGAGGGGACCACAGGCACCAGCAGGGGTGGGGGGTGGCAGGGTCTCAGGCCCTGCACAGGGACCCAGCCCCCCTGGGCCCTGGCCCAGCAGAGACCAGTGCCAGCAGGACGAGGGCCGAACGCCAGCCTCACCTCTCCACAGCCCGGCCACCCAGGTCGTCCCAGCGCTCCTTCAGCTCCCCCAGCAGCTCCTCCAGCGGCTGCAGGTCCTCGGCCAGCTGGGCCTTCTCCCGCAGCAAGCGCCCGCTGCGCAGCGTGGCCTCGTACACGGGGTGCTTGGACCGCAGCAGCTTCTGGAACTCCTGCAGCGCCGGGGAGGGCAGGTTAGTCCAGGGGAAAGGGGCAGGGGCGAGAGACTAGGCCTGGTGGGTTGGCCCCTGGGGAGATGGGGCTGGGGAGCAGGCAGATCAGCGCAGGAGGGATGGGTAGGAGTCGGGCGAGGGCAGGAGAGGGTGGCTCAGCCCCAGGGAGATGGGGTCTGTGACGAAGTGGGAATGTTCTTAATGTTTTCTCTGAATACTGGGTGGGTGCCTCAGTTTCCCCTATGCAGTTCTTCAGTATCTAAGTGGGGGGATAAGGGGGGTGTGATTCTTGCAGAGCCCTAGGGGGCCAGTGTGATGGGGTCTGCACAGAGAATGGCCGACACCCTGTCTCCTGGCAACTGATGGCCTGGGCCCCTTGTGACGAAGCGGGACTGTTCTTAATGTTTCCTCTGAATATTGTGGGGGTGCCTCAGTTTCCCCTATGCAGTTCTTAAGTATCTAGGTGGTGGGATAAGGGTGTATAATCACTGCAGAGTCCTAGAGGGCAGGAGTCTGAACACAGAGGATGGCCGACGCTCTGTTTCCTGGCAACTGATGGCCTGGGCCCTCAGCCCCCCCAGCCCCCGCAAGGTGAGAGCTAAAGGGTTGGAGAACAAAGGGATCTGGTGACTACCTGGCCCGGGAAAGGGACAAAGCCCAGAGGAGGAGGGGCTGGAGAGTGAGGCAGTTTGGGGCTGGCTGGGACATGGAGTGAAGGGCAGACGGGGTTGTCTGGCTCCCTGCCCCCCAAAATGGACCCACCTGAGGGGTCCAGTTCTCTGCACCTACAAGCTCT
This sequence comes from Caretta caretta, assembly GCF_965140235.1. NCBI lineage: Eukaryota > Metazoa > Chordata > Testudines > Cheloniidae > Caretta > Caretta caretta. The sequence goes on from NC_134207.1 coordinate 1,019,281, forward strand.
GTTTTAGGCCATGTTCCTGTCGTCTAATAAACCTTCTGTTTTCCTGGCGGGCTGAGAGTCCCGTCTGACTGCGGAGTTGGGGGGCAGGACCCTCTGGCTTCCCCAGGACCCCGCCTGAGCGGACTCGCTGTGGGAAGTGCACGGAGGGGCAGAGGATGCTGAATGCTCCGAGGTCAGACCCAGGAAGGGGGAAGCTGTGTGAGCTGTGTGTCCTGCAGACAGGCTGCTCCCAGAAAGGAGACTGCCCCAGAGTCCTGACTGGCTTCATGGGGAGCAGTTCCAGAGCATCGCCCAGGGACTCCGTGATACCCCTCCCCTGCAAAGGTGCTGACTGAAGGGGCTGGAGAACAGAGAGATCAGGTGGCCTCCTGACTCAGGAAGGAGACAAAGGAGAGGAGGGGCTGGAGAGTTTCAGTTTGGAGCTGGCTGGGGAAATGGAGGGAGGCCCAGATGGGGCTCTGGCCTCCCTGTCCCCCAGGATGGACCTGACTGAGGGGTCCTGTTCTCTGCACCTACAAGCTCTGTTTTAGACCATGTTCCTGTCGTCTAATAAACCTTCTGTTTTACTGGCTGGCTGAGAGTCAAGTCTGACTGCGGAGTTGGGGGGCAGGACCCTCTGGCTTCCTCAGGACCCCGCCTGGGCGGACTCGCTGTGGGAAGCGCACGGAGGGGCAGAGGAGGCTGAATGGTCCGGGGTCAGACCCAGGAAGGGGGAAGCCGGGTGAGCTGTGTGTCCTGCAGACAGGCTGCCCCCAGAGAGGAGACCTCCCCAGAGTCTTGCCTGGCTTCGTAGGGAGCAGTTCCAGAGCATCGCCCGGGGACGCCGTGACAACACTGTCGGGGCTGTGGGGGGACACAGGGCCGGGAAGCAGGCGGGACAGCCCAGGAGAGATGGGTAGGGGCTGTGTTGGGAAATGGGGCTGGGGAACAAGTGGGTCAGTGCAGGACAAATGGGTAGAGATGGGGGGAGGGATAGCTCAGTGGTTTCAGCATTGGTCTGCTAAACCCAGGGTTGTGAGTTCAATCCTTGAGGGGGCCATTTAGGGATCTGGGGCAAAAATTGGGGATTGGTCCTGTTTGAGCAGGGGGTTGGACTAGATACCTCCTGAAGTCCCTTCCAACCCTGATCTTCTATGATTCTATGAGTTGAGGGTGGGTCGGCCCAGGGGAGACTGGCAGGGGCTGAGCGGAGATGAGGCCAGGAAGCAGGTGGGTTGGCCCAGGGGAGTCTCCTGCACCCCAGGAGCAGCTTCCCCAGGGCGACTCCTCCCTAGACTATGTCCCCTACCTCCCAGCCCTCGCGAACACCCCCCAGCATGCCCAGCCCCTCACCCAAGACCTCCTTGGGCTGAGTGGGGCCTGGGAGTGCAGCTGGTCAAAGGGAACGCTACCAGCGTGTCACACAGGGGCCCCAGGCCATCGGCTTTCTCCCCGAGGAGCGGGCCATGTGAGACATGACGTGTGAAGAAGTTGGAATTTTCTGCAGTAGGGGTATGGCTGAGAGGCTGTGGGGGGTGATGGCCCCTAGTCCTGGGGATCCCCTGTACCCAAGGGGGGTTCTGCAGTAGGCGTATGGCTGAGAGGCCTGGCGTGACTGACCAGGGATTCCCCCAGTTGTGCTGAAGGGTGACGATGCCCGGGGGATGCAGAGCAGGAGTCCGGAGGTGCTGGGTCAATGCCCCGTTGAAGGGAGTGAAGCCCAGCCCCGTGGAGGATCCAGGAGGCAACGGGAGCTCTGAGGGCTGAACCCCGACACCTCCCAGGGCAGACGGGAACTGTGACCTCAGCCAGGGGCTGCAGGAGGGGATCCGAACTGGCTTTGGGGAGACCAAGGATCTCTCACCTGGCACTGACAAGGACCTGGGGAGGAGGCCAAAACTGGGCAACTTTTCCGGGTGGAGCACTGGCTTGGCCAGGCTGGAATATGTCTGAACCCAGGTATCGCAGTGCTAACCTAAGGCCATCCCGAGGCCGCCTGACAAATATGGCTCTGGCCTGAGCCAGCCGCTGCATGCTGCAGCAAGTACTGGCTGGGAGCAGAGAACTGTCTGTAATATTTGTATGAACCCCACACGTGCCTCAGTTTCCCTCTGTAGTTTGCATTGTCCCGGGGGGGAGGTATGAGGCATAGATTTTTAAGGGCAATTAACCTTTGGCCCAGTTTCCCCAGGCTGGGGGTGCATTCCCCGTCACTGACAATGTCAGATCCCGCCTAGCTGGGTGTCCAAAGGCCCAGGGATTCTTTGGGGAGGCTCTGGGGCCTGTGCTAGGCAGGAGGTCAGATGAGGTGGCTGCAGCAATCCCTTCTGGACTGGGAATCTGTCTCCGGGGTGAGTCTGCTTCTGGGCCAGCGCAGCGACCTGAGCTGGAGTCACCGCGCTCTGGGGCCTTAAGGGACTGGCTCAAACTGGCCCAGGTCAACAAGGACTGCAGAGAGACAAGGCAGGCTCCAAAGACCCAGGAGCTGGGGTACGAACGCAGTCCTGCCTGGAGAACACAGGACGGGGATGTGATGGGCAGGGGATATGGGGCTGGCTTCTGCAGCAGGCCGGCTGCTCTCTCCAGGGACTGACAAGGAGTCAGAGAGAGACGGAGCCACTCCAGCTCGGCTGGCTGATTGCTCCGGCTCGGCAGACGGACGATGCTTTTACCTTCAGTTCTCTGTGCTGAGCTAGGGCCGGCCCCGCCTGTGTCCCCGCTGACTAACGAACCCTGAGCTGTTTGGAACTGCAGCTGGGTGTCACTGCAAACTGGCTGGTGCACCCGTCCCTGCACGTCTCTCCCAGGGTCTGGCTCAGGGCAGAGCTCCCGGCATGACGCAGGAGCGCTGGAGCCTAGTGGCTCAGGACGGAGGCGGTGGGACCTGGAGGCCTGCCCTGGAGGAAGAGTGGGACCCCTTGGCGCCCCGAAAGGGCATCACACAGAGCCCGTGTGACGATGTGACGCAGCAGGGAGAGGGGAGCGTTGACCTGGGAATGTGCCCTGGGGATGGGAGACCTGAGATCCTGTCACCTGAGCCAGGAGGGGGAGGGGGAGGTAACACCTCTGCCCGGGAATGTGAAGACAGGCTGCAGAAGGGAACCTTCTGGGGGGGTTTAGTTTCAGTTTGGGGCTGGGTGGAGGAACACAGGGAACCCCAGGGCTGGGGTCTAAGCTTCCTGCTCCCCCAGAAGAACGTGATTGAGGGGTCCTGGTTGTACCCACAAGCTCTGTTTTGGACTGTGTTCCTGTTGTCCAATAAACCTTCTGTTTTACTGGCTGGCTGAGAGTCTCAGTGAATCCCAGGAAGAGGGGTGCAGGGCCTGGACTCCCCCACACTCCGTGACAGCCCGTGGACGCACCGCGTTCTCGGGAGTTTGGCAGCAGAGGGCAAAGGCTGCAGGCCCTTGATCAGGCACTTGACCCCCGCATCCGGCCAAAGGCTCAACAGTTCCCCTGGGCCTAGCACCTCCCACCTCTGCTGTCTCCCAGTTCCGCCCAGCCCTGGGGATGCAGCAGCCTGGCCCTGCCGAGAGCAGAGAGATGGGCATAGGGACCTCGTGGTCTGCACAGGGAAAGCCCGGGGCACCCCCAGGAGAGCCCTAGGGAGCACCACCCTTGGGGGCATCTCAGAGTCCGGGGAATCTGCAAGCCGCCGTGTGCTGGCGTGACAGCCCGGGCCAGAACACATGTCCCAGGGAGCTGGGGGAGGGGAGCCACGGCACCACACCTTGTGCTCAGCCAGCTGGCACTTGATCTCCTCCTGGCTCATGGCGGCGTTGCCGGGGATCTCGAGAGTCGGCTCCACCTCATCCATCCAGTCCAGGAGCAGCTGCCGGGACTCGCTGAACTGAAAACGAGCGAGAGGGTGTGTCAGCGGGAAGGCCGGAGACCAGCCCCACCTGGCGACAGGGCCCGCTCCCCGCCACCCCCTCGGGGCGCCCCGCACGGTACCTGCTTGGCACGCTTGCGAGCGTCCTCCAGCGCGGCACCCCGCTCGCCAGTGCACCGCAGCACCTTGGCCACCCGCTCCTTGGCCGTCAGCACCAGGCTCTGGATCACAGCACAGTCCTGCTTCCTGCTCACGTCCTTCAGGCGAGAGGCCACCGCCTCCAGGCTGGACAGCTGCTCCCCACGGGCGGTCACCTCCTTCAGCAGCGCCTGCCAAGCAAGCCAGAGCTATCCGGGACTGGCACAGCAGGCCCTAGGGGAGGCCACCCGCGGCCAAGGGGCAGCAGCCCGGTTCAGCAGGGGGCTTTCCGAGCAGGCTCCAGGCACCGAAAGTGGTGCTGGGAGCAGGGGGATCCCCCCCACTGCTGCGGGGAGGGGAAGACACGCTGCGATGGGGTGTGGTGACAAAAGGGTGAAAGTGATCAATTAACCTCGGAGGGGTGGGGGTTAGGCCGAAGCTGGGCCTGGGTCTCCAGGGGCTGCTCCAGGAGGGGCCAGCATGGAGACCCAGGTGATCACGGCCCGCTGCCAGCCTGAGTCCTGGGTAGAGGGAGGGTGGGACAGGTCCCAGGACCTGGGGACCGGCTGGGACGGCCTGAAGCGGGGGCGAGCCAGCAAAGGAGAAGGCTCCAGGTGAGCTGAGGAGTCGGTTGTCTTGCTGTGTTCTGTGGCTTTTGAGCCCTGTGAAGGGCTGGGTTCTGTTACCTGGCTTGGCTGGAGGGCCAGGGCACAGCTCTTGCAATGCCACATATCGACGCTGGGGGCGGGTATTGCGGCCACTTTGTCAGGCACCCACCCCTGTACTGCCAGCATCCCCCCGGGGAGCCCCCCGCCTGCCCCAGTGCCCTGGCCTCCCGCGACCTGGGGGGGCTGCACCAGAGCGCTGTTCCCAGCAGAGCCTGGCATGGACGCAGTGCCTGGCGGGGACCCACGGGCCATGCCCTGGGACAGAAGAGGCCGTGCTGGGAGCCTGGCCCTGGCTGCAGGCTGTGGAAGCTCACACCGGGCACCGCCGGCTGAGATCAGGTCCTTGCAGCCACGCACCAGACCGGCCAGGCTGCTCCGGGGGCCCCGCGACCCGGGCTGGGCCTCGCGAGCCCCCGGGTCAGCGAGGATGCGGGGCCCCGTGTGCCAAGCCCCACAGGCGAGCTGCAATGCAGGCTCTTTAGGGGACAGGCGCCCGTGGCGGGGATTCCACGGCAGCAAGGCCTGCCAGGGCCCTGAGCAGAGGCGGGGGGGTCTGTCTGGGGCTTTGGGTCACAGCCCTGCCCGCTGTGGGGAAAGCCGCTGGGCCAGTCATACTCACCTGGTGCTCCCGGACCTGCCTGAGGACCGTCTCCAGCAGGAAGCTGGGCGGCTCCGGGGCACTCAGGCTCTCCTCCGTCTGCCCCAGCCACTGCAGCAGCTCCTGCGCCGTGGTGTGGAACTCGGTGCTGAGAGTCAGCCCCTCCGCCAGCCGCTCCTGCGGGAGAGGAGCCATGGCTAGAGACGCGCCGGGCGAGCCGGCAACCGCCCGCAGGGCTGGGGACGAGCTGGTCCCCGGGCCTGCCAGGGAACCGACCGGCTGTGCCTGCCACAGGCTAAACCGCACTCCTCCCAGGTGGGGGGGACCCCCCGGCCCCCCATTCCAGCTGGGGGGACCCCCTCCTATTCCAGCCGGAGAACCGACCTGCTGTGCCCGCTACAGCCTAAACTGCTGCGCCCCTTTCTGGTGGGGGAGACAGACAGACAGTCCCAGCCCCCAGGACACACACACACTCCCAGCCCCAGGACAGATACACACACACACACACTCCCAGCCCCAGCACGGATACACACACACACACACACACACTCCCAGCCCCAGGACGGATACACACACACACACACACTTACTCCCAGCCCCAGGACGGATACACACCCCCCCACACACACACTCCCAGCCCCAGGATGGATACACACACACACACACACTTACTCACAGCCCCAGGACGGATACACACACACACACACACACACACTCCCAGCCCCAGCACGGATACACACACACACACACACACACGATCCCAGCCCCAGGACGGACACACACACACACACACACACACACACTGCCAGCCCCAGGACGGATACACACACACACACACACACTCCCAGCCCCAGGACGGATACACACACACACACACACTTACTCACAGCCCCAGGACGGATACACACTGTGACGAAGTGGGACTGTTCTTAATGTTTCCTCTGAATAGTGTGGGGGTGCCTCAGTTTCCCCTAGGCAGTTCTTAAGTATCTAGGGGGTGGAGTAAGGGTGTATGATCATTGCAGAGCCCTAGAGGGCAGGTGTGTGCAGGGGTCTGGACACAGAGAATGGCCAACACCCTGTTTCCTGGCAACTGATGACCTGGGCCCTTCCCCTCTGCAAGGTGAGAGCTGAAGGGTTGGAGAACAAAGGAATCAGGTGACCACCTGGCCCGGGAAAGGAACAAAGCCCAGAGGAGGAGGGGCTGGAGGGGGTTTTCAGTTTGGGGCTGGCTGGGACAGGGAGTGAAGTGCAGACGTGGTTGTCTGGCTCACTGCCCCCCAAAATGGACCCAGCTGAGGGGTCCCGTTCTCTGCACCTGCAAGCTCTGTTTTAGACCATGTTCCTGTCGTCTAATAAACCTTCTGTTTTACTGGCTGGCTGAGAGTCACGTCTGACTGCAAAGTTGGGGTGCAGGACCCTCTGGCTTCCCCAGGAGCCCCGCCTGAGCGGACTCGCTGTGGGAAGCGCACGGAGGGGCAGAGGATGCTGAATGCTCCAAGGTCAGACCCAGGAAGGTGGAAGCTGTGTGAGCTGAAGACAGGCTGCTCACAGAAAGGCGACTGCCCCAGAGTCCTGACTGGCTTCATGGGGAGCAGTTCCAGAGCATCGCCCAGGGACTCCGTGACACACACACACACACACTCCCAGCCCCAGCACGGATACACACACACACACACACACACACACACACACGATCCCAGCCCCAGCACGGATACACACACACACACACACACACACACACACACACACACGATCCCAGCCCCAGGACAGATACACACACACACACACTCCCAGCCCATGGGACATGCACACACACACACTCCCAGCCCCAGCACGGATACACACACAGACACACACAGACACACACACACGATCCCAGCCCCAGGACAGATACACACACACACACACACACTCCCCGCCCCAGCACGGATACACACACACACACACACACACGATCCCAGCCCCAGCACGGATACACACACACACACACACACACGATCCCAGCCCCAGGACAGATACACACACACACACACTCCCAGCCCCAGCACGGATACACACACACACACACACACACACACCTTCCTCTCCTGGACCTGGCTGTGGACGCTCTCCCATCTCTGCTCCAGGATGCGCAGGCTGTGCTCGGTGCTGCATGCCCGGGGCAGGCTGCAGGAGGCCAGTAGGTGCTGCAGCCGGTCCCTCACGCGGTTATACGCCTGCTGCTTGGACTCCAGCTCTTTGGCCAGCTCCTGCAGAGGCACGGCAGAGGGGCAGCGCCGGGGGCTCGGAGCTGGGCCGGGGCCGCCCCTCGCGCCGCGCGGGTGCATGGGACCGTTCCCCTCTAGGCAGGGAGCCAAGGGCCCAAGGGGACGCCCGGGGGCCACAGGCCTGGCAGCTTGGCAAGGAAAGGCGCAGTGTGTGGGTTCAGCCCCAGGGCCACCGCTCTGGCATGGGCGGGGGAGCTGGGGCAGATGCGGCTGGGGGGGAGGGTTGCCAACTTTCTACTTGCACTAAACCGAACACCCTTGCCCCGCCCCTCCCCTGAGGCCCCGCCTGTGCCCCGCCCCTTCTCCAAAGCCCCGCCCCTGCTCACTCCACACCCCCGCTTGCTCTCCCCTCCCTCCCTCATTTTCACTGGACTGGCTCAGGGGGCTTGAGTGCGGGAGGGGGTGAGGGCTCCAGCTGGGGGTGCAGGCTCTGATATGGGGCTGGGAATAAGAGATTTGGGGTGTAGGAGTGGGCTCCGGGCTGGGATCAAGGGGTATGGAGGGCGGGAGGGGGATCAGGGCTGGGGCAGGTCAGCGGACAGTCAACTGCGGTGCTGACCAGAGCTGCCAGGATCCCTTTTCAACCAGGTGTTCTGGTCGAAAACTGGACACATGGTCACCCTACCCAGGGGAGCTGGGGCAGACGTGACTCGGGGGGAGCAGGGGCAGACGTGCTCTGGAGGGTGGGGCAGATGTGGCTCGGGGGGAGCTGGGGCAGACGTGCTCTGGAGGGTGGGGCAGATGTGGCTCGGGGGGAGCTGGGGCAGACGTGCTCTGGAGGGTGGGGCAGACGTGACTCGGGGGGAGCAGGGGCAGACGTGCTCTGGAGGGTGGGGCAGACGTGGCTCGGGGGGAGCTGGGGCAGACGTGGCTCGGGGGGAGCTGGGGCAGACGTGGCAAAGGAGGGTGGGGCAGACGTGGCTCGGGGGGAGCAGGGGCAGACGTGGCAAAGGAGGGTGGGGCAGACGTGGCTCAGGTGGAGCTGGGGCAGACGTGCTCTGGAGGGTGGGGCAGATGTGGCTCGGGAGGAGCTGGGGCAGACATGCTCTGGAGGGTGGGGCAGACGTGGCTCGGGGGGAGCTGGGGCAGACGTGGCAAAGGAGGGCGGGACAGACGTGGCTCGGGGGGAGCAGGGGCAGACGTGGCAAAGGAGGGTGGGGCAGACGTGGCTCAGGTGGAGCTGGGGCAGACGTGCTCTGGAGGGTGGGGCAGACGTGGCTCGGGGGGAGCTGGGGCAGACGTGCTCTGGAGGGTGGGGCAGACGTGGCTCGGGGGGAGCTGGGGCAGACGTGCTCTGGAGGGTGGGGCAGACGTGGCTCGGGGGGAGCTGGGGCAGACGTGCTCTGGAGGGTGGGGCAGACGTGGCTCGGGGGGAGCTGGGGCAGACGTGGCAAAGGAGGGTGGGGCAGACGTGGCTCAGGGGGAGCTGGGGCAGACGTGCTCTGGAGGGTGGGGCAGACGTGGCTCGGGGGGAGCTGGGGCAGACGTGGCAAAGGAGGGTGGGGCAGACGTGGCTCGGGGGGAGCTGGGGCAGATGTGGCAAAGGAGGGTGGGGCAGACGTGGCTCGGGGGGAGCTGGGGCAGACGTGCTCTGGAGGGTGGGGCAGACGTGGCTCGGGGGGAGCTGGGGCAGACGTGCTCTGGAGGGTGGGGCAGACGTGGCTCGGGGGGAGCTGGGGCAGACGTGGCAAAGGAGGGCGGGGCAGACGTTCTCCGGGGGCTGTCCAGGGTCTGGCAGGAAGTGCTCACCAGGTGCGCTGCCAGCTTCTCCTTGGTGGTTTCGGGGTGGTCCCAGACGGGCTTGGAGAAGAAGAGCCGCAGCTCCACGTGCTCCAGCCACTGCAGCAGGTCCATGATCTCCAGCGTCACGTCCTGCGCCTGCGGGCGGCCTGGGCACTAAGTGAGCGGGTGCCCCCGCCGAGCTGGGCCTCGGATGCCCACAGGGCATGGAACTGCGTGGGACCCAGACCCGCAGCCACCAGCAGAGTACAGGCCAGCCGGCTCCCCCCGCAGCCCCGCGCCCCAGCGCGCCGCGAGGTCCTGGCACAGGCCAGCCGGCTCCCCCCCGAGAAACATTCCCAGTGAAATGAATACACAGTGTGGGGGGCCTGGCCACGGGAGCTGCCCAGGGCACGGGGGGCGCTGTTGGCGGGACCCGCCAGCACGGCCGCCTGGAGCTCCCCTGGCACGTCACGGCTGTGGCGGAGCCGTGGTGTGACGAAGTGGGACTGTTCTTAATGTTTCCTCTGAATAGTGTGGGGGTGCCTCAGTTTCCCCCAGGCAGTTCTTAAGTATCTAGGGGGTGGAGTAAGGGTGTATGATCATGGCAGAGCCCTAGAGGGCAGGTGTGTGCAGGGGTCTGGACACAGAGAATGGCCAACACCCTGTTTCCTGGCAACTGATGGCCTGGGCCCTTCCCCCCCTGCAAGGTGAGAGCTGAAGGGTTGGAGAACAAAGGAATCAGGTGACCACCTGGCCCGGGAAAGGAACAAAGCCCAGAGGAGGAGGGGCTGGAGGGGGTTTTCAGTTTGGGGCTGGCTGGGACATGGAGTGAAGTGCAGATGTGGTTGTCTGGCTCACTGCCCCACAGTATGGACCCAGCTGAGGGGTCCCGTTCTCTGCACCTGCAAGCTCTGTTTTAGACCATGTTCCTGTCGTCTAATAAACCTTCTGTTTTACTGGCTGGCTGAGAGTCACGTCTGACTGCGAAGTTGGGGTGCAGGACCCTCTGGCCCCCCCAGGAGCCCCGCCTGAGCGGACTCGCTGGGGGGAAGCGCACGGAGGGGCAGAGGATGCTGAATGCTCCGAGGTCAGACCCAGGAAGGTGGAGCCGGGTGAGCTGTGTGTCCTGAAGACAGGCTGCTCACAGAAAGGCGACTACCCCAGAGTCCTGACTGACTTCATGGGGAGCAGTTCCAGAGCATCGCCCAGGGACTCCGTGACACGTGGGCCTGGTGAGCGCCCCGTGTCCCGGCCAGCGCCGTTGCAGGGGGCGGGGGCTCCACGTACCTGGCTGAGGTTGTTCTCCAGCTCCAGCTGCCGGCTCTCGGTCTCACTCCGCACAAAGTCCCAGCGCTGGTTGAGCTGCTGGAGGCTGCCTTGCAGCGCGTCCGTGCTGTCCCCAAGGCTGGAGAGCAGCAGCCCCTGGCCAGCCTCGTTCACAGACTGGACAGTCCGGGCGTGGGACAGGACGTCGTTTCTCAGCACCTGCAGGGAGGCGCAGTCCGGGCGTGGGCCATCCCCCTCCCCCCAGCTGTGCCTCTGCCCCGGGGAGGGGTGGCCAGGCTCCTTCTCTGCCTCTGACCCCCCCCCCCCCCGCCCCCGAGTCCATGCTAGCTGTGCCACTGAAACCCGCCCCCGGAGCAGCTACAAACGTCTGCCCCGCTGCAGTGGGCCCCAGCGCTGCGGGCGCTGCCCTGTCTCTGGGCCTGTCAATGCTGATCAGTAGGGCCCTAATCTGGACCGAAATCTGATCTCTCTCCATTGTGACGAAGCAGGACTGTTCTTAATGGTTCCTCTGAATAGTGTGGGGGTGCCTCAGTTTCCCCTAGGGAGTTCTTAAGTATCTAGGGGGTGGGGTAAGGGTGTATGATCATTGCAGAGCCCTAGAGGGCAGGTGTACACAGGGGTCTGGACACAGAGGATGGCCGACACCCTGTTTCCTGGCAACTGATGGCCTGGGCCCTTCCCCCCCTGCAAGGTGAGAGCTAAAGGGTTGGAGAACAAAGGGATCAGGTGACCTCCGGGCCCGGGAAAGGGACAAAGCCCAGAGGAGGAGGGGCTGGAGGGAGTTTCAGTTTGGGGCTGGCTGGGGACATGGAGTGAAGGGCAGACGGGGTTGTCTGGCTCACTGCCCCCCATAATGGACCCAGCTGAGGGGTCCTGTTCTCTGCACCTACAAGCTCTGTGTTAGACCATGTTCCTGTTGTCTAATAAACCCTCTGTTTTCCTGGCTGGCTGAGAGTCACGTCTGACTGCGAAGTTGTGGGGCAGGACCCTCTGGCTTCCCCAGGACCCCGCCTGGGCGGACTCGCTGTGGGAAGCGCAGGGAGGGGCAGAGGAGGCTGAATGCTCCGAGGTCAGACCCAGGAAGGTGGAAGCTGTGTGAGCTGCGTGTCCTGAAGACAGGCTGCTCACAGAGAGGAGACTTCCCCAGGGTCCTGCCTGGCTTCGTGGGGAGCAGTTCCAGAGCATCGCCCGGGGACTCCGTGACACGTGACGAAGGGGGGATTTTCGTAGTGTTTTGCATGAGTACAGTGTGTGCCTCAGTTTCCTCTGTGTGCTGCGTGTGTAATGAGGAGGTGGGAAAGGGGTTTGTGGCTGCAGAGGGCCAGGTGTGACCTCACCCAGCAGCTGGGACCCTGGACAAGGGCCTGGTGTGTGTGACAGAACAGGGAGGGGGAGGATTGACCTGGGGACGTGGCAGGGACTTTCACTGGCGATGGGAGACTTCCCTTGAGGGACGGTACCTGAGCCTGTCACCTGAGCCAGGAGGGGGGTTGGGGCCAGGTGACACCTTCTCCTCGGGGAACTGGACAAACGCTGGAGGAGGAGCTGCGGGGAGGCTGGGGGAGACAGCTGGAGGGGTTTCCAGTTTTGGGGGAGTTGGCTGGGGAAGAGGAGGGAGCCCCAAGGCTGGGGTCTAATCTCCCTGCCCCCCAGAAGGGCCTGACTAAGGGTCCTGTTTATGCCTGCAAGCTCTGCTCTGGACTGTGCTCCTGTCGTCTCTAATAAACCTTCTGCTCTACTGGCTGGCTGAGAGTCATGGGGAATCGCAGGAAGTGGGGGTGCAGGGCCCGGACTCCCCCTCACACCGTGACACCTGGACTCGGGACTCGTGGAACTTAGCAGCCAGTGACCTGGAGGCCCAGCCTAGCTTGGGAGCCAGTCGGTTCTGGCCCGTGGGAGGACAAAGGACGGAGGGAGAGGGCCCAGGAGATCTGTTTGCCCAGGAATGAAGACAAAGGATGTAGAAGGGGCAATCGGGGAAGGTGATATTGGGTGACCGGTCACAGTCACGGCTGGACAGGGGACAAAGAGGGGTCTGAACCCAGCTGAACTGGGACAGAACCAGATGGACAGTGCTGGGGCTTTCTATGCTTGAGAGCCCTGAGAACTTCCTGTGCTGGGTTCAGACGTTCAATAAATCTCCTGTTTTACCCTAGCTGAGAGTCACTGCAGGCTCGAGATGGGGGGGCATTGCTCCCTCTGGGGGTGGAGGCCCTGGGGATCCAGAGTGAGGGGACTCCCTGAGGGCGCTCATGGAGAGAGACAGACGTGCAGAAAGCTCAGAGGTGCGGTCCCAGAGGCGTCAGGGCCAAAGGGCCTAACCCCGAGAGAGAGTGCACCCTCGAGAAGGGCTGTCGCACAAAAGGGAGTTCCTCACAGGGGCCGTACGGAGCCATTGGGTGTATTCAAGTCATCAAGGCCTGCTGAAATTCACCCTGGGGTTCTTAAGGAACTAGCTGAAGGTATCTCAGAACCATTAGCAATTAGCTGTGAACTCAGAAGACAGAGCTGTTCTCTGCTGCTCCTTACCTTGTGCTTGGCCAGCTCGATCTCACAGATCTGCAGATCCAGGCTCACCGGGGTCCGGCCCTGCAGCTGCTCTGCCGTGTGGGAAATCCACTGCACCAGCTCCTCCAGCTGGTTCTGGAACTGCCCCAAGCCCAGGAGCGCCGCTTCCAGCTGGTGCTGGGAACGGGAGGGAAAAATGGATCCATCAGACCCAGCCTCCCTGGAGCTGTGGCCCCCAGCCCCCCAAGTCAGCTAGGGCAGTAGCATCCAGGGGCGCCAGCTCCATGACTGAACGAGTAGAACCTGTTTGTGCCTGGAGTGCTCCGAGCTCTGAAATCACATGACCAGCACCCACGGACCCCGGTCCCACCTCCCTGGGCCTGGCAGCTGGGTGACCAGCACCCACGGACCCCGGCCCCACCTCCCTGGGCCTGGCAGCTGGGTGACCAGCACCCACGGACCCCGGTCCCACCTCCCTGGGCCTGGCAGCTGGGTGACCAGCACCCACGGACCCCGGTCCCACCTCCCTGGGCCTGGCAGCTGGGTGACCAGCACCCACGGACCCCGGCCCCACCTCCCTGGGCCTGGCAGCTGGGTGACCAGCACCCACGGACCCCGGCCCCACCTCCCTGGGCCTGGCAGCTGGGTGACCAGCACCCACGGACCCCGGCCCCACCTCCCTGGGCCTGGCAGCTGGGTGACCAGCACCCACGGACCCCGGTCCCACCTCCCTGGGCCTGGCAGCTGGGTGACCAGCACCCACGGACCCCGGTCCCACCTCCCTGGGCCTGGCAGCTGGGTGACCAGCACCCACGGACCCCGGCCCCACCTCCCTGGGCCTGGCAGCTGGGTGACCAGCACCCACGGACCCCGGCCCCACCTCCCTGGGCCTGGCAGCTGGGTGACCAGCACCCACGGACCCCGGCCCCACCTCCCTGGGCCTGGCAGCTGGGTGACCAGCACCCACGGACCCCGGCCCCACCTCCCTGGGCCTGGTAGCTGGGTGACCAGCACCCACGGACCCCGGCCCCACCATGGGCCCAGTGGCTGGTGAGTGACGTTTATGACTCGGGGAGCCTGGAAAGCCCTACCTGGCGGCTGACAATCTCCTCCTCCAGGCGATCCCAGCGCTGCCGGAAGTCACTAAGCAAAGCTGGGGGGCCTCTGTCCTCAGCCCCCACATGGTGCCGCAGGCTCTCCACATCCACCTTGCACTGGTACAGCTCCCTCTTGAACTCCTGGTGGGATGGGAGCAGCAGGCTTGAGGGCACCTCCGAGCACCTCCCAGCACAGCAGCCTCATGGCCCCCTGGCTTGGCACCCACCCAGCTCTGCTCTGCAGTGGGACCCTGCTGCTCCCCCAGTGCAGGCGTTCCCCCTCCCCACCTCCCCAAGGGTGTGTGGGCCTGGCCAGGTCCAGGCAGCTGCCCCACACAGGGGCAGGGGTACCAGCCCTGCACCAGCCTGGTACCAACCTCCCCAGGCCTACATGGGACCCAGGGCCTCCCTTTCCACCTGTCCAGGGCACCAGGTGCAGCCTGGACCCTGGGCCCCGCGCCCTGGGAAAGCAATCCCACTGCACACCACCCGGCGCAGTTCCCCACACCCTGCCCCACCTGGCTGAGCAGCCCCGCCCAGGTCTCTAGGGTGCCGGGGAGCAGGAGGGCCTCACTGGGCAAGGGCTCCGCCCCGCCCAGGTGCCCAGTGCTGGATCCCCTGTGACAGGTGAGGGGCAGGGCAGGTGGCCGCCAGCCATGGCAGCAGATCCAGGCCCACCCCAGCGGTTTGCGAAGGGCAAAGACCCGGAGCATTTCCCACCTTCAGCTCCGCCAGCTGCTGCCTCAGCAGCTCCAGGTCCCCCCCAGCCAGGAACTCCTCCGCCATGCGCAGCTCCGCCGCGGCCAGCCGCTCACAGAGCCTCTGGGAGGGAGGCAGGGAAAGGGGGTGAGGGAGGGGAATGAGGGGGGGCACAGCCACGCACGCAGGCGGCGGTCCCTGAGCTGCCCGAGCACATGAAGAGCGCCTGCTGCAATTCCTCCAACAGGGAACGGCTGGGGCGAGCCGGGTCAGAGCCGCGGCTCCGGCCTTGCCATGGGCACGGAGCAGGGACCGGCAGCGTCTGCATGGCCAAGGGGGCAGCTCCCGAGACAGCCGGCTCTGCTCGCTCCACAGCTCTGGGGGGGCCTGTCCAGGTGGGGTGATAACCTGGCCCCAGCCAGCCAGGCTCCCGGCTCCCCGGGGCGCAGCCCCCACCCCAACCAGCTCCCCCCGGCCCAGCCAGCCAGGCTCCCGGCTCTCTGGGGCGCAGACCCCACCCCAGCCAGCTCCCCCTGCCCCAGCCAGCCAGGCTCCCGGCTCTCTGGGGCGCAGACCCCACCCCAGCCAGCTCCCCCCGGCCCAGCCAGCCAGGCTCCCGGCTCTCTGGGGCGCAGTCCCCACCCCAGCCAGCTCCCCCCGGCCCAGCCAGCCAGCCAGGCTCCCAGCTCCCTGGGGCGCAGCCCCCACCCCAGCCAGTTCCCCCCGGCCCAGCCAGCCAGGCTCCCGTTTCCCCGGGGCTGTGAGTCTCTGGGGGCAGGGTGGGGGTGGGGCCAGAGCTGTGTGTGTCGGGGGGGCGGGGTGGGCCTGGGGGTGTGCGTGTCTGGGGGCAGGGTGGGGGTGTGCGTGTCTGGGGGGCAGGGTGGGGGCGCGGCTGTGCGTGTCTGGGGGCAGGGTGGGGCTGTGCGTGTCTGGGGGGCAGGGTGGGGGAGGCTGTGCGTGTCTGGGGGGCAGGGTGGGGCTGTGCATGTCTGGGGGCAGGGTGGGGGCGCGGCTGTGCGTGTCTGGGGGCAGGGTGGGGCTGTGCGTGTCTGGGGGCAGGGTGGGGGGGGCTGTGCGTTGGGGGACAGGGTGGGGGCGCGGCTGTGCGTGTCTGGGGGCAGGGTGGGGCTGTGCGTGTCTGGGGGGCAGGGTGGGGCCAGGGCTGTGTGTGTCTGGGGGGCAGTGTGGGTGGGGCTGTGTGTGTCTGGGGGCAGGGTGGGGGCGCAGCTGTGCGTGTCTGGGGGCAGGGGGGGGCTGTGCGTGTCTGGGGGCAGGGTGGGGCCAGGGCTGTGCGTTGGGGGGCAGGGGGGGCGCGGCTGTGTGTGTCTGGGGGGCAGGGTGGGTGGGGCTGTGTGTGTCTGGGGGCAGGGTGGGGGCGCAGCTGTGCGTGTCTGGGGGCAGGGGGGGGCTGTGCGTGTCTGGGGGCAGGGTGGGGCCAGGGCTGTGAGTTGGGGGGCAGGGGGGGGCGCGGCTGTGTGTGTCTGGGGGGCAGGGGGGGGCTGTGCGTGTCTGGGGGCAGGGTGGGGGCGCGGCTATGCGCTGGGGGGCAGGGTGGGGCTGTGTGTGTCTGGGGGCAGGGTGGGGGGGGCTGTGCATTGGGGGGCAGGGTGGGGGCGCGGCTGTGCGCTGGGGGGTGGGGGGGGCTGTGCGTTGGGGGGCAGGCTGGGGGTGCAGCTGTGCGCTGGGGGGCAGGGGGGGCTGTGCGTTGGGGGGCGGGGGGGGCGCGGCTGTGCGCGGGGGGGCAGGGTGGGGCTGTGTGTGTCTGGGGGCAGGGTGGGGGGGGCTGTGCGTTGGGGGGCAGGGTGGGGCCAGGGCTGTGCGTTGGGGGGCAGGGTGGGGGCGCGGCTGTGCGCTGGGGGGCAGGGGGGGCTGTGCGTTGGGTGGCAGGCTGGGGGCGCGGCTGTGCGTTGGGGGGCGGGGGGGGCGCGGCTGTGCGCTGGGGGGCAGGGGGGGCTGTGCGTTGGGGGGCAGGGGGGGGCGCGGCTGTGCGCGGGGGGGCAGGGTGGGGCTGTGTGTGTCTGGGGGCAGGGTGGGGGGGGCTGTGCGTTGGGGGGCAGGGTGGGGCCAGGGCTGTGCGTTGGGGGGCAGGGTGGGGGCGCGGCTGTGCGCTGGGGGGCAGGGGGGGGCTGTGCGTTGGGTGGCAGGCTGGGGGCGCGGCTGTGCGTTGGGGGGCGGGGGGGGCGCGGCTGTGCGTTGGGGGGCAGGGGGGGGCGCGGCTGTGCGCGGGGGGGCAGGGTGGGGCTGTGTGTGTCTGGGGGCAGGGTGGGGGGCAGGGTGGGGCCAGGGCTGTGCGTTGGGGGGCAGGGTGGGGGCGCGGCTGTGCGCTGGGGGGCAGGGGGGGGCTGTGCGTTGGGGGGCAGGCTGGGGGCGCGGCTGTGCGTTGGGGGGCGGGGGGGGCGCGGCTGTGCGCGGGGGGCAGGAGGCGCCCGTGGGGGGCCGAGGGCAGGGTCTGCGCACACACCTGCATGGCCTCCTGGTAGCGCAGCGAGGCCTGGAGCTGCTCCTGCCGCGCCGTCCACGCCCTGCTCAGGCCGTTCCAGGACGCATAGAGCTGCAGCGGGGGAGCCGCACCGAGATCAGCCTGGCCCTGCCCCATGGGGAGCCCCCCGACCGCCTCCCGGAGGCCCCCGACCGCCCCACGGAGCCCCCACCAATCACCATACAGGGACTCCCCCCCAACCGCCCCACAGAGACCCCACCGATCACCATACGGGGACCTCCCCAACAGCCCCACGGAGCCCCCCCCGACCGCCCCACGGAGCCCCCACCGATCACCATACGGGGACCCCCCCCCCGACCGCCCCACAGAGACCCCACCGACCGCCCCACAGAGACCCCACCGATCACCATACGGGGACCTCCCCGTCTGCCCCACAGAGACCCCACTGATCACCATACGGGGACCCCCCCGACCGCCCCACAGAGACCCCACCGATCACCATACGGGGACCCCCCCCCCGACCGCCCCACAGAGACCCCACCAATCACCATACAGGGACTCCCCCCCAACCGCCCCACAGAGACCCCACCGATCACCATACGGGGACCTCCCCAACAGCCCCACGGAGCCCCCCCCGACCGCCCCACGGAGCCCCCACCGATCACCATACGGGGACCCCCCCCCCGACCGCCCCACAGAGACCCCACCGATCACCATACGGGGACCTCCCCGTCTGCCCCACAGAGACCCCACTGATCACCATACGGGGACCCCCCCGACCGCCCCACAGAGACCCCACCGATCACCATACGGGGACCCCCCCGACTGCCCCCGGGGGACCCCCCCGACCGCCCCATAGAGCCCTGCCCACTCTGTTCCATGGGGATCCAGGCCACAGAGAGGCCCAGGAAGTCTACCCCACAGAGCCCCATCCATTCCCCCCACAGGCCCCTGGGGAGCCCTGCCCATTTGACCCCACAACGGCCCCACACACGTCACACCCCCTCACATCGTCCAGGCTCTTGGTGACGTCTGGCTTCTCCGGGTGGCCGCAGGACGACATCAGCTCCACGCCCAGGGTGCCAAGCGTGTCCAGGTCGTTCTGCAGCGCGTCGATCTCCTCCCGCAGCGCCTGCGGGGCAGGGGCAGGGGCAGGGGCTGGGTGCCCGGCCTCAGGCACATGCCCGGGGCGCCAGGCACCGCTCTCCGGGCCCACGCCGGGGCCCTGCCCCAGGGACTGAGCCTGGCGCGCTCAGCTCCTGCCTGCTGCCCCTGGGTGCTGAGGGCGCCCTGCCAGCCCTGGGCGCCACGGGGCACTGCACCCCCCACCCTCTCAAGCCCCTGGCCCTGGGCCGCTCGCTGGTACCTGCATGGTGTGGAGCTGCGCCCGGACGGCTTCGGGGTCGGAGCAGGGCTCCTCCAAGTCCAGCACCAGCTGCTGGGTGTCTGTGAGGGTGACGGCCAGCTCGGCGAGCCCCTGCCAGAACCGCTCGGCCAGCGCCAAGAGGCCCCGGAGCCAGCGCCCCCGCTCCTCGCCCTGCCCGCGAAGCGACCGCCACTGGCTCAGCAGCTGCTCCGTGCGCTCCCGGATCACTGCGGGGCAGGAGACAGGCATGAGGGGCTGGAGAAAGCCCTGTCCAACCCCCAGCCCCAGGGGCACTGACCTCCCGTCCCAGGGGTCCCGCAGCGATGCTGCCCCCCAGTGCCTCCCCAGCCCCAGGGGCACTGACCTCCCGTCCCAGGGGTCCCACAGCGATGCTGCCCCCCAGTGCCTCCCCAGCCCCAGGGGCACTGACCTCCCGTCCCAGGGGTCCCGCAGCGATGCTGCCCCCCAATGCCTCCCCAGCCCCCCCAGGGGCACTGACCTCCCGTCCCAGGGGTCCCGCAGCGATGCTGCCCCCCAATGCCTCCCCAGCCCCCCCAGGGGCACTGACCTCCCGTCCCCAGGGTCCCACAGCGATGCTGCCCCCCAGTGCCACCCCAGCCCCCCCAGGGGCACAGACCTCCCGTCCCAGGGGTCCCACAGCGATGCTGCCCCCCAGTGCCACCCCAGACCCCCAGGGGCACAGACCTCCCGTCCCAGGGGTCCCACAGCGATGCTGCCCCCCAGTGCCACCCCAGCCCCCCCAGGGGCACAGACCTCCCGTCCCAGGGGTCCCACAGCGATGCTGCCCCCCAGTGCCTCCCCATCCCCAGGGGCACTGACCTCCCGTCCCCAGGGGTCCCGCAGCGATGCTGCCCCCCAGTGCCTCCCCAGCCCCCCCAGGGGAACTGACCTCCCGTCCCAGGGGTCCCGCAGCGATGCTGCCCCCCAGTGCCTCCCCAGCCCCAGGGGCACTGACCTCCCGTCCCCAGGGTCCCGGAGCGATGCTGCCCCCCAGTGCCACCCCAGCCCCAGGGGCACTGACCTCCCGTCCCCAGGGTCCCACAGCGATGCTGCCCCCTGCTGCCCCCCAGTGCCACCCCAGCCCCAGGGCCACCAACAGTGCCACCTGCCACCTCCCAGCCCCTGGAGCACTGACCTGCCATCCCCAAGGACCCTGCAGAACCACAGACCCCCATCCCAGGGGTGCCCCCCAGTAATTCCTCCATCCCCAGGGCCCAGTAGTGTCACCTGCCACCCGCCAGACCCAGCCCCCACCCCACTCCGGGGCCTTGCTCCCTGGCTCCCCAGTTCCGGGCTCATGCAGCTGTCACTGTGCAAAGGGGCTGGTGTGTGGGGTGGGAGCAGCGCTCCGCTCTGCCCAGGGGAGCCTGGCCCCCTCTGTCTCCACCACACAGGCAGCAGGCTCGGCCCCGGGGTCTCTCGGGGTCGGGAGCTGCTGGGGCTGGGCACCTGTGCCCATGGGGCGGCCCCGGGCAGAGCCTCGCGGGGCTGCAGGGACCGGTACCTTTCGCCGCAGCGTCGGCAGGAGCTGTCTGCATGCTGGCCAGCAGCTCGGCCCCCTGGCTGCGCACGGTCTCCAGTGCCACCCCCAGCTTCTCCAGCTCGCCCAGTGCCAGGCTGTTCTCGCAGATCTGCTCCCGCAGGTGGGCTGCGTCGCCCCGGACGGCAGGGGGGTTCTGCACACGGCCCTGGAGCCGCTCCAGGCTCTCCAGCAGAACGTCCATGCGCTCCGTGAGCTGTGGGCGACAACGCGGGGCCCACCGGGGGTTTCTTGGGGGCCCAAGGGAAGGGTCCCCAAAGCTCCGGCTGCCTGGTAGGGATGGGGATGGGCATGGGGCAGGCTGAGACCTGGGGTGCGGCTGGAGCACAGGCCAGACCGGCTCCCCCGAGCAGGGTCCCACCCGGGCTGGGCAGCACCCAGGGACCCATCGGTCCTTCAGGCACTCCTAGGTCTCCTGCCCCTGGCAGGCCAGGGCCCTTCCTGGGCACCGAGCAAAGGCTCTGGCCAGCCCATCGCTCGCCACCCACAGTGTGTGGGGTGGGGACACCGGACTGGCTGAGCCCCTGGAGACGCTGGGCGAGGTGCCCACTGGCCAGCCCTGGGCACATGGGGGCCACATGCTGGGCCCACCGGGCCCACGGGGCTGGTTGGAGGCGGGAATCCGGGGCATGATGGGCCGGGGGCTCTGTCACGGAGCTGCCCTGTGTACCTGGCTGTAGCGCGGGATGGCGTCTTCCAGCACCGTGGCTGCCTGGCGCACGCACTCCCGGATGCTGCCGTACCGCTCCTCTGCTGCCTGGCACTGCTGCTGGAACGGGGCTCCCTGCTCCGGGCTCAGCTCCGCCAGCTGGGCGCAGACACGCTGCAGCTTCCCCATCAGGGGCCGGTGCTCAGCAAGGGCCTCCCGGAGACTCTGCGGGGACGGGCGCGAGGCAGGGAGAGGGGTAAATACCCAGCGTGAGGGCAGAGGAGGCTGAACACCTGGGACGAGGGGGGTAAACACCCAGGGCGTGGGCACGGGGGGAGGGAATACCCAGCGTGAGGGTGGCAGGGAAACCCACAGAGCACGTGTGGGAGCGAGGGGAGCTCTGCTCTCTCCAGCTGCCCCCTGTGCCTCCCCAGACGTTATTTGTTTGGCTCCCCTCTGCCCACCTCACTCCCCCATGTCCCGGCGATGCTCCGGTTCACCTCTGCCCACCGCCTCCCCTGGCCCCAGCCTGGCCTGATTCCCCTGTGGGCTGCCAAGCTCCCCGGTCACTGGCAGCCCAGAGAGCTGGGTCCAGGCTGCCCAGTGGATGGCACCGCCTGGGCCCTCAGCGCAGGGCAGTGTGGCGTGGAGGAGGGCCCGTGCCCCGAGCTCCCGGTGACAGACCCTGCACGCCGCTGGAGCCGCTGGGTGCTTGGCACCTGGAGGATCGGGGCCCTGCCCCTCATCCATTTAGGGTTGCCAACTTTCTGATCACAAAACTCCCTTGCCCCGCCCCCTTCCCTGAGGCTCCACCCCCTGCTCATTCCATCCCCACTCCCTCTGTCGCTCACTTTCCCCCACCCTCGCTCACTCGCTCATTTTCACCGGGCTGGGGCAGGGGGCTGGGGCGTGGGAGGGGGTGAGGGCTCCAGCTGGGGGGTGGGGTTTGGGGTGCAGGAAGGGCTCCAGGCTGGGTGGTGGAGCCGAGGGGTTCAGAATATGGGAGGGGGCTCCAGGCTGAGGGTTGGGGTGTGGGTGGAGGTATGGGCTCTGGGCTAGGAGGAAGGGTTCCAGGGTGGGGCCAGAAATGAGGGGTTCAGGGTGCGGGAGGGGACTCTGGGCTGGGGCAGGGGTTGGGGCGCGGGAGGGGGTTCAGGGCACAGGCTCTGGGAGGAAGTCAGGGTGCGGGAGGGGACTCTGGGCTGGGGCAGGGGTTGGGGCGTGGGAGGGGGTTCAGGGAGCAGGCTCCGGGAGGAAGTCAGGGTGCGGGAGGGGACTCTAGGCTGGGGCAGGGGTTGGGGCACGGGAGGGGGTTCAGGGCACAGGCTCCGGGAGGAAGTCAGGGTGCGGGAGGGGACTCTGGGCTGGGGCAGGGGTTGGGGTGTGGGCGGGGGTTCAGGGCACAGGCTCTGGCCAGTGCTCACCTCGGGCAGCTCCCCAGAAGTGGCCATGCGTCCGCCCCGAAGCGGAGGTGGGGCCAGGCAGCTCTGCACTTTACGGGCTGCCTCTGCTCACCGGCACCGCCCCTGCAGTTCCCACTGGCTGCGGTTCCCGGCCAATGGAAGCCGCGGAGCTGGCGCTTGGGGCGGGGGCCGTGCACGGAGCCCCCCTGGCCTCGCCTCGGAGCTGAGGGACATATCACCGCTTCTGGGGAGCTGCACGGAGCCGGGCAGGGAGCCTGCCTTGGACCCACAGCCCCCCCACTGGACTTTTAACGGCCCGGTCAGGACTGGGCTACCTTTTCGACTGGGCGATCCGGCTGAGAACCAGACACCTGGCAACCCTACTCCCCTTCCACAGGGCCCCTCCCGGTCCCGGGGCTCCCTGCCCCGCAGCCTCGCTCGCCCTCCAGCCCGGCTCACCTGCAGCAGGTCCTGCTGCTCCTTGAAGGCTTCCCAGCTGATGGCATCAGGGGAGAGCCGCGCGGCCACCCGCTGCGTCTCCTCCAGCCAGGGCGTGAGCTCGTCGTGGGCCTCGGCGAACTGGGCGAGCAGGGCCTGGGCGCGCTCCAGCTGCACTGAGCACGCTGCGCTCTCCAGGAAGAGCCGCTCAGCCTGCTCCCGGAGGGACTGCGCTGGCGGCTGGGGCAGAGACAGCTCACAGGGGGGCGCACAGGGCCGGGGACATGGGCCTTCTCCCCGAGGGCACTGGCTCTGCCCCGGCCCAGCCGCGGGCTGTGGGCCTTTTCCCCGTCACCCGCTGGCTGCTTCGGGGACCGCAGCGTGTCAGGTACCCGAGGGGACGCCCCGAGATGCCCATCGCCCAGGCCTGGCGGCGCAGGGCAGACCGGGGGCGCAGACCCACGGGCCCTGGCCGGAAGCCGTGCCGGTTCTCACCTGCGGGGGCTGGCGTGAGGGCAGGGGGCAGGCGCGGAGCAGCGGGTCGGAGATCCCCAGCAGGTGCTCCGCCAGGCCACGGTGGTGCAGAATCTCGGCCGAGAGGAGCTGAGAGAGAGAGAGGCCTGAGCACGAAGCCTGCTGCTGCCCTCGCCCACGGGGGACACAGGCAGGTGGGGGTCCAGCTGCCTCTGCCCCGCCCCAGCCCTCCGCGCAGCCTCTGTAACAACACAGCGGCCCCCGCTATAGGCTGCCAACTCACCCGCTAGGACCACGCTCACTTCCCCACCCCTCCAGGACCCAGGGGGTTCCCTCGGCGGACAGGCAGGCCAAACCCAGCTCTCTGTGGCTGCTCACATGCGAGGAAAGCAGGTCCTACCCCGGCCGGCCGGCAGTGCTCAGGAGCTGCTCGGGCTGCGCGCCTCGTGGGCCTGAACATCCCAAACTGCTCATGAGACAGACGCCTGCACTCAGTCGGCGTCTCTCTTCGTGTGTGCACACGCTAGCGTGGCTCAGTCCGTGCGAATCGGTGCGTGCCGTGCGTGGCGGTCAGCGTGTGTACGTGGCTCAGTCCGTGCGAATCGGTGCGTGCCGTGCGTGGCGGTCGGCGCGTGTAAGTGTCTCAGTCCGTGTGAATCGGTGCGTGCCATGCGTCGCGGTCCGCGCGTGTAAGCGGCTCCGTCCGCGTGAATCGGTGCGTGCCGTGCATGGTGGTCAGCGTGTGTACGTGGCTCAGTCCGTGTGAATCGGTGCGTGCCGTGCGTGGCGGTCGGCACGTGTAAGTGGCTCAGTCCGTGTGAATCGGTGAGTGCCGTGTGTGGCGGTCAGCGCGTCTACGTGGCTCAGTCCGTGCAAATCGGTGCGTGCCGTGCGTGGCGGTCGGCGCGTGTACGTGGCTCAGTCCGTGCGAATCGGTGCGTGCCGTGCGTGGCGGTCAGCGTGTGTACGTGGCTCAGTCCGTGTGAATCGGTGCATGCCGTGCGTGGCGGTCGGCGCGTGTAAGTGTCTCAGTCCATGTGAATCGGTGCGTGCTGTGCGTGGCGGTCAGCGCGTGTAAGTGTCTCAGTCCGTGCGAATCGGTGCGTGCCGTGCGTGGCGGTCCGCGCGTGTAAGCGGCTCAGTCCGTGCGAATTGGTGCGTGCCATGCGTCGCGGTCGGTGCGTGTACGTGGCTCAGTCCGTGCGAATCGGTGCGTGCCGTGCGTGGCGGTCAGCGTGTGTACGTGGCTCAGTCCGTGCGAATCGGTGCGTGCCGTGCGTGGCGGTTGGCGTGTGTACGTGGCTCAGTCCGTGCGAATCGGTGCATGCCGTGCGTGGCGGTCAGCGTGTGTACGTGGCTCAGTCCGTGTGAATCGGTGCGTGCCATGCGTGGCGGTCGGTGCGTGTACGTGGCTCAGTCCGTGCGAATCGGTGCGTGCCGTGCGTGGCGGTCGGCGCGTGTAAGCGGCTCAGTCCGTGCAAATCGGTGCGTGCCGTGCGTGGCGGTCGGCGCGTGTAAGTGGCTCAGTCCATGAGTGTACGTGTGGCCACGTGCCTGGCTCAGTCCGAGTGTCCAGGGGCATCCAGCGGTGTGGGGGGAATCCAGCGGCCTGAAGTCCCGGCGCTGGCCGGGGCAGGTGGAAGCCTGGTGCCCTTGGCTGCTGCCCTGGGCGTCCGTGTGAACGGGAGCACGGGGCTGGGCGCTGGGCCGGCGTCCCTACCTGCTGAGCGGAGCGCTGCGAGCAGATGGCCTGGGCGTCCAGCCGGACCTGCCTGAGCTCCTCCAGCCGCTGGCTGAGCCTGGCCAGGTGGGCGTGTTCAGCCCCCAGCACCTGCTCAAACTGAGAGAGAGACGCCCGGTCACACGCCGCCGGGTGTGTTTGTGGGAGGGGGAGGGGGAGGGGGAGGGGGAGAGGGAGGCGGAGGGGAGCATGCGCGAGGTGCTGCGGGGGGAGGGGAGCGTGTGCAAGGTGCTGCAGGGCGGGAGTGGTGACGCGCCAGGTGCTGCGGGGGGAATGGGGCGTGCGCAAGGTGCTGCAGGGCGGGAGTGGTGACGCGCGAGGTGCTGCGGGGGGAATGGGGCGTGCGCAAGGTGCTGCAGGGCGGGAGTGGTGACGCGCAAGGTGCTGCCGGGGGAGTGGGGCGTGCGCAAGATGCTGCAGGGCGGGAGTGGTGACGCGCGAGGTGCTGCGGGGGGAGTGGGGTGTGCGCAAGGTGCTGCAGGGCGGGAGTGGTGACGCGCGAGGTGCTGCCGGGGGAATGGGGCGTGCGCAAGGTGCTGCAGGGCGGGAGTGGTGACGCGCGAGGTGCTGCGGGGGGAGTGGGGCGTGCGCAAGGTGCTGCAGGGCGGGAGTGGTGACGCGCGAGGTGCTGCGGGGGGAGGGGAGCGTGTGCGAGGTGCTGCAGGGCGGGAGTGGTGACGCGCGAGGTGCTGCGGGGGGAGTGGGGCGTGCGCAAGGTGCTGCAGGGCGGGAGTGGTGACGCGCGAGGTGCTGCGGGGGGAGGGGAGCGTGTGCGAGGTGCTGCAGGGCGGGAGTGGTGACGCGCGAGGTGCTGCGGGGGGAATGGGGCGTGCGCAAGGTGCTGCAGGGCGGGAGTGGTGACACGCGAGGTGCTGCGGGGGGAATGGGGCGTGCGCAAGGTGCTGCAGGGCGGGAGTGGTGACGCGCGAGGTGCTGCCTGGCGGGGGGGAGTGGGGCGTGCGCAAGGTGCTGCAGGGCGGGAGTGGTGATGCGCGAGGTGCTGCGGGGGCAGTGGGGCGTGCGCAAGGTGCTGCAGGGCGGGAGTGGTGACGCGCGAGGTGCTGCGGGGGGAATGGGGCGTGCGCAAAGTGCTGCAGGGCGGGAGTGGTGACGCGCGAGGTGCTGCCTGGCGGGGGGGAGTGGGGCGTGCGCAAGGTGCTGCAGGGCGGGAGTGGTGACGTGCGAGGTGCTGCCTGGCGGGGGGGAGTGGGGCGTGCGCAAGGTGCTGCAGGGCGGGAGTGGTGACGCGCGAGGTGCTGCGGGGGCAGTGGGGCGTGCGCAAGGTGCTGCAGGGCGGGAGTGGTGACGCGCGAGATGTTGCGGGGGGAGGGAGCGTGTGCGAGGTGCTGCAGGGCGGGAGTGGTGACGCGCGAGGTGCTGCCTGGCGGGGGGGAGTGGGGCGTGCGCAAGGTGCTGCAGGGCGGGAGTGGTGACGCGCGAGGTGCTGCGGCGGGGGGGAGTGGCGCGTTCCCAAGTACCCACCCTGGGGAGACAGGGGCCTGGGTACGATTTGGAAGCTGGCAGGGCGATTCGCCTGGCTGGAACGTTCCCACACTGGCCCGCGTGTGCCCACGAGAGGCGTGAGGCGAGATCAGGGACGGGGGTGGAGTCTCAGCCCTGGAGGGATCCTGAACCCTTCCCTCACCTTTGCCCCCAGTACCTTTTCTCTGTCACTGGCACTGACCCGGTGCGGCCCGTCACCGGGCTGGCTGTCCCCAGAAGCCAGCTCCTTCTCCATTCGACCCAGCCAGAGAGCCAGGTCCTCCTGGGCAGCGTCTACACGGGACGAGGCCTCCAGGGCCTGCGCCAGCCGCTGCCGGATGTCGCCGCTGCTCTGCCCCATGATCAGATACCTCATCCTCAGGGACTCCATCTTCTCCTGGGCCAGCTGGGCTTCCTCCCCTGCCGAGGGATTCGGAAGTCAGGCAGGAGCACAGACCCTCTGATCTGACCTCCTCCGCCGCTCGGGAGAGCCCCCTCGTCCCTGCCCTGAGCCCACAGCGCCTGGCTGAGCTAGAGCAGAGCTTCTGAAAGATCCAGGCTGGGTTCCCATGCGCCAGGTGACGGAGAATCCACCAGGGCCCTGGGCGGGCTCGTCCCATCACTGCTAACCACGGCCCCTTAGCTCTAGGCTGCATTTCTCTCGCTTCAGATTCGACCTTTGTCGGCTAGCTCAGAGAGTGGTGGCCTCCTCCCCGGCGTGACCTGCATCCCAGGTACTGCCCCCAGTCTTTCCTCAGCGGTCGGTCGTAAACAGCTATTGTTCTCAAGCCCATCTCCCCAAGCCATCCAGCTGACCTGTCCCCAGCATTACTGACCACTTCTGTGCCACCTGCAGATGTCACCAGCAAAGAGTTTATCTTTTCTTCCAGGGGACTGATAAAGACTCTGAACCACCCTGGGCTGAGAACAGGTCCCGGTGGGACCACACTAGAAACAGCCCCAGTGGATGACGTCTCTCCTTTATGTACAATTATTATTTTTTGCACTCTGTCAATTAACTAATTTGTAATTCAACTAATATGGGACATAAGAACATAAGACCGGCCATACTGGGTCAGAGCAGTGGTCCATCTAGCCCACTTCTGACAGTGGCCAATGCCAGGTGCTTCAGAGGGAATGAACAGAACAAGGTAATTATCAAGTGATCCATCCCGTCGTCCAGTCCCAGCTTCTGGCAGTCAGAGGTTTAGGGACACCCAGAGCAGGGGGTTGTGTCCCTGCCCATCTTGGCTACTAGCCATTCATGGCCCTATCCTCCAAGAACTCATCTAGTTCTTTTTTGAACCCAGTTATACTTTGGGCCTTCACAACATCCCCTGGCAAGGAGTTCCACAGGTTGACTGTGCGTTGTGTGAAGAAATACGTCCTTTGGTTTGTTTTAAACCTGCTGCCTATTCATTTCATTGGGTGACCCCTGGTTCTTGTGTTATTAGAAGGAGTAAATAACACTTCCTTATTTACTTTCTCCACACCCGTCATGATTGTATAGACCTCTATCATATCCCCCCTTAGTTGTCTCTTTTCCAAGGGGAAAAGTCCCAGTCTTATTTATCTCTCCTCATACGGAAGCCGTTCCAGACCCCGAATCATTTTTGTTGCCCTTTTCTGAACCTTTTCCAATTCCAATATATCTTTTTTGAGATAGGGCGACCACATCTGCCCGCAGTATTCAAGATGTGGGCGTACCATGGGTTTATATAGAAGCAACGTGATATTTTCTGCCTTATTCTCGATCCCTTTCCTAATGATTCCCAACATTCTGTTAGCGTTTTTGGCTGCCGCTGCACATTGAGTGGATGTTTTCAGAGAACTCTCCATAGTGACTGAAAGATCTCTTTCTTGAGTGGTAACATCTAATTTAGACCCCATCAATTTATACATATAGGTGGGATTATGTTTTCCAATGTGCATTACTTCGTGTTTATCAACATTGAATTTCATCTGCCATTTTGTTGCCAGTTTTGTGAGATCCCTTACTCTTCGCGGTAAGCTTTGGACTTAAGTATTCTAAGTAATTTTATATCGTCTGCAAATTTTGCCACCTCACTGTTTACCCCTTTTTCCAGATCATTTATGAATATGTTGAATAGGACTGGTCCCAGTACAGACCCCTGGGGGACACCACAATTTACCTCTCTCCATTCTGATAACTGACCATTTATTCCTACCCTTTGTTTCCTATCTTTTAACCAGTTACCAATCCATGACAGGACCTTCCCTCTTATCCCATGACAGCTTGCTTTGCTTAAGAGCCTTTGGTGAGGGACCTTGTCAAAGGCTTTCTGAAAACCTAAGTACACTATATCCACTGGATTCCCCTTGTCCATATGCTTGTCGACCCTCTCAGAGAATTCGAATGGATTGGTGCCACCTTCATGTTGTACAGTGCTAATGTGTTTGGACAGTGCTAATGTGTCCAGCATGACTAAGTCACCCGTCTTACAGAAGGTTCAGCACATTACATCAACCAGGCACCACACTGGGGTTAAGGAGACCTGGGTTCTTGTCCTGGCTGTGCCCCTGGCTTTCTGGGTGACCTTGGCCAAGTCTCTTTCCCTCTCTGTGCCTCAGTTTGCTCACCTGTACCTTGAGGGTAATGATAAGAATGACCTTGAGCGGATCACTGCGGACTACGTGGCTCTGGGAAGAAGGATAAAGGAGTTTGAGGCGCAAGTGGTGTTCTTGACCATCCTCCCCGTGGAAGGAAAAGGCCGGGGCAGGGACCGTTGAATCTTGGAAGTCAACGAATGGCTACGAAGGTGGTGTCGGAGAGAAAGCTTTGGATTCTTTGACCATGAGATGGTGTTCCAAGAAGGAAGAGTGCTAGGCAGAGACGGGCTCCACCTAACGAAGAGAGGGAAGAGCATCTTCGCAAGCAGGCTGGCTAACCTAGTGAGGAGGGCTTTAAACTAGGTTCACCGGGGGAGGGAGACCAAAGCCCTGAGGTAAGTGGGGACGTGGGATACCGGGAGGAAGCACAAGCAGGAGAGCACGAAAAGGGAGGGCTCCTGCCTCATACTAAGAAAGCAGGACAAACAGCAAGTTATCTCAAGGGCCTATACACAAATGCAAGAAGCCTGGGAAACAAGCAGGGAGAACTGGAAGTCCTGGCACAGTCAAGGAATTATGACGTGATTGGAATAACAGAGACTTGATGGGATAACTCACATGACTGGTGCACTGTCATGGATGGATATAAACTGTTCAGGAAGGACAGGCAGGGCAGAAAAGTGGGGGGAGTTGCATTGTATGTAAGGGAGCTGCTCAGAGCTCCGCTATGAAACTGCAGAAAAACCTGAGTGTCTCTGGATTAAGTTTAGAAGCGTGAGCAACAAGGGTGATGTCGTGGTGGGAGTCTGCTATAGACCACCGGACCAGGGGAATCAGGTGGATGAGGCTTTCTTCCGGCAACTCACGGAAGTTACTAGATCACAGGCCCTGGTTCTCATGGGAGACTTCAATCACCCGGATATCTGCTGGGAGAGCAATACAGCGGTGCACAGACAATCCAGGATGTTTTTGGAAAGTGTAGGGGACAATTTCCTGGTGCAATTGCTGGTGGAACCAACTAGGGGCAGAGCTCTTCTTGACCTGCTGCTCACAAACCGGGAAGAATTAGTAGGGGAAGCTAAAGTGGATGGGAACCTGGGAGGCAGTGACCATGAGATGGTCAAGTTCAGGATTCTGACACAGGGAAGAAAGGAGAGCAGCAGAATACGGACCCTGGACTTCAGAAAAGCAGACTTTGACTCCCTCAGGGAACTGATGGGCAGGATCCCCTGGGAGAATAACATGAGGGGGAAAGGAGTCCAGGAGAGCTGGCTGTATTTTAAAGAATCCTTATTGAGGTTACAGGGACAAACCATCCCGATGTGTAGAAAGAATAGTAAATATGGCAGGCGACCAGCTTGGCTTAACAGTGAAATCCTTGCTGATCT
Organism: Caretta caretta; assembly: GCF_965140235.1. Lineage (NCBI taxonomy): Eukaryota > Metazoa > Chordata > Testudines > Cheloniidae > Caretta > Caretta caretta. Next base: position 1,049,592 of record NC_134207.1, read on the forward strand.
TAAACTCAAAAAAGAAGCTTACAAGAAGTGGAAGATTGGACAAATGACCAGAGAAGAGTATAAAAATATTGCTCAGGCATGCAGGAGTGAAATCAGGAAGGCCAAATCACACCTGGAGGTGCAGCTAGCAAGAGATGTTAAGAGTAACAAGAAGGGTTTCTTCAGGTATGTTAGCAACAGGAAGAAAGTCAAGGAAAGTGTGGGCCCCTTACTGAATGAGGGAGGCAACCTAGTGACAGAGGATGTGGAAAAAGCTAATGTACTCAGTGCTTTTTTTGCCTCTGTCTTCACGAACAAGGTCAGCTCCCAGACTACTGCACTGGGCAGCACAGCATGGGGGGGAGGTGACCAGCCCTCTGTGGAGAAAGAAGTGGTTCAGGACTATTTAGAAAAGCTGGACGTGCACAAGTCCATGGGGCCGGATGCACTGCATCCGAGAGTGCTAAAGGAGTTGGTGGATGTGATTGCAGAGCCATTGGCCATTATCTTTGAAAACTCATGGCGATCAGGGGAGGTCCCGGACGACTGGAAAAAGGCTAATGTAGTGCCCATCTTTAAAAAAGAGAAGAAGAAGGATCCTGGGAAGTACAGGCCAGTCAGCCTCACCTCAGTCCCTGGAAAAATCATGGAGCAGGTCCTCAAGGAATCAATTCTGAAGCACTTAGAGGAGAGGAAAGTGATCAGGAACAGTCAGCATGGATTCACCAAAGGCAAGTCATGCCTGACTAATCTAATTGCCTTAGATGACGAGATAACTGGCTCTGTGGATGAGGGGAAAGCAGTGGGCGTGTTGTTCCTTGACTTTAGCAAAGCTTTTGACACGGTCTCCCACAGTATTCTTGCCAGCAAGTTAAAGAAGTATGGGCTGGATGAATGGACGATAAGGTGGAGAGAAAGCTGGCTAGATCATCGGGCTCAAAGGGTAGTGATCAATGGCTCCATGTCTAGTTGGCAGCTGGTATCAAGTGGAGTGCCCCAAGGGTCGGTCCTCGGGCCGGTTTTGTTCAATATCTTCATTAATGATCTGGAGGATGGCGTGGATTGCACCCTCAGCAAGTTTGCAGATGACACTAAACTGGGAGGAGTGGTAGATACGCTGGAGGGTAGGGATAGGATACAGAGGGACCTAGACAAATTGGAGGATTGGGCCAAAAGAAATCTGATGAGGTTCAACAAGGACAAGCACAGAGTCCTGCACTTAGGACGGAAGATTCCCATGCACTGCTACAGACGAGGGACCGAATGGCTCGGCAGCAGTTCTGCAGAAAAGGACCTAGGGGTTACAGTGGACGAGAAGCTGGATATGAGTCAACAGTGTGCCCTTGTTGCCAAGAAGGCCAATGGCATTTTGGGATGTATAAGTAGGGGCATAGCCAGCAGATAGAGGGACGTGATCGTTCCCCTCTATTCGACATTGGTGAGGCCTCATCTGGAGTACTGTGTCCAGTTTTGGGCCCCACACTACAAGAAGGATGTGGAAAAATTGGAAAGAGTCCAGCGGAGGGCAACAAAAATTATTAGGGGACTGGAACACATGACTTATGAGGAGAGGCTGAGGGAACTGGGATTGTTTAATCTGCGGAAGAGAAGAATGAGGGGGGATTTGATAGCTGCTTTCAACTACCTGAAAGGGGGTTCCAAAGAGGATGGATCTAGACTATTCTCAGTGATAGCAGATGACAGGACAAGGAGTAATGGTCTCAAGTTGCAGTGGGGGAGGTTTAGGTTGGATATTAGGAAACACTATTTCACTAGGAGGGTGGTGAAGCACTGGAATGCGTTACCTAGGGAGGTGGTGGAATCTTCTTCTTTGAGGTGTTTAAGGTCAGGCTTGACAAAGCCCTGACTGGGATGATTTAGTTGGGGTTTGGTCCTGCTTTGAGCAGGGGGTTGGACTAGATGACCTCCTGAGGTCCCTTCCAGCCCTGATATTCTATGATTCTATGATAACGACCTGCTCTGTGAAACACTCAGAGCCCTGATGAAGGGGCTAGAGCAGAGGCAGGTATCTTAGAGTCTTGCCCACATGCTCAGGGTTTAGCTGATCGCCATATTTGGGATCAGGAAGGAATTTTCCTCCAGGGCAGATTGGAAGAGGCCCTCGGGGTTTTTCGCCTATGATCACAGTGTCCCTTCTGACCTTAGTATCTATGAATCTGTTGTTACTGACAATCACAGTCGAAATCACGGAGAACTGGTATTTCTTATGCATCCATCTTCTAAGTCTCTCTGGATCCTTTCAGCCTTGCCATGACCTGCCCAGCTCAAGGTCAGGCTTATCAGGTCACTTCTGCTTTCAAAATACAGGCACTGCCTTAGCTTTCTCCAGAGCACTGGGAAGTCCCCAGTTCTTCAAGATTTACTAGAAATCAGCATTAGTGGGTCAGTGAGCACCTCTGCCAACCGGATGATACCCCTGGGGCAGAGTTATACAGGGTGAGTAGCTGCTATTTACCATCCGTCCTAGTTACAGCTGGGAGACACTATTCCCTGGTCACTGTAAGATGTGAATACCTCCCCCTGCGTCTTTCTGAACGGAACAGAAATAGTTATTGAATACATCTGCCTCTTCTGCATCATGCCTGCAGCATTGCCCTCCTTGCCTGGGATCAGACCTAGACCATTGCTGGGATTTCATTCCTTCCTGCTACACACATGGCCCAAGACTTTTCACTGATACCGTTAGCTTCTATTGTCAATTATCAGACAAAGCCCTGGCTGGGATGATTTAACTGGGATTTGGTCCTGCTTCGAGCAGGGGGTTGGACTAGACGACCTTCTGGGGTCCCTTCCAACCCTTATATTCTATGATTCTATGATCTGCCTTTCCTAACTGCTGATTTGTCCTCGCAGCTGTCAGCTTCGCAGCTTTTCCTTGCATTTGATACTAAATCACCTAAATGAACACAGAAATAATTGTTACTGCTTCTTTAAATACTTCCTGAGATTCAGTTTTGCTCAGAATTGTTTTACGCTTTGGAAGCTTGTCCGTTTCCAAGGGCCCATTCTGTGTATTACTGGTCCAGATCGGGATCCCCTGCACCTAGACAAGGCTCAGTCTTTCCTGTGATCAATTAATCTTTGTCACGGTGAGGTTTCCTGTGTCTGTCTAGACACAAAGGTCCCAAGTGGCTGCCAGATCTCTAGCCTGGAAAGTTGGCACCTAGAATTGTTAGATATTTAAGTGAGCCCCAGAGGGGCTGATTCGAGCGAACGCTCAGGGAGGAACAGGCTGAGAACAGCACATGGGGAGGAGAGGTTCAGGGTGAGCAGTGGGACAGGAATGGGGCAAGGGGAGCACCGGAGGCGAGTCAATCCAGACGAGATTGTGGGGCACACAGGGAAGGAAGGGATGGGGTGGCCTGTGGTGGAGGAGTGAATTGGGGTGAGCAGTTTCGGAAAAGCAAATTTCAGCACACTCCCAAGCAGGAACGGATTGTAGAGAGCGCGCCGGGGAGGAGGGGGTGAGAGGGTGAGCCCCCGGGTAGGAGCCCCCAGCAGTTTGGTTGGAGGATCCAAGCACGTCCCACTGGGAAATGGGGGGCGGTAGGATCCAAGCGCCCCCTGGTGGGGAATGGGAGGTTGGTTGGGGGATCCGAGCACCCCTGCTGGTACATGGGGGGGGGCAACAGGATCTGAGCGCCCCCTGGTGGGGAATGTGGGGAGAGAGGAGCCGAGCAACCACTGCTGGAGAATGGGGGGTTGGCTGTGGGATCCATGCACCCCCCCACTGGAGAATGGGGGGGCAGTAGGATCCGAGCGCCCCCTGGTGGGGAATGTGGGGATGGGGGATCCGAACACCCCTGCTGGTACATGGGGACAGTAGGATCTGAGCGCCCCCTGGTGGGGAATGAGGGGCAGTAGAATCCGAGCGCCCCCTGGTGGGGAATGTGGGAAAGGGCGATCTGAATGCCCCCTGCTGGTACATGGGGGGCAGTAGGATCCAAGCGCCCCCTGGTGGAGAATGTGTGGAGGGGGGATCCAAGCACCCCTGCTGGTACATGGGGGGCAGTAGGATCTGAGTTGCCCTGCTGGAGAATGGGGGGGCAATAGGATCTGAGCCCCCCCGGTGGGGAATGTGGGAAAGGGGGATCCGAGCACCCCCTAGTGTGGAATGGGGGGCAGTAGTATCCAATCACCCCCTGCTGGAGAATGGGGGGAAAATAGGATCCGAGCGCCCCACGGTGGGGAATGTGGGAAAGGGGGATCTGAGTGCCCCCTGCTGGTACACGGGGGGCAGTCGGATCCGAGTGCTCCCTGATGGGGAATGTGTGGAGGGGGGATCCAAGCACCCCTGCTGGTACATAGGGGGCAGTAGGATCTGAGTGGCCCTGCTAGAGAATGGGGGGGGGGGGCAATGGGATCTGAGCACCCCCTGTTGAGGAATGTGAGAAAGGGGGATCTGAGCACCCCCCGGTGGGGAATGGGGGGCAGTAGGATCCGAGCGCCCCCTGGTGGGGAAAGTGGGAAAGGGGGATTCGAGCACTCCCCAGTGGGGAATGTGGAAAAGGGGGAGACGAGTGCCCCTGGTGGGGAATTGGGGGGCAGTAGGATCCGAGCGCCCCCTGCTGGAGAATGGGGGGCAGTAGGATCCGAGCACCCCCCGGGTGGGGAATGTGGCAAAGGGGGATCCGAGCACCCCGAGTGAGGAATGGAGGGCAGTAGGATCCGAGCGCCCCCCAGTGGGGAATGGGGGGTAGGGATTCACCAGTCTGGGCCTGGGGGCTGCAGTTCCCAATTCTCAGCAGCCAGCTGCTCTGCCACTTGCCTGTCACCAGCTCCAGCACCTGCTGCCCCCGCTCCAGGGCTTGCTCCAGGTCGCCCAGCCTGGAGCGAATCTCCTCGCAGAGCCCCTGAGGGAAAGTGACAGGTGAGACTCACCAGGCCTGCTCAGCCCAGCCCAGCCCCACAGCCTGGCCCCTGCACTGCCCCCACGTGCCCACTGCCCCTACCCTCGGTGCCCACCCCCCAACTCCTCCCCCTCATGCGCAGGGACGGCTGGGGGGCTCTGGCGTTGGGGGCTGCCCCTGCCCTGGTACCTCTCCCTCCCCTCGGCCATGCTGCAGGGCCAGCTACAGGTCCCAGCCAGGCCAGCCCAGTACACCCACCCTCCTGCCCTCACCTGGCTTTGCTGGTGGGCAGCCTGCAGGTGGCTCACGCAGCCGTTGGCGTGCCAGAGCTGGGCCAGGCACCTCTCCGTCGCACTCAGCCACTCCTGGAAGGAATCCACAGACTCCTGGAAGCGCTGAGCAGCCGGCAGGATCCGCTCCAGGCAGCTGTGTCTGTGGGGAAAGGAGGCTAGGGAGAGCCAGGCGGGGGGCAGCGCCATGTGTCCCCCAGCAATGGGGGAAGGGCTGAAGGTCCCCAGGGTGCCCAAAGAGCTACTGCCCCACTGGTGTTTCGCCCAGGGGAGCCCCTGGTGCCAGGAGGCTCCAGGTTAGAGCATCTTTGCTTTGCTCAATGGGCTCCTCTCCCACATTTCCCAGTGACCCTTCTGCCCCTCTCCTCAAGCACCCCCTGCTTCCCCTACCCCCTTTCCTCTGCCAGCCTCCAGGGGCCACCTGTCCCTTCCACGCTGCGCCCCTCCCGCCCTGTGCTGCCTGACCCCCCCAAGCTCCCCAGGGCCTGTGCCCCTGCCCCATAGAGAGGCATGAGCGATGCTCCTCTGGTTCCCAGACATACCCTGGCCCAGGCAGTACAGCCCCAGAGGGCGACATGACACCCTGCATGTCTCTGCAGCAGAGCTGACCCACACTGGGAGCCGCAGGTGGGGGGCCCAGCCCGGCTCAGAGCTCTCCCCCAGGCAGCCCTGACTTGGTGGACACAGGATCCCAGGAAGTGCCTGGCAGAGCAGCCCAGCAGCTAGCCAGGCCAGGCTCTGAGAGAGGAGACCCCATTGGGATGGTCCCTCCTAGCCAGACAGCAAGGGGCTGGCACTTGCCGGGGGCAGGCAGGACTAGCGCCCTGTTTGTAGCCCTCACTGTTACAGCCATTGGGCTCTTTCTCCAGGTAAGCACCTGGTCCTCTGCTAAAACCTGCTCCTGGCCTCATTGCTACCTAGTGGCAGGAAGTTCCCCAGGACACACGATACTGCAGGAGACTTCAAGGAAGGAGACATGAACAGCTCCATAAATAAAGTGCCCCAGGCTCCGTGTTCTACTGAGGCCTGGGGCAGTGAGTAATGGCCAACACCTACCCATCTGCCCCATGGGGGCTGGGGCAGGCAAGGGACAGAAAGCTCCTCTGATTGGTCCCTTCATCCTATAGCAGGGGAGCTCGAGTCACGGCAGGGGCCCTGGAGCCAAGCCCCGCCCCAGTTCCACTTCCAGTTCCAGCCCTGCTCGTGCATGCTCATGGGCAACTCACGTCCTCACTCTGTGCCTCAGTTTCCCTCTGTACCATTGTGACGAAGTGGGCCTGTTCTTAATGTTTCCTCTGAATAGTGTGGGGGTGCCTCAGTTTCCCCTATGCAGTTCTTAAGTATCTAGGTGGTGGGGTAAGGGTGTATGATCATTGCAGAGCCCTAGAGGGCAGGTGTGTGCAGGGATCTGGACACAGAGAATGGCCGACACCCTGTTTCCTGGCAACTGATGGCCTGGGCCCTTCCCCCCCTGCAAGGTGAGAGCTGAAGGGTTGGAGAACAAAGGAATCAGGTGACCACCTGGCCCGGGAAAGGAACAAAGCCCAGAGGAGGAGGGGCTGGAGGGGTTTTCAGTTTGGGGCTGGCTGGGACATGGAGTGAAGTGCAGACGTGGTTGTCTGGCTCACTGCCCCCCAAATGGACCCAGCTGAGGGGTCCCGTTCTCTGCACCTGCAAGCTCTGTTTTAGACCATGTTCCTGTCGTCTAATAAACCTTCTGTTTTACTGGCTGGCTGAGAGTCACGTCTGACTGCGAAGTTGGGGCGCAGGACCCTCTGGCTTCCCCAGGAGCCCCGCCTGAGCGGACTCGCTGTGGGAAGCGCACGGAGGGGCAGAGGATGCTGAATGCTCCGAGGTCAGACCCAGGAAGGTGGAAGCTGTGTGAGCTGCGTGTCCTGAAGACAGGCTGCTCACAGAAAGGCGACTGCCCCAGAGTCCTGACTGGCTTCATGGGGAGCAGTTCCAGAGCATCGCCCAGGGACTCCGTGACAACTGGTGGCAGCGGTGGGATGTACTGCACCCCGTGGATGGTGCTTCCTGCAGTAAGTGACTGGGGAGCAGTAACACGAAGGGGGATTGCCGAGGACCAGGCCTGCTGAAGGCTCAGAGAGGAGCGGTTTCGGGGGGCGGTTAACCCCTGGGAGTGTGTGACCAGCGAGAAGGATTGTGCAGTAACAGGGTTCCCCTGGGGACTGCAGCGAGCAGTCCAAGGGGCGGAGGAGTCTGCAGCTCGACCCTGGCAAATAGGTGGTGACCTCGAGAAGGGCTGGCACACTAGGGGTTCTCCCTGGAAACCGTGGGGAGCTGAGAACACACGGGCCTGTGAGTCCACAACAACTTGGGAGGAGCGGAGTGATGGCCTGTCACCGTCTCCTTAAGAAGGACATTGTAACCCTGTGCAGAAAGAGAGGGTTGAGCGTTGGAAAGTGCACCAAAGAAGAGTTAATCGTGCAGCTGGAGGAGGATGACCGCTCTAAGGAACAGATTCCTGACCCCAACTGGGGCTATAGCAGGATCTGGGAGCAGCTGAAGCGGGAGCCAGGCATCACCAAGACTCCTGTCCCCGACCAGACGAGGGTCTTCACGATCGGGTTCCCCATCGGGGGATCGAGACGGACGGGATTGGAGCGGAGTCTGAGAGAGCAAGAGGACCGTGGGAGACAGCGAGAGCCCGAGAAAGAGCTGCAGAAGCAGCAGCAGGATGAACTGGCGGTGGTGGGGCGGAGAGGCCGAGGGGACCTCCCCGGGGTGAGTGGGGATAGATCCCGGGGGGCCAGTTCCGCAGGGAACCTCGAGACTAAATTGCTGCCCCTAGTTAAGGGGGGGGGTGTGGATGCCCACCTCACTGCCTTTGAGCAGGCTGGAGATCTGAACCAAGGGGACCCTGCAGAAAAGCCCCGGTGTCTAGCTCCCTTGCTGGGTCCCAAGGCCACAGACTCCATCAGCCAGATGGGTGGGGAGGTGGACAGGCTCCCACTCCTGACCCCAACCTATATGTCTGTGTGGAGTTCCCTGGGGTCAGGCCCCTCGGACCCCCAGTGGGAGCGGAAGGGGATGGTCAATGGGGAGACATTCCTGGGGTGGCGAGATCCTGGGACAGAGAGAACTGGTGTCAGACCCTGGGTGGTGCAGCCTCAGAGGCTGAGGGCCTGTGTGAGCTGGGTGAGGGTCCCAGGGACGAAGCCCCTCGCCCTGCCTATGGCCCAGATCCCTGTGCAGACCCAGGAGGGGTGGGGCTGGCTGGCCGTTGGGGTGCCCCAGGACACCAGCTGCGAGACCCTGTTGTGGGGTGACTGTGTCTCTTTGGGACAGGATCCAGGCCCTGCTCCTGTAACTGCCGAGGGTTTGAATTTGAATCCAGGGAACCAATCGGTGGAGAGGGAAATGGTCAGTGAAAATGCAGATGACCTGGCTGGCAGCAGGGAGGAGCCGCTAGGCTCAGGCTACCTGCCTGCCTGTAACCAGACCCCTGGGACTCGGTGGGACAGAGAGATGCTCCCTGCCCCCTTGCACACCAGACTGGGGACTCTCGCTGGCTCTGATGCAGTGAGGAAAGCAGTGGCCTGCCCCCACTGGGACAGCAAGGGCAGTGCTGAGCACAGTGGGAGCTGAGACCCCAGCTGAGTGGGGGGAGACACAGGCAGGGCAGGGGATCTGTGGGGAGTGGCAAGGTGCTTGGTAAGGGAAGTGTGGATGAGCCTAGGCAGCCTTGTGAGCTGATGGCTGTGTCCAGTCAGCAGGGTGGGAAGGCGAGGAGAGTGGAAGATGAGAGTCCCTGGACCTTACCTGTTAGCTGGGTGGAGAATTGGGACAGTGAAGGAAATGGGTCTCTCTGTCAGGGGTATTGACTTGCCTATGGAGGGAGCTACCCTGATCTCCAAGCAGTTGTCTGTGACCAGCCTTGTGTGCTGGGACAAAGGGAATGAGATCCCAACCTGTGTGTCTGGTAAAGGAGAAAGTGTGTCCGGCTCTTCTTGGTCTGTGGAGCAGACAGAAGGGGCCTTTCAGCCTGTGATGGTTGAGGGTCATGCAGTTGTCTCAGAGCTGGTTCTGGATTCAGCTAAAGCCCAGGAAGGGAAGGGTCCTAAGTTTCTGTCTGCTCGGGAGAATGGCCCTGTAACTAGGTCGCATCCAGTTAGGGTCTATGTAAAATCCCCGAGACCAGACAATTCTGGTGCTTGTATTTTGCCTGTTGCTAGTGTGTTGTTGGAAAGGGTGTAGCAACTCTGTCTAATCAGGGTGAGATCCTAGCCAGGGCACAAGGAGAGCAGGAAGGTGATGTGATTGTGGAACCTACTGAGGGTGTGGAAACCTGTAGCAAGAAGGAAAAGATTCCTGAACTTGTGTGTGGCAAAGGGAAGGAGAATGCTTCTAACCTTTTATCTAGGAAGTCTGTAAGTTTGCATGAAAGGGGATTGTGTAGGAATCCGCCTGATGGGCCAGAGGTGATTCTGGATGTAAGGGAGACCCAGAAAGAGTCTGTAGTTGCTCAGGAAAGTGTTCCCCTAGAGCAAGCCCTAGGTAAAGAGGGTAAGAGCAGAATTTCTGGGAGGGGGTGAATTGTTGCATAGAAAAGCCCTCGGGAAAGGAATCCTCATGGAGTCTTTGCAAGCAGTTTACTGCCACTGAAGGGTGTGAAAGTGATTTAATCAAGAAAGTTTAAGTTCCTAACAGCCAGAAATTTTCTGTTGTGAATGGATCCACTGACTTTCCTGTTGAAAGATCCAGTGTGGAGAGCTTTGAGAAGGTCTCAGATGGAGTGAAAGCTATTAAGAAAGGTATACCGTCCTATGACCAAGTGGCTGTGTTTGGCCAGCTTGTTGGGGAGACAAGGTTGTTGGGAAAGGGATGTCTCCATGCTAGTTCTGTAAGTGAACAGTATGTGGCCCAGGTCAAGATGGGGGCCCTTAACCAAGAGAGCCCGAATTGCAGCCCTCCAGACTGGAGCTCTGGGAGAAAACCCAATCCCAGTTTGACCCCCTGGGGTTTTGGGGTGGCCAAAGGGCATGGGCTGCAGAAACCTTCCCACATGCAGCCTGCTAGTGCTATCGACCACACCCGACCTAAGGGAGGGCGTGAAACTGGAAGGGCCTGGTGTAACTCCTACCAAGGAACGGGAGAGATGCTGGGGCATCCATGGGAACATTGGTGGCTTCAAACTTCCCCAGGTCACCGGGTAAAGTGACCCCGCTCAGTTCGATCTCGAAGGGGGGAGAGATGTGACGAAGTGGGCCTGTTCTTAATGTTTCCTCTGAATAGTGTGGGGGTGCCTCAGTTTCCCCTATGCAGTTCTTAAGTATCTAGGTGGTGGGGTAAGGGTGTATGATCATTGCAGAGCCCTAGAGGGCAGGTGTGTGCAGGGATCTGGACACAGAGAATGGCCGACACCCTGTTTCCTGGCAACTGATGGCCTGGGCCCTTCCCCCCCTGCAAGGTGAGAGCTGAAGGGTTGGAGAACAAAGGAATCAGGTGACCACCTGGCCCGGGAAAGGAACAAAGCCCAGAGGAGGAGGGGCTGGAGGGGTTTTCAGTTTGGGGCTGGCTGGGACATGGAGTGAAGTGCAGACGTGGTTGTCTGGCTCACTGCCCCCCAAATGGACCCAGCTGAGGGGTCCCGTTCTCTGCACCTGCAAGCTCTGTTTTAGACCATGTTCCTGTCGTCTAATAAACCTTCTGTTTTACTGGCTGGCTGAGAGTCACGTCTGACTGCGAAGTTGGGGCGCAGGACCCTCTGGCTTCCCCAGGAGCCCCGCCTGAGCGGACTCGCTGTGGGAAGCGCACGGAGGGGCAGAGGATGCTGAATGCTCCGAGGTCAGACCCAGGAAGGTGGAAGCTGTGTGAGCTGCGTGTCCTGAAGACAGGCTGCTCACAGAAAGGCGACTGCCCCAGAGTCCTGACTGGCTTCATGGGGAGCAGTTCCAGAGCATCGCCCAGGGACTCCGTGACAACCATGGTGACCGGGAACCGCTCAGGAATGGCTATCAGGCGTTAGGGGGCCCTTAGGGACAGTGTGCAGGATGCAGCTGGGATCCACCCCGCAGCAGGGAGGTCAGAGGCTGTGGACCCCCTGCAGCTCCCTCACCACTTGCCTCACGGCTGCAGCGGCTCTGGTCTGCCTCGGACGGCCTGAGCCTCACCCGGGCACGCTTTGTGTCCTGATGCAAACAGCAGCACGCTCAGCCAGAAAGCACGAAGGCCCTTTCACCCCCGACCCACAGGCCCTGCACCCCAGACTGCACCGCACCACGGGGTGCCCTGGCCCGGGGCAGGGAGGGGGGTATAAGGCCCTCAGAGCACCGGGAAGGGTCTGGCCAGGCCAGCGCACCCAGCGCCATGCAGTGGGGCAGACGCAGGTTACACTGAACAAGGGGACCTGTATGAAACCTCGTGGGCTGCTGTGTCCACGTGGCTGAGCCACTGCCAGGCAAGCTGTTCCACGGTGTCCCCTCCGGCCTGTGCCACGGATCCCGAGGCAGGCGCATCCCCTGTGTCCATCCCCCCGCCCGGGCTGGCAGGCTGTGTGAAGCTGAATAGGCCCGCAGGAAGATTGACAGTTTGGGCTCCTCCCTTCCCTGCCCCACTCCACCGCCTGTTTGTGTGCCCCCACCCCAAATGTCCATGAGCCTCTCCCCATGGAACGCCCTCCCCCACCCGGCCACAAAGCCCTTCCACCCTCGCAAGGCCAGAGGCCTTCGCAGAAAGTCACCTCCCCACATTCCTTCTAAGTTACATGAAAACACTGTCCTCTCCGGCTCGGAAGGCTCCTGTCCCAATAGCACCCCCACCACCACATAAAGATGGTTAAAGAAAACTTTGTTTTACGGCATTCTGTCTGGCAAGAAATCACTTATCAATGGATGTGGGTGTGAAATCCCTACTTCTTTATTGTTTTGCCTTTATGGTCCCCACTTCTCTATGAAGCTGTAGCTCACGAAAGATTGTGCTCTAATAAATTGGTTAGTCTCTAAGGTACCACAAGTACTCCTTTTCTTTTTGCGAATACAGACTAACACGGCTGCTACTCTGAAACCAACACTTCCCTATTGTTTATCTGCATGGTTTCTGTCTGGTTCATTGATTGTTTCTGTCTGTTGCATAATTAGTTTTACAAGATTTAAATCAACGAAGGTGGTGGGGTATGACTGGGTAAAAAATGATTTCACAATGCATTAAGATTGGTCAAAGAATTAGTTTGTAATATCTTAGTAAAATCATTGGTTAAGGCACAGCTAAGCGGGACTCAAGTTTCTATATAAACTGAGGTCCAAGAAGGAGACCAGCTGGGAAGGAAAGAGAAAGGAAAAAGGAAAAGAAGAAGGAAAGACCTGAAAAGAAGAAAAGGAGTACTTGTGGCACCTTAGAGACTAACCAATTTATTTGAGCATAAGCTTTCGTGAGCTACAGCTCACTTCATCGGACCGAAACCTGAAAAGAAGAACTCACGACCATGACGTGCAGCAGCCAGAACCCAGACGAGACCGACCTTGCCTGGCCAACAGGGAAAGGCCTCGCCTGCCAGATCAGGATTGGTGAGCAGAGCATTGTATACTTAGCGTGTGTATTTTGCTTGATGAGTGTTAATAAATAGAGGACAAGGATATTACTGTGTAAGGCTCTTTCACTGGGAAAAAGATCCTGCAAACCCACAAAAGAGTACGCCCTGAGCCCTAAGAACTGGGTACGGGTTGGTGCCTTTCACCCAGAGCCTGAGGAACTGGGTAAAAGTGGGTGCCCCAAGGTGTGCGGGTAACACATTTGGTGGAGAGAATGCAAGCTGGCTAAGGTTGTTTGGACTGAACTGATAGGGCCTCTGTCCCGGCGTCCCCAGGCGATGCTCTGGAACTGCTCCCTACGAAGCCAGGCAGGACTCTGGGGAAGTCTCCTTTCTGTGAGCAGCCTGTCTTCAGGACACACAGCTCACACAGCTTCCACCTTCCTGGGTCTGACCTCGGAGCATTCAGCATCCTCTGCCGCTCTGTGCACTTCCCACAGCGAGTCTGCTCAGGCGGGGCTCCTGGGGAAGCCAGAGGGTCCTGCCCCCCAACTCTGCAGTCAGACATGACTCTCAGCCAGCCAGGAAAACAGAAGGTTTATTAGACGACAGGAACATGGTCTAAAACAGAGCTTGTAGGTGCAGAGAACAGGACCCCTCAGCTGGATCCATTTTGGGGGCAGTGAGCCAGACAACCACGTCTGCCCTTCACTCCATGTCCCCAGCCAGCCCCAAACTGAAACTCTCTCCAGCCCCTCCTCCTCTGGGCTTTGTCCCTTTCCCCGGGCCAGGAGGTCACCTGATCCCTTTGTTCTCCAACCCTTTAGCTCTCACCTTGCAGGGGGGAAGGGCCCAGGCCATCAGTGGCCAGGAAACAGGGTGTCGGCCATTCACTGTGTCCAGACCCCTGCACACACCTGCCCTCTAGGGCTCTGCAATGATCATACACCCTTACCCCACCACCTAGATACTTAAGAACTGCATAGAGGAAACTGAGGCACCCCCACACTATTCAGAGGAAACATTAAGAACAGTCCTACTTCGTCACATCCTCACACAGTGAATAACAGTTGATAATAGCAGCCGAATCCCTGTGCCATTTTGTCACAAAGGGTCGCTCCCTGCTTGACAGAATGACCCCTCTGAAGCATCAGGAGGGAACAAAGCAAAGGGACCAGGAGGGCTAGGGATTAATTAAGGAACCCACCCCCCTTGCTAAATGGGTAGCCAGCAGAGTCCATGCCCGGGGGGAGAAGATTCCTTCCAGAGGAGGGATGCCCTGGAGTCCGCATGTAAGGGGTTTGAAGCATTCTGTGAGTGCATGAAACACAAGCTAAAGAAGAAGGTTAGCAAAGCAGCAGCAGCATGGGCATTGTGGAAAGCTGTCACTAATCTCTCCAGCCTGGGAGCACTCCAGGACAGACAACTGGAGGGTTATGAATTGGGGTTGGACACAGTTAAGGCGAATCTGGCTCAGTAGAAGGCATCCGAGGGCACCGATGCAGCATCAGCATTGCAGACTGTAATACAGGAGAGTGAGCAGCTGAGACTGGACATAGAAAACCTGAACAGGGAGGGATCTACATTGCAGATGAAGCTGGGGGGTGCTCAGGCAGCTGTCAGAACGGTGTTACGAGAAAATAAGGATCAGGCCCAGGCAGGCAGTGACCACACCGTCTGCAGGCAGCGACCAGAGAAACCAGAAACCGTGGTGGCAGCCCAGAGGAACACAGTAGCAGCAGGTTTCAGAGGAACAGCCGTGTTAGTCTGTATTCGCAAAAAGAAAAGGAGTACTTGTGGCACCTTAGAGACTAACCAATTTATTTGAGCATGAGCTTTCGTGAGCCACAGCTCACTTCATCAGATGTGTACCGTGGAAACTGCAGCAGACTTTATATACACACAGAGAATATGAAACAATACCTCCTCCCACCCCTGGATTTGTGCTGGAAATGGCCCACCTGTTGATCACTTTAGATAAGCTATTACCAGCAGGACAGTGGGGTGGGAGGAGGTATTGTTTCATATTCTCTGTGTGTATATAAAGTCTGCTGCAGTTTCCACGGTACACATCTGATGAAGTGAGCTGTGGCTCACGAAAGCTCATGCTCAAATAAATTGGTTAGTCTCTAAGGTGCCACAAGTACTCCTTTTCTTTTCACAGTAGCAGCAGTAAAGGGAGGTGTGAGTGTGGGCACCGGGGATACAGGCACCTGGAATGACACTTGGAGTGGGGATAGTTGGATGGATCCCGAACAGAGAGATCCTCGCTAGTCAGACCCTCCCTGATGCCTTTCCTGAAGGGCCCTATGCCCCTGTGCAAAGGGAATTGCAGGATTTGAAGTTAAAGGCTCAGCAATTCAATCCTGTGGCTCCAGTTCCCACGAGGGCAGTAACAAGAACAAAACCTGTCCCAAATGACCCACAGCAACAAAGGGAAACAAGGCAAAATATTACAGAGATTTCTGATTTTACCCCAGACCAGGCACAGACCTGCTGCTCAGTTATTGGGACCCCTAGAAAGGGACGCGTGTCTGGACTGGACGGTGAAGGTGTTGGCACGAACTGGGTGGAGGCCGGCAGATTAAGAGGTCCTAGCCCAGGCCTGTACTAACGCTTCTGACTGGGCAGTAATTCGCAGTGCTGAGGGGTGGTTAGGTGCGAGCAGTGTTCTTGCTACCGGTTGTGCCAACGGTATTTGGGAACTCCCCCCCACCCCCGATTTCAATGTATTAGCTTTTAAGACAGAATTGTTAGACCGTTTGAACTAAAAAATGAAGGTGACTTTAGGGCCCATAGATCCAGCTAGGGGACAGGTACCTCAAGTTAAAACAGGACATTTTTCAAGAAGCTATAGTTTTTCGAGACACGCAGGGACAAGCGGGAAAAGGAAATAAGGACAGGAGAATGGAGCCTGTACAGGTGATAACTTGTGACAACAACAGGCCCCCAGATCTCCAAGGGGAGCTGGGGGAAATGGGCCAGATGCACTATGGCATGTTAGAGGAAGAGGACGGGGAGGTGCCAGGAACAGCAGAGGAGCAAGAGGAAGAAATGGATCTGGATGTGGGTATCAGATGCAGACTAGAGGATGTCTGGCTGAAGGTGGAAAAGATACACGGAGAGAGGAGGCATGGAGGAAGCTCATGATGGCCGGGGAACCAAAAGAGAAATGGGATGGGAAGCCCACAAGTGAGTTACTGCAGAGGGCTGCCCAGTTACAGAGGCAAGAGGAATTGACTGGCGGGGCTCCTGTAACTCCCAGAACGGACCCCGAACCATCGGCACCACCCCAATAGGGGTGCCCACCTCCCTGGACTCCCCCTGAGGTAGTGGCCCAGCTAGAGTATGACAAATGGGGGTGTCCCATTGTAGGGGCAATAATGGGGAGATTAGGGGAACAAACATGCCCCACTATGTTAACTGACACCGGTGCATCAGTAGGTGTGCTTGGAGAGCAGTGGCTTCCTGGGGACACTGTGGAAACAGAAAATTCAACACAACTAGTATCATACACAGGGGAGACAATGAAAGCATTTATCACGAGACCAATCCTGACCCACGTAGGGAATTGGGAGTTAAGGGCAATATGTGTTCAGAAGCAGAATCAAACTGGGAATGGGGGTAAGGAGGATGGAATATTGAGAATGCCTTATCTTAATGAGGGGAGACTCCTCGTGGATTTAGTTTACAGGTTCCTATGGACAAATAGTGAAGGGCTAGCAGAAACATCCACCCCTCCATTAATGCTGTACATAGCTGTGTGGCTGTAAAGGTCCCGGAAGGAGGGAAAGCAGAAGAAGGGGACCCATGAATGGACAAAAATTTCCTGGGGTATGGGCTAAAAATAAATTGAAATGTGGGAAAATTGATGCTGAGGTTTTAATCCAAGGGCCTAACCCCCCTCCACAGCGTCAAAGCAAGTATCCTCAGGAAGCAGCAGACGGGATAAAATCTACCACTGAAAGTTTGTTAGAACAGGGTGTTCTTGGGCACATGGCGAGTACTAACACTGCCCAGTTGGCCTGTACCGAAAGGGGAGGGGAGACCTGGAGAAGGTCAGTGGGTTTTAGAGCATTAAACGCAGTAACCCTGCCACTGCTCCGGTCGTGGCCAAGTACCAAGAGGTAATCACTGCAGCAGCAGCAGGGAGATAGTGGTTCTCAGTAACAGATTTAGCAAACGCCTCCTCTGCCATTCCCTCACGCCCTGAGTCCCGGTACAAATTTGAGTTCACTTACAGGGGACAACACAAGGGTCCCCCAGGGTTTTCATAACACACCTGCAATTTGTCCCTCCCATGTGGTTAAGATGTGGGGAAAATTGACAGCTGAAGCCCAAAAGGGGTAATTTCCTATGGGGTGCCCTCCATAAGGCTTTATGGAAATATGCTTATGAATGTATATATGACATAACTAGAATATGTTTTATGCTACATATGCCATGTAACATATCTCTGTAGAGGTTATGATCTACTGACTCTATTCATCCTATTTGTATGCATGTATCATTTTTGTATTCAAAGTTATGAATATTGGCTGTGTACTTGCTTGATTTTTAAGTAGCCTTTGTAAAGCATTTGAGAAAGGAATGTGCAAGTTAAGTGCCCAGTCAAGAAGCATTTAATGAACAATGGATGTTGGAAGGTCCCAATCCACATAAGAAGTCATCCTGGAGACATTCAAGATAGCATGTGGGCAATGGCTGCTGCCTGTAAAAACTGAGTCATGCATGGACATGTGACTTGCCCAAGTGACTCCAAAACTCCATCTTGGAGCTGGACTTTGCATAGGAGAGAGGAGGGGGTCTCCACCCACAAGAGTCTATTTAAGTCCGTGGGAGACCCCTCAATTCTGTCTTCAGCTGGCTTAAGAGATCACCTCTCCACCCAAAAGGATACCTGAAAGAAACTGGAACAAAGGACAGTAACCACAGGGGGTGTGAGTGTTTGCTGGACTCAGACTAGAAGGAGACTAGTCTGTAAAAGGAAGCTTACTGGAATTCCTCTAAGGGTGAGGTTTTATCAGTATACTTTCCACAGTATGCATCCGATGAAGTGAGCTGTAGCTCACGAAAGCTTATGCTCAAATAAATTGGTTAGTCCCTAAGGTGCCACAAGTCCTCCTTTTCTTCTATCAGTATTCAGTTTTCTTAGACATAGACTTGCATGTTCTATTTTATTTTGCTTGGTAATTCACTTTGTTCTGTCTGTCACTACTTGGAACCACTTGAATCCTACTTTCTGTATTTAATAAAATCACTTTTTACTTATTAATTAACCCAGAGTATGTATTAATACCTGAGGGGGCAGGGGGGAACAGCTGTGCATATCTCTCTATCAGTGTTATAGAGGGTGGACAATCTATGAGTTTACCCTGTATAAGCTTTATACAGGGTAAAATGGATTTATTTGGGGTTTGGACCCCATTGGGAGTTGGGCATCTGAGTGTTAAAGACAGGAACGCTTCTTAAGTCACTTTCAGTTGAGTCTGCAGCTTTGGGGCCCGTGGTTCAGACTCTGGGTCTGTGCTGGAGCAGACGGGTGTGTCTGGCTCAGCGAGAGAGGGTGCTGGAGTCCCAGGCTGGCAGGGAAAGCAGGGCAGAGATAGTCTTGGCACGTCAGTTGGCAACCCCAAGGGGGTTTCTGTGATCCAACCCGTCACACAAGGGTCCCAGGCGGCTTTCATAAAGCAGCCACAATTTGTCCCTCCCATGTGGTTAAGATGTGGGAAAAATTGACAGCTGAAGCCCAAAAGGGGTAATTTCCTATGCTGATGCTATCTGGGTGCATGGGGACCACAGGGAGGAAGGAGGTTGGTAGGATCACTAAGCAGATGTTACAGATCATCCAAGATACTGGATTCCAGGCTAGCAGAGCCGAGGCCCAGCTGTTACAGCAAGAGGTAAAACACTTAGGAGGGGTCATATTGGGAAAGGAAGGACGAACCCCAGATGCACAACGGGGGGAACTGATTGGAAAACTTCCTGCCCCCACTGATATGGCATCCTTAAGAGCCCTTTCGGGAACGGAACCTCTCGAGACATGTTACTGAAATGTCGCCCACTGGATTTTCTCCTAAAGAAAGGGCAGCAGTGGGAGTGGGGGTCTGATCAGGCAAAGGCATCACTGACCCTGAAACAGGATTTGGCCCAGGCCAGGCCCCACATATCCAAAGGTGGGAGAACCATTCCCCCTGCAACTGCCCAGTACTGCTGTGGTGCAGGGAGCAGCACGGTTACAGCAGCAAAGCACCGGGAAATTACAAGTCGTGGCCTATGGGTCCAAACCCCTGAATTACACTGAGCACAATGTTACCCCTGTGAGAAAGAGAAAGAGTGCTGGGCCTTAGTGTGAGCCTGGCAGCATTGGGAGTATATAACTGGAGGATCCAAAGTCATAGTACAGACAGAACATTCCCCATTGAAAACATAATATCAGGAACGGCACGGGAGGGGCAGGTATCTAATCCTAGGTTGGCACAATGGCCTCTGGCCCTTGTATATCGAGGGGTAACTTTAGAAAAGGGAAAGGTTCTATCCCCTGTATCATCTGGCCTTGCAGTGCAAGGGCAGGAGCATGAGTGTCCCCTGCCAGAGGGGCCAGTGAAATCAGGACTCACCCTACAGAATGCTCAGGAGAAAAACGCACAAATCTGGTTCGTGGCTGGGTCGAGCTGTTTTGGTGCTGGAGGATCTAAGACCGGATGTGGAGCGGTAAAGGTAAATACCAGCCAGGAACAAAAGGGACCCGTGAAGCCACACACATCACAGAAGTGGTGGCGGTACCAGGTGGAGGATCAGGAAGCCTCCCTGGAAATATTTACCGATTCGGACGGGGTGTGCAGAGCCGTAGTGGTGTGGCTACCCATCTGGGCAGGCAGGGGTGCTGTACAGGAGATGGAAAGCCAGTCGCTCATGAACAATACTGGGAGCAAGGAGTAATAAAGGGGCGAACGCGAGACACTTACATAACACATTTCCACATCAGAAACCAGGGACTGTGGAATAACAAGGCGGATGCTTTAGCCAAACAAGAGGCCCTGTTAACACAAAGTGAGGAAGAGGAGGTAATCAGTGTAGTAACCAGAGCACGAAAACAGGTGACAAGCCCAGAGACGCTGGAGCTGAAAGCCCTAAAGAAGGGGATGAAGAAACTGAACAATTCCTGAAGCAAGGAACAATCTGTGGAAAATGGTAAGTACACAAAGATCCCGATGGGGTGGCGTGGGTCACCGAGCATGACTCGGACCTTGGGGAACAGCCTAAAAGGTGGTTAGTGTCTAAGAAAGTCAGGATTGAACTGGTTCAACATGAGCACGAGCAAGGGGCATTCTGGGACAAAACTCTAGAAAGGGTCAAAGATACAGGGTGGTGGCCCAGCATAAGTGAAGATGTAAAGCAGCAGTGTAATCACTGTTTGCAATGTGCAGACCCTCAGGTACAAAAGGGTCCCATTGCTCACCAAAGGATTGAGGGTCTGTGGGCCCGGTTACAGATAGACAAGATTGGACCCCTACCAGTCACCCTGTGAAATACCAAGTATGTTTGGTCGTGTAGATCCCTTTACACAATGGATAGAAGCCATCCCAGCAAAGACTAACCCAGCTTTGACTGCAGCCCGGCAATCGTTTAAGGTGGTGTTTAGCCGGTGGGGGCTGCCCAAGGAAATCGATTCGGACCAAGGCCCACACTTCATTGGGAAACTCTGCAGGAACTGTGTAAGATACTTGGTGTGACGAAGTGGGACTGTTCTTAATGTTTCCTCTAAATAGTGTGGGGGAGCCTCAGTTTCCCCTAGGCAGTTCTTAAGTCTCTAGGGGGTGGGGTAAGGGTGTATGATCATTGCAGAGCCCTAGAGGGCAGGTGTGTGCAGGGGTCTGGACACAGAGAATGGCCGACACCCTGTTTCTTGGCAACTGATGGCCTGGGCCCTTCCCCCCTGCCAGGTGAGAGCTAAAGGGTTGGAGAACAAAGGAATCCGGTGACCTCCTGGCCCGGGAAAGGGACAAAGCCCAGAGGAGGAGGGGCTGGAGGGAGTTTCAGTTTGGGGCTGGCTGGGGACATGGAGTGAAGGGCAGACATGGTTGTCTGGCTCACTGCCCCCAAAATGGACCCAGCTGAGGGGTCCAGTTCTCTGCACCTACAAGCTCTGTGTTAGACCATGTTCCTGTCGTTTAATAAACCTTTGTTTTACTGGCTGGCTGAGAGTCCCGTCTGACTGCGGAGTTGGGGGGCAGGACCCTCTGGCTTCCCCAGGAGCCCCTCCTGAGCGGACTCGCTGTGGGAAGCGCACGGAGGGGCAGAGGATGCTGAATGCTCCGAGGTCAGACCCAGGAAGGTGGAAGCTGTGTGAGCTTTGTGTCCTGCAGACAGGCTGCTCCCAGAAAGGAGACTTCCCCAGAGTCCCGACTGGCTTCACGGGGAGCAGTTCCAGAGCATCGCCCAGGGACTCCGTGACACTTGGCATTAAGCAAAGGTTCCACATTTTGGGACACCCCCAATCCTCAGGACCAGTGGAACGAACTCACCGCACTCTAAAGGAGGCTCTAAGAAAAATGGTGAAAGAAAATGGAAAAGATTGGGATAAAAAAGTGCCTATGATTCTAATGGCCTTAAGGTCGGTCCCAGCAAGTCACGGTTATACTCCCTTTGTAGCAATGACGGGAAGGGACATGAGAACACTCCAACAGTGGGGGCTAGCTGTAGATATTCCAGGTGGTTGGCTACTCAAAGTGCTAAATGACCAGTGGATCCAGTCCCTTTTAGTAAATACTCACCAGCAACCACACACCACACAACAAAAACACTAACCCAGGAACCTATCCTTGCAACAAAGCCTGATGCCAACTCTGTCCACATATTTGTCCACAAATACAAACAGATGGACATCGTACCAAAAGGACTGAAGGTAAAAAATCCATTACAATCTACATACCACACCGACTATGCTGACAGCTTGTGCCTCACGCTCTCAAAGAAACTGCGGAACCACCTGATCAACATCCTCTACTGCAAACAGGAAAAGATTAAGAATGAGCTCTCAAAACTGGATACTCTCATAAAAACCAACCTTCCACACAAACTTCCTCGTGGTTGGACTTTACAAAAACTAGACAAGCCATTTACAACACACACTTTGCTTCTCTACAAAAGAAAAAGGACACTAAACTATCTAAACTACTGCATGCCACAAGGAGCCACAACAGTGGTTCCCTTAACCCACCCAGCAATGTTGTTAATTTATCCAACTATACTCTTAGCCCAGCAGAAGAATCTGTCCTATCTCGGGGCCTCTCCTTCTGCCCCTCCACCCCCACGAACAGGATACAGTTCTGTGGTGACCTAGAATCCTATTTTCGACGTCTGCGACTCAAGGAATATTTCCAACACACCTCTGAACAACATACTAACCCACAGAGACCTTCCTCCCAAGAATACAAAAAGAAGGATTCTCGGTGGACTCCTCCTGAAGGTCGAAACAACAGATTGAAATTCTACATAGACTGCTTCCGCCAACGTGCACGGGCTGAAATTGTGGAAAAGCAGCATCACTTGCCCCATAACCTCAGCCATGCAGAACACAATGCCATCCGCAGCCTCAGAAACAACTCTGACATCATAATCAAAAAGGCTAACAAAGGAGGTGCTGTCGTCATCATGAATAGGTCGGAATATGAACAAGAGGCTGCTCGGCAGCTCTCCAACACCACTTTCTACAAGCCATTACCCTCTGATCCCACTGAGGGTTACCAAAAGAAACTACAGCATTTGCTCAAGAAACTCCCTGAAAAAGCACAAGAACAAATCCGCACAGACACACCCCTGGAATCCCGACCTGGGATATTCTATCTACTACCCAAGATCCATAAACCTGGAAATCCTGGGCGCCCCATCATCTCAGGCATTGGCACCCTGACAGCAGGATTGTCTGGCTATGTAGACTCCCTCCTCAGGCCCTACGCTACCAGCACTCCCAGATACCTTCGAGACACCACTGCCTTCCTGAGGAAACTTCAATCCATCGGTGATCTTCCTGATAACACCATCCTGGCCACTATGGATGTAGAAGCCCTCTGCACCAACATTCCACACAAAGATGGACTACAAGCCGTCAGGAACAGCATCCCCGATAATGTCACGGCTAACCTGGTGGCTGAACTTTGTGACTTTGTCCTCACCCATAACTATTTCACATTTGGGGACAATGTATACCTTCAAATCAGCGGCACTGCTATGGGTACCCGCATGGCCCCACAGTATGCCAACATTTTTATGGCTGACTTAGAACAACGCTTCCTCAGCTCTCGTCCTCTAACGCCCCTACTCTACTTGCGCTATATTGATGACATCTTCATCATCTGGACCCATGGAAAAGAAGCCCTTGAGGAATTCCACCATGATTTCAACAATTTCCATCCCACCATCAACCTCAGCCTGGACCAGTCCACACAAGAGATCCACCTCCTGGATAATGAGAGATGGTCACATAAACACCACCCTATATCGGAAACCTACTGACCGCTATTCCAACCTACATGTCTCCAGCTTTCACCCAGACCACACCACACGATCCATCGTCTACAGCCAAGCTCTGCGATACAACCGCATTTGCTCCAACCCCTCAGACAGAGACAAACACCTACAAGATCTCTATCAAGCATTCTTACAACTACGATACCCACCAGCTGAAGTGAAGAAACAGATTGACAGAGCCAGAAGAGTTCCCAGAAGTCACCTACTACAGGACAGGCTCAACAAAGAAAATAACAGAACGCCACTAGCCATCACCTTCAGCCCCCAACTAAAACCTCTCCAACGCATCATCAAGGATCTACAACCTATCCTGAAGGACGACCCATCACTCTCACAGATCTTGGGAGACAGGCCAGTCCTTGCCTACAGACAGCCCCCCAACCTGAAGCAAATACTCACCAGCAACCACACACCACAAAACAGAACCACTAACCCAGGAACCTATCCTTGCAACAAAGCCCGTTGCCAACTGTGCCCACATATCTATTCAGGGGACACCATCATAGGGCCTAATCACATCAGCCACACTATCAGAGGCTCGTTCACCTGCACATCTAACAATGTGATATATGCCATCATGTGCCAGCAATGCCCCTCTGCCATGTACATTGGCCAAACTGGACAGTCTCTACGTAAAAGAATAAATGGGGACAAATCTGACATCAGGAATCATAACATTCAAAAACCGGTAGGAGAACACTTCAGCCGCTCTGGCCACTCAGTAACAGACTTAAAGGTGGCAACTTTGCAACAGAAAAGCTTCAAAAACAGACTCCAACGAGAAACTGCTGAGCTTGAATTAATATGCAAACTAGATACCATTAACTTGGGTTTGAATAGAGACTGGGAGTGGCTGGGTCATTACACATATTGAATCTATTTCCCCATGTGAATTATTGTGACAAAGTTCCTCCTCTACCTTGGCGGGTCTTGTGCTTATTGACGGATTTGCTCGCCTTGGAGCTTCACGGCAGCCCTCAGCTTGGCGATTTTTCTGAACCCACAGTCCAGGTCGACTCCTCCTGTGTCTGACCAGGAGTTGGGAGGTTTGGGGGGAACCCGGGCCCGCCCTCTACTCCGGGTTCCAGCCCAGGGCCCTGTGGAATGCAGCTGTCTAGAGTGCCCCCTGGAACAGCTGTGTGACAGCTACAACTCCCTGGGCTACTTCCCCATGGCCTCCTCCCAACACCTTCTTTATCCTCACCACAGGACCTTGTGATGATGTGACTCAGCAGGGAGGGGGGAGTGTTGACCTGGGAATGTGCCCTGGGGATGGGAGACCTGAGAGCCTGTCACCTGAGCCAGGAGGGGGAGGGGGAGGTAACACCTCTGCCCAGGAATGTGGACAGAGGCTGCAGCAGGGAACCTGCTGGGTGGGTTTAGTTTTCAGTTTGGGGCTGGGTGGAGGAACACAGGGAACCCCAGGGCTGGGGTCTAAGCTCCCTGCTCCCCCAGAAGGACGTGATTGAGGGGTCCTGGTTGTACCCACAAGCTCTGTTGTGGACTGTGTTCCTGTTGTCCAATAAACCTTCTGTTTTACTGGCTGGCTGAGAGTCTCAGTGGATCCCAGGAAGAGGGGTGCAGGGCCTGGACTCCCCCACACTCCGTGACAACTGGTGGCAGAGGTGGGATCTACTGCACCCCGTGAACGGCGCTTCCTGCAGTAAGTGACTGGGGAACAGTAAAACGAAGGGGAATTGACGGGGACCAGGCGTGCTGAAGATTCAGAGAGAGACGGTTTCGGGGGGCGGTTAACCCCTGGGAATGTGTGACCAGAGAGAAGGACTTTTGCAGTAACAGGGTCCCCCGGGGGATTGCAGCGAGTGGTCCCGGGGCGGAGGAGTCTGCAGCTCGACCCTGGCAAAGAGTCGGTGACCTCAAGAAGGACTGGCACACTCAGGGCTTTTCCTGGAAACCGTGGAAAGCTGCCCGGCCTTCGAGTGGCCAGCAGGGAGATGTACGCTAAACGCCTTAAGAGTGACCTGGTGGAGCTGTGCAGGCAGAGGGGGCTGCGCATCGGGAGGTCCACTAAGGAACAGCTGATTGCCCAGTTGGAGGAGAGGGATCGCTTGGATGACCCGATCCCTGTCCCGGAGGGAAGCCGCCCGGCAGACGCAGCGTGGGCCCTGGGGCCTGACCGGGCTGGGAGGGGTCAGACTGCTGCCGAGGACATCCCGAGACCCTTCCTACCTATGCCTGGGGGAGGGGTTGGGGGAAGCCCACGAATACCGAGGGCACGCTGACCCCAGCACCCAGCAGGGGATCCTCCCGGCGGAGCTCCCCATCCCTGGAGCGGAGGCGGCTGGAATGGGAGAGGGAGATGAAAATGAGGGAGCTGAAGGATCATGAGAAACAACGTCAACATGAGGAGAAACAACGTCAACATGAGCAGGAGGAGAAGGAGAAACAACGTCAACATGAGCAGGAGGAGAAGGAGAGGGAGCGTCAGGAGAAGGAGAAACAAAGACAGCATGAACTGGAGCTGGCCAGGCTGAGGAGCAGTGGGGCCCCGGCTGTGGTGAGTGAGGGGGGACCCAAGACTGCAAGGAGCTTTGATAAGTGCTTCCTGGCCCAGCGGAAGGAGGGGGAGGACATAGATAGCTTCCTGACGGCCTTTGAGAATGCCTGCGAGCTGCACAGGGTTGACCCCGCAGACAGGCTCCAGTTCCTCACCCCCTTACTGGACCCCAGAGCCATGGAGGTGTACAGCCGAATGACAGGGCCGAGGCAGGGGACTATGAACTGTTCAAACAGGCCCTGCTCCGTGAGTTTGGGCTGACCTCCGAGATGTACCGGAGAAGGTTCCGGAGTCAGCGTAAAACGCCTGAGGTCACCTACCTACAACTGGCCAACCGGATGCAGGGGTATGCCCGCAAGTGGACAGCGGGGGCCCGAGCTAAAGAGGACCTGCTTGACCTAATCGTACTGGAGCAACTGTATGAACAGTGCCCTTCCGACCTGAGGCTGTGGTTGGTGGACAAAAAGCTAGAGAACCCCCAGCACGCAGGACAGCTAGCCAACGAGTTTGTGAACAGTCGGTCAGGGGGTAGCAGGGAGGAGCCCCAAAAGAACAGGCCCCCCCCGATGCAGACAGAGAGTCACCATGGGGCCTCCCAGCAGGGAAATAGGGAGAACCCCCTTGAAAGGGGAACACCTGGGGTCGGGCCCCTACGACCCGCTCGAGGGGAGCAACATGACCGGAGCTGCTATCACTGTGGCCAGAGAGGCCACGTACGGTCCCAGTGCCCCGGGCTCAGGGACAAACTGAGCAGACCCAACCTACCCAGGGTTAACTGGGTAGGGACCCAGCTGGACGAGGGGCAGACGACCCAGGCAAGGGGGGCTACCAGTTTACCACCTGCTCAGGAGGGAAGAGTACCCCAGGCCAGCTCCGCCAGAGGGCTGGAGGCTCTGGACTCAGGGTGCTCGGTTTACAGGGTGGGCGCGGGGCTGTCCCTCCGGAGAGAGTGCCTTGTTTCCCTGGAGGTGGACGGGAGAAAGGTCAATGGATACTGGGATACGGGCGTGGAGGTGACGCTAGCCCGGCCCGAGGTGGTGGCCCCAGATCGGGTGGTGCCCAACACCTACCTGACCCTGACAGGGGTGGGTGGGACCCCATTTAAGGTGTCCGTGGCAAGGGTACACCTGAAATGGGGGGCCAAGGAGGGCCCCAAGGATGTGGGGGTACACCACCATTTGCCCACTGAAGTTTTGATGGGGGGAGACCTAGAGGACTGGCCAAGCAAGCCCCAGACCGCCCTGGTTGTGACGCGTAGCCAGAGCCGGTGAGGGGCACTGCTCCCTGACCTCGGGGAGGGTACCGCACCGGAGGCGCAGGACCCTTCCCTGGTGGGGAGGGAGCGCCAAAGGGGACGGCTCAGAGAGGCTGAGGCCTCAGACCTGGCCACTGAGGGGGAACCGGGCCCCGTCCCTTCCCCAGCCGCTGAGTTCCAGGCCGAGTTGAGGAAAGATCCCTCCTTGCGCAAGCTCAGGGACCTGGCCGACCTCGGTGTGGTACGGACCATGAGGAGAGGCTGCCAGGAGAGGTTCCTGTGGGAGAAGGGGTTCCTGTACCGAGAATGGGCTCCCACAAGGGAAGTGGAGTCCTGTGGGATCAGGAGGCAGCTGGTCGTCCCCCAGAAGTATCGCCGCAAGCTCCTGTACCTGGCCCATGACATCCCCCTCGCAGGGCACCAGGGAATCCGGCGCACCCGGCAGAGGTTGCTACAGAACTTTTACTGGCCCGGGGTCTTTACCACGGTCCGGCAGTATTGCCGATCCTGTGACCCCTGTCAGAGGGTGGGGAAGGCCCGGGACAAGGGGAAAGCGGCTTTGAGACCTTTGCCCATCATAGAGGAGCCTTTCCAGAAGGTGGCCATGGACATCGTGGGGCCTCTCAGCAAGACGACCCGGTCGGGGAAGAAATACATTCTGGGGGTGGTAGATTTTGCCACCCGCTACCCCGAGGCCGTGCCCTTAGCTTCCATTGAAGCAGACACCGTGGCCGATGCGCTCCTGACCATTTTCAGCCGAGTGGGGTTCCCCAAGGAAGTCTTGACAGACCAAGGCTCCAACTTCATGTCGGCCCTGCTCCGGTGCTTGTGGGAGAAATGTGGGGTCCGGCACGACTGGGCCTCAGCTTATCACCCCCAGTCCAACGGGCTGGTGGAGAGGTTTAACGGGACGCTAAAGATGATGCTGAAAACCTTTATGAACCAGCACCCGCAGGATTGGGACAAGTACTTACCTCACCTGCTGTTCGCATACAGGGAGGTGCCCCAGGAGTCTACCGGATTTTCGCCTTTCGAACTGTTATATGGCAGGAGGGTGAGGGGCCCCCTGGACCTGATGAGAGACGAATGGGAGGGGAAGGCCACTCCCGATGGAGAGTCAGTGGTGGAGTATGTCCTGATCTTCCGAGAGAGACTGGCTGAACTCATGGGCCTGGCCAGGGAGAATCTGGCCAGAGCCCAGAAGAAGCAGAAGGTCTGGTATGACCGCACGGCGCGGGCCTGTGCCTACGCCACCGGGGATCCGGTGATGGTTCTCATCCCAGTGAGAAAGAACAAACTACAGGCCGCCTGGGAGGGCCCTTTCAAGGTCGTCAAGCAGCTCAATGAGGTAAACTATGTGGTGGAGCTGTCGAACCGGGCGCACCACCGCCGGGTGTACCATGTGAATATGATGAAGCCATATTATGCCAGGGGGAATGTGGTGTTGGCCGTGTGTGGACAGTGGGAAGAGCAGGGAGATGACCCTTTAATAGATCTATTCCCTGGGACCAGAGCTGGTTACCCCCTGGAAACAATTCCCCTCTCGGATCAGCTAACCCCTGCCCAGCAAGCTGAGGTCAGGGGGGTGCTGCATCCGTACCGACAGCTGTTTTCCAACCAGCCTGGACGCACTAATCTGACTGTCCACCGGGAGCAGACAGGGTCGCACCCGCCGATAAGATGCTCCCCCTTCCGAGTCACAGGGAAAACTGCTCAGGACCTGGAAAGAGAGGTCCGGGACATGCTGGCTTTGGGGGTGATCCAGCCATCTGCCAGCCCTTGGGCCTCGCCGGTGGTGCTGGTCCCCAAAAAGGACGGGTCGGTCCGGTTCTGTGTGGACTATCGGAAGCTCAATGCCATCACTGTATCTGATGCCTACCCCATGCCCAGGCCTGACGAGCTCCTAGACAAGTTGGGGGGGAGCTCGGTACCTCACCACCATGGACCTTACAAAGGGCTACTGGCAAGTGCCGCTGGATGCAGATGCCCGGCTGAAATCGGCCTTTATCACCCCTCTGGGGCTCTGCGAGTTCCTGACCCGGCCTTTCGGCCTCAAGGGAGCGCCGGCCACCTTCCAGCGCCTAGTGGACCAGCTCCTGAGGGGGATGGAGAGTTTTGCCGTGGCGTATATTGATGACATCTGTGTCTTTAGCCAGACCTGGGAGGACCACGTGTCCCAGGTTAGACAAGTGCTGGACCGACTCCAGGGGGCTGGGCTGACTGTAAAAGCGGAGAAGTGCAAGGTGGGGATGGCGGAAGTATCTTACCTGGGCCATCGGGTGGGGAGCGGCCGCCTAAAGCCGGAACCAGCCAAGGTGGAGGTGATCAGAGACTGGCCCGCTCCCCACACCAAAAAGCAGGTCCAAGCCTTTATTGGGATGGCAGGATACTACCGAAGATTTGTGCCCCACTTTAGCGCCATAGCCACCCCCATCACTGAGCTATGCAAGAAGGGGAAGCCAGACAAGGTGGTCTGGACCGAGCAGTGCCAGGAGGCTTTCCGGGCGCTGAAGGAGGCTCTGGTCAGTGGCCCAGTCCTGGCAAACCCAGACTTTGACAAGCCCTTTGTGGTGTTCACCGACGCCTCCGACACGGGACTGGGGGCGGTGTTAATGCAGGAGGATGAAAAGGGGGAGAGACACCCCATTGTGTACCTGAGCAAGAAGTTGCTACCCCGGGAGCAACACTACGCGGCCATCGAGAAGGAGTGCCTGGCCATGGTGTGGGTCCTCAAGAAACTAGAGCCCTATCTCTTCGGGCGGCACTTCACCGTCTACACCGACCACTCTCCCCTGACCTGGCTGCACCAGATGAAAGGAGCCAACGCCAAACTCCTGAGATGGAGCCTGCTCCTGCAGGATTTCGACATGGACGTGGTCCACGTGAAGGGAAGTGCCAACCTGATAGCGGATGCGCTGTCCCGGAGAGGGGGCCCCGAACTTCCCCAGGTCACTGGTCACAGTGACCCCGTTCAGTTCAGTCTCGAAGGGGGGAGAGATGTGAGGATGTGACGCAGCAGGGAGGGGGGAGTGTTGACCTGAGAATGTGCCCTGGGGATGGGAGACCTGAGAGCCTGTCACCTGAGCCAGGAGGGGGCGGGGGAAGTAACACCTCTGCCCAGGAATGTGGACGGAGACTGCAGCAGGGAACCTGCTGGGTGGGTTTTAGTTTTCAGTTTGGGGCTGGGTGGAGGAACACAGGGAACCCCAGGGCTGGGGTCTAAGCTCCCTGCTCCCCCAGAAGGACGTGATTGAGGGGTCCTGGTTGTACCCACAAGCTCTGTTGTGGACTGTGTTCCTGTTGTCCAATAAACCTTCTGTTTTACTGGCTGGCTGAGAGTCTCAGTGGATCCCAGGAAGAGGGGTGCAGGGCCTGAACTCCCCCACACTCCGTGACAGATCTACTTAGCCTGGGGCTAATATATCTGCCTTCTATTAGTCTCCTGTAGCCATCTGGCCCAGCCCTGTCACAGTATCCTCACACCTTCTTGTCAACTGTCTAAATGGGCCATCTTGTTTAACACTACAAAAGTTTTTTTCTCCTGCTGATAATAGTCTTAACTAATTAGCCTCTCACAGTTGGTATGGTAACTTCCCCCTTCTCTGTATGTATATATATATCTTCTTACTCTATGTTCCATTCTATGCATCTGATGAAGTGGGCTGTAGCCCACGAAAGCTTATGCTCTAATAAATTTGTTAGTCTCTAAGGTACCACAAGTACTCCTGTTCTTATTGTGAAAAAGGCCAGCCCAACAGTATACCAGGTAGAAATCAGGTCAAAGAAGCTAAACAAGCCAAAGTTAAAAATGGTTCTATTTGTCACAGCTTAAACCATGGAAAGGGGATTTCAAGCAGAAACCTCTAATTAGCCCCACCAAGGGGGGTCAGAAAAACGTTTATTTTGTCTTTTGGAGCTCCAAGGAAAGGCTGGAACCAGCAGAAGAACACCAGTGACCTGGGCACCATGATAAAGAAGCTGCTGGCCTCCCACTGGCCTCCACAGAGCCTCGCTGCACAGATCGCAGCTCCGCTAACTCACCTGGCGTTTGCCTTCTGGATCAGTTTTCCCCACTTCTCCTGCAGGTCTGAGAGGCCCACGCTTGCCTCCTGTCCATTTGTCCTGGCAGCTTGCTCACGAGGCAGCTGTCTGTCCTGCAGGACACACTCCACTCGGGGTTTCCGCTCCTCCAGAAGCCGTTTCAGGAGCTGTTAAGGAATCAGGGCACGGGGTGATGGCAGTGCTGTCCTCATGGCGAACCCAAGGGAATTTCCCCCAGTCTAGGCACGTCGTGGCCCTCAGCTTCAGGACAGTGATCCGAGCACCTTGCACAGCACCATGCACCCGGGGGACCAACCCACTACACCCCCCCACCCCAGCAGGGCCAGCCGCAAGCAGCAGTCAATTATCTCCAGCCCCGGGGGTGGGGGGTGGCAGACAGACCCCTCCAGACTGCAGGCAAGGCAGGGGCAGTGAGCAGGAGGCCAGGCAAGCATGTCCTGGGGGTGATGCCTGCCCCAGGTCCCAGGGCCGAGAGGCTGCTCAGCATCCGTCAGGCATTAGCCCCAGCAGGAGCAGCTGCCGAGGCCTGCCATGGAGCCAGAGCGCGGCCAGAGCAGCGCTCACTCCTGATGCGCTGCCCGGCACTGGCCACGGGCTGTACGCTGTGCCTCCTTGTCATGCCCTGCCTAGCGAGACGTCACCCCCCAGGGAGCAGGCCGCACCCTGAGTGCAGGCGTGGCCATGCTCAGCCACACACAGCAGGGATGCCTTGTCCTGGCAGCTCCCCCCAGGACCCAGCAAGCACAGCCAACCTCTCCCCAGAGCCCCCCCTTCCCCGGCACCTACAGCCCATGGTGGTGGCTGCGGTGGAAACCGCGGGGAGGGAGGGAGGGACCCCAAGGGCTCGCTCACCTTCTGCTCCTGCAGCTGGGCTTTCACCACCTTCACTTCAGAAGAAGGGGGCTTCTGGTTGCCAACCAGGTCCTCCATGTCAGCCACCCAGATCAGCAGCGTCTCCAGCGTGTCCTGGGCCTGCTCCACGCTCAGGGAGCCCTCCGGAAGCACGATGGCCTGCAGGGCACCCTGGGGGGAGAGGAAGATGCACCCGTGAGGACCTGGGATCCCCTTCCCCCCCGAGATCGGAGGGGCACAAGACCCAGCTGGCAAAGCAGCAGCCAGAGCTCCCTGCGACTCCTCAGGGCAGAGGGGCTGCCGGCTGGTTATCATGGACACGCCACCCCAGGGGTCTGCAATCATGACAGGACGCAGCCGAGCACCCCATGGGCAGCACCAACGACCCCAGTTAACAGCCCAGTCCCAATCCTGGGCACCCCGTCACTTTCGGCAGCATCCTACCCCGCTGCCCCACGGTAACCGCAGTGCCAGGCCCACGTGGGGCCAGCCCTCCCCTCGCCCCCCTCGGGGACTGGCCCTTATCATTGCCCATCCTTGGGGCAGCTGTTACCTTGCTGCTGAGCACGTCCCACTGCTCCTGCGAGCTGTCCCGGTCGGCAGGCAGGGCCCCTTTGCTCTGGAGCTGGTGGAGAGTCAGTCACAAAACAGCTGCTTTACACCCCCTGGACCAGGCGCCAGGGACTCCGACCCTCCGCTCCCAGCCAGCTGGGAGAGCAAGGCAGAGACCTCCCACACCACGCTGCTGCCTCTGCTGAGAGAGCCGTCGGCTTCAAGGGCAAAGCGGGGGCGCAAGGCTGTCTCCCCCTTCCAGCTTCTCGCTGGTAGCCGCAGCCACGGCCCAGCCCCGTCTGGGTGTGGGGATGAGCTGAGCACCCTGAGGGCGCAGAGGATGCTCCACAGCCCAGCTGGAGCTGGGTGCCACTTCCCTGGGAGCTCTCCCTACAGGCTGCGCCCAGGGGAGGCTCTCAGACCATTTGGCCAGGGGCCACGGCACGGCGTGGGCACGAGGCAGGTGGGGTTTGCTGGCCCGCCCCAGTGAAATGCAGGAGCAAGGAGCCAGTGAGGCACAGACAGAAACCAGGGTGCCACAAGCCCGTCCCCAGCTACGGTGCAGGGGGCTTGGGGGCTGGGCCTGAGACGGGCTGGAGCCAGGATACGTGTAACCCCCTGAGCCCTGGGGGTGACGATGTCTCCTGTGAAAGGAATAAGACAGTTCACTGGGAACACGGTCCCTGCTCCACACCCAGATCACGGCACGAGCCACAAGAAACAGCCCAGCCAGCCCAGCCAGCCCAGCCCCCATAACGCACCCACCTGGAACTGGAACCCCCCCAGCCCGGCCCCACAACACACTGGCCTGGCCCCCGTAACGCACCCATCCAGCACTGGAACCTCCCCAGCCTGGCCCCCCCAAAGCATCCACCCGGCCTGGGACCCTGTAACGCACCTGCCCAGCACTGGAACCCACCCGGCCCAGCACCCCCAAAGCATCCCCCCAGCCCAAGCCCCCTAATGCACCCGTCCGGCCCAGCCAGCCCGGCCCCCCGCAAAGCACCCACCCAGCCCGGCCCCCAGTAACGCACCCACCCAGCCGGGCCAGCCCGGTCCCAGGCATCTGCCAGGCCTGGCCCCCCAATGCACCCACCCGGCCCTGGAAATCACCCAGACCAGCACCCCCAAAGCACCCACCCAGCTCAGCCCCCCACTGCACCCACCCGGCACTGGAACCCCCCCAGCCCGGCCCCCCAAAGCATCCGCCAGGCCCAGGCCCCTAACACGCCCGCCTGGCCCCAGGGCCCGCCTGGCCCATCACGCCTAGTCACGGAAGCGTGTGACTCTTCCACTGGGGAGCCTGGGTACACCTGGCCCACGGCCCCGCCCCGGGGCCCACTCCCCTGAAAGCTGCACCCACGCTGGACCCCTGGCCCCGCTTGGCCTCCTCCCTCAAGGCCTGCAGGTGGAGGGGGACGGGCAGAGGCAGAGGGAGGGCAGGGCCTCGGGGGGAGAGGACAGTGGCAGTGGGGCGGAGCATGGCGGGGGGTCGCCTGGGCACCCTTTGGGAGTCAACGCGCTCTGCTCCCTGCCCGGCTCCAGGGAGAGCGGCCGAACGTGTGGGGGGAGGCGCGGGGAGAGGACAGTCCTCCCTCCCCCGCGGGTCACGTGGGGCGGGGAGAGCGCAGTGGGTGCAGACCGGGGGGCGGGTCTCTGGGCAGGGGAAACACAAGAGGCAGTCACATGTCCGGCCCTTGAGACTGTGCCCCTGGGGAAGCACCAGTCTCTATCCAGCCCCCCAACGCACCCGCCCCGCACCAGAGCCTGCCCGGCCCCCTAACTCAAGACACTCGGGACCAGAGCGCGCCTGGTCCTCCTAACGCACCCGCCCAGCACCAGAGCAGGCCGGGCATGGTCCCCTAATGAACCTCCCAGCGCCACAGCCTGGCCCTCCTAGCGCCCCTGCCCGACGGCCCAGCCCATCTCACACACCTGCCCGGCACCGCAGCCCGGCCTGGCCTGGGGCCCCTGAGTCGCACCCTCCCGTACCCCAGCCCAGCCCTCAGAGCAGAACCTGCCCAGAGCCAGCCAGGCCTGGCTGTCGGAGACGCTCCGACATGGTCCTGCCGCCGGAGGTCGCTGGGACACCCCGGGACACCTGCCCCCACCCGCCAAAGTCTCTGGCCCTGTGCAGGCTGTGGGGCCATGGGGCGTCACCAGAGCCTGCAGCGCGCTCCCCTCACATTGGTGTGCTCCCCACCCCGCCCCAGAGGATAAAGGCCAGGACTCCTGGCCTGCCGGGGGAACCCCACAAACAAACAGCTCCAGGGCAGCGAGCTCCCTGCAGAGCCCTGTGTGCAGCCTGGGGGCCGATGCGGCATCCCTGGCCTGGCTGCTGGACGCCGAGGGGTCCGAGAGGCTGGCACAGGTTATTAACCTCCGTCCGCTCCCCGGCACACTCCGTCAGCACCTTCACCGTCCTGGTGACGACGGGCTCCCCGCCCGGGTATTCGGTCACTTCTACAATCTCCGTCACGATGGTCTCCGTCACCTCGGTCACCTCGGTCACCTCCCTGGTGCTGACGGGCTTCCAGGCCCAGCTGCTGCCCGAGTTCCTGTGGGGGGCACCTCTCGGGGGGGTCCAGGCTGCCCCAGCTGCTTCCAGCTGGGCTTTGAGGGGGTTGCAGCCCCTGCTCCCGTTCTGCACCTTGGGCAGGGGGCTGCTCGCCTGGCTCTTAGCCGGGCCTGGGCTCAGGCTCCAGCCGTTCTCGATCACCACCGGGTTCAGGGGAGACTTGTCGGGGGCCCCAGCTCTGGCGTCACAGTTGTTCCTCCCCGCCGGGTGCTCGGGGCCAAGCCCCACGTCCTTCAGGAACTCCTCCGGCGCCTGGCTCTTGTCTCCCAGGCAGCTGGGCCTGCCCGGCGCGTTCCCCATGGCCAGAGGGTGGCCCCGAGCAGGCGGGCCGGCCCGTCAGCCCTGCTGCTCAGAGCCAGCCTAGAACAAACGAGGGGCAGCCACATTACTGGTGTGGGACAGACACCGGCAGGCCACTCGGGACACAGGTCAGCAGGTCCCTGGGGACCTGCAGGCCCCAGGTCCCCCCGGGAGCGTGGGCCGTTCCCACCCGCTCTGGGAACCCGCCCAGGAGCCGCCTGCCGCTGCCCACACAAGATGCGCAGCCTCCCCCGAGGGATGGCGCGGAGGCTGCCTGGTGCAAGAGGGGCCTGGGCTGAGGCCCATCCTGCCATCCCGGGCACCAGCCCCCGACCCGGGGGTTTCAGCCCTTCCAGCCGGTCTCTTCGTCTCCTGACCAGCTGCCCAAATTCCTGCCCTGGGGGCAGTGCAGCTCCCAGAGCCCGGATCTGAGCACAGGGCTGCGAAGGGCTGAGCTCCGGGTGCGAGGAAGGGACAAGGCACCTGCAGCCGCCAGCCAGGAGAGAGGCTGCAGCCCTAAGGGGCCCGGGGCAGAGCAGGGCTGGGCTCGGGATGGGGACTGGAGCAGGGAGCAGGGCGAGGAGACGGGCTTAGGGAGAGGGGACAACAGGGCACAGAGGGACCTTGCTGCCCCAGGCCAACTCTGGGCTGGCAGGACATTCTCGGGACCTGTGTGGCGGGCGATGTCGGTGCTTAGGGCTAACAGGAATGTAGATGAAGGGGAATGAGGGAGGCAGCACAGGGCACCAGTCAGACGGGCAGCTGCTTCCAACCGGCATCGCTTTGTACCATTGGATTAACTCCTGGCCAAGCTGGAGCTGGGAGAAAAGAGCCATCTGTCTGCAGCGCCCTGACAAAGGGAGCACCGGGGGGTCTGAAAGGGGCGAGCTGCTACAGACCGTGGGGCTGGCGAACCATCAGTCACTGAAACACCCACACTGCAGACAGAAGTCAGACAGACAGCCCCATTCCGCTTTCAGCCAGCCACAGCCCATAAATCCCAGCATCACCCGGACACGGCCCCACCATCCCTGTGCAACCCCCCAGCCTCGCCATCTGCACCGTGCATCCATCACTCGGACACCAAGGCTCAACGTCCCACAGAGACGGATCGCCTGACCCCCACCCCCACCCACCGCCACCACGGAGCACCTGCCACCAGACACCAGCTTGCTGCTAAAAACACCCCCACCTTCCCCAGCAGTCACCCCATGGGCCACAACACACACACATGCCGGCAGAGTCCCTACTCTCTGCCAGGAATCAGTACAATCTGCAACACACACACGAGTCCCTACACCCTGCAACACACACACACACACACACACACACACACGAGTCCCTACACCCTGCAACACACACAAGACCCTACACCCTGCAACAGACACACACGAGTCCCTACACCCTGGAACATACACACACACACACACACACACACACACACGAGTTCCTACACCCTGCAACACACACAAGACCCTACACCCTGCAACACACACACACACGAGTCCCTACACCCTGCAACACACACACACACACGAGTCCCTACACCCTGCAACACACACACACACACACACACACGAGTCCCTACACCCTGCAACACACACACACACACACACACACACACAGAGGAGTCCCTAACTCCTGCAACACACATCCCTGCGAGTGGGAGCCCACATATCCTACTCTTGTGGCCCTATAATAAGTAAGTAACTTACACGGGAGCCCCCAAACCCTGCAACCAACAACCCCTGGAGTCCATCAGCACCCTGCACTAGACCCCTACCCATGGACAGCATGCCCCCATGGGAGTCGTACAGGAGCCACCGGCACCCTGCGACTGCCACACACTGACCCGTGCCCTGACCCACACACGCACAGGAACTACCTACCCGACCCATGTCGCCTCCCAAAGGAGCCGCCCGCCCACCAGCCCCGGACCCAGGTGTCTCAGCCAGCCACGCCCTGCCACCCCAGCAGGAGCCACCAGGCAGGTGAGCTGTGTCCGGGGGCAGAGGAGGGAGGTTCTGTCTCAGTGGTTAGAGCAGGTGGCTTGGGACCCAGGACGCCTGGGTTCTGTGTCTCTCGCCCGGCTTGGGTCAGTCATTCCCGGCGCTGGCCACAGGTTCTCCAGCTGGGGGGAGGAGAATGATACTTACCCTCGGTGACGTGCCCTGAGCTCCGCGGGCCAAAGGCTGGTCCAGGGAGAGTGTAAAACTGCTCGTTCCAGACAGACCCACGCCAGGGTGTGACAGACGCATGGGCAGCCTCTGGCCTGGGACAGGCCCGAAGGGCTGGAGGAGCAGCAGCAACAAGCCGGCGAGTCAGCCGCGGCTCCCGCTGTAGCGTCTGGCTGCCCGGGCGCCCGCCAGGGGCTCCCGCGGCCTGTGAGGCTGGCAGTGCCGGGCCCGCGGCGCAGGGCGGAAGCGTGCCCACCGACGCCGGCAGAGACTTTGGCTGAAGTTGCAGAGGCAGCGACGTCGTCTGGGCTGCCTGAACGGGCCTCATGCAAACCTGGTGGTGCCGGGGGGGCCTTTGGTGCCACTTCCAAGGCACTGGGCTGGCTGCTGCGTCCCACGCCGGCCACGTTCCGCAAGTGGGGTCTTCTCGGCCAGGCTCGGCCCAGGCTGCTGAGAAGGGCCAAGCGGGCCCCTGAGGCCAGCCCGGCTCGGCTCCTCGCTTCACCCGCTTGCTGGTGGCTTGGAGCGGTCACGCTGCAGCCACCGGGCTCGCCAGGGGGACAGGGACGGGAGAGGCGCTGGCCAGGACAGGCTGCTGGGAAACCAACTTTCCCGAGCCTCCACCTTCCCTCTGCCCAGGGCAGGAATCCCTGGTGCCAGGCGCCAGTCTGGCAGGTCAGGCCCCAGCGCCCGCCCTGTGCCGGGGCAGGTAGCAAGGTGCCGGCGGGGCCGGAGGAGAGGGTGGCCTCTCTTTGCAGCAGGGAAGACCCACCCTCACCCCTCGCCACCTCCCCTCCCCCTCTGACCCCTCTGCACACTCGCACTAATACAATAAGCCTGCTCCGTTAACTCTTTGCTCACTAATTCACAACTGGCCCTGTTACCGGGGAAACCCTCCGGGGACTCTCAGCCATCCTCGGAGGGGGAGGGGGGCAGGGCTTCCCACTCACAACCCATGGTGGAGCAGCAGCTTTCCCATAGGATTGCTGCAGGGATCCCCCGGGCACCTGCCCCCAGTGCAGCCGGTGCCAGCCCCCCAGCTCCAGCCCCCCAGCTCCAGCCCCGGGCCCAGATGCATGCGGGGGGGGGGCACTTGTGGGGCTGAGGCTTGGCCGGGACCCAGCTCACACCAAGGGGGCACGGGTGTCTCCTCCCTCCCCACAGTCCCCTGGGCCGCAGTGGCACAGAGCCTGGAGGGGGCTGCTCGTGCTATCGGGAACAGATACGGGGTCTTCACCAGGGCACAGGGCCTGTCCGGCTTCCTTCTGCTCCCCCTGGGGAGTCCTGCCCAGCAGCTCCAATGACAGGAGCCGCGGCCTCCGGCGGGGCGCCCACAGAGCCCTTGGCCTGCTCAGCACCATGGGAAGGGAGCCCCCCAATTGCTGGGGCTGGGGCTCACTCGCCAGGCGGCTTCTGGCTCCCTGCAGAGGGAACGTCCCAGCTGCAGGCCTGGCTGGCTAACAGGATTACAGGGGCACCATCAGCGCCTGCCTCGTCCCTGGCTGCCCCCAGCCCCCCTCGCTCCCCCTGGGCTCTGGCCGTCTGCCAGTCACAGATGGGCACAGCGCCCTCCCCCAGGGCTGGCATGCCATGCACTTTCCGGTGTGCCCGGCACAGAGCCGGGGCCTGGAGCAGGCGGCCGAGCTCTGCAGCCAAAGCCTTCCTGAGAGCCGCGGACCCTGGCAGGGGCTCGGGAGTCGGGGCCGGATGCTGCTCCTCCCCCTGCAGAGATGCCAACGCGTGGCCTTGGGGGCAGGCCCCTCCTAAGTCTCAGCCGCCGGCCAGACCTGCCATCTGGGAGCTGCTGCCCTCAGGGCCAGGACCAGCGCCCTGAGCGGGGCAGTACAGGGAGCAGGATCCTCACTGCTCTGGGGTGGGAGCCCACAACCCCACTGGCTTTTGTGCTGCGCACGCCACACCCCACTGCAAACCCCGCCCTGATTTGCTGGCCCCCCACGCCCCATGGGCGCAGCCGTGCAGCCCTGGTGCCCTCGCTGCGTTGGGCCTCGCGGCGTGGAAGGCGAGCATGGGGGGCGGAGGGGCGTGCTGACCCCGCCGCCGAAGAGGGAGCCCCCACAGCAGACTCCGCCGGGATGAGCAGGGAGTGAGGGGCCGGGAGTGCCTAGCCCCAGCCACATGGGCGCCTGGCTGCCCTTCGGACAGGCTGCTCCCAGGGAGCCCAGAGCGATGGACGGGACTCGTTCAAGCCTTTCCACCGGGCTTTCTCCTGAAAGACAAGTGGGCCGAAGGCCGAGCCGGGGGGCTTTTGTCTGCCCGGCTGCTGGAGGCACTGGGGGGAAATCAGCATATTCTCAGGCACCCCTTGCGGCGGGCGGGTGCCTGAGCTCTCTCTGACCAGCTCTGTCCCTTCCCGCAGCTCGGCAGCCCGGCTGCAGCCCTACTCTGAGCACCCTCCCAGGGGCTTAGAGCCGAGCGCCAGACAGAGCCAGCGGGCAGGACCCCTCTGTGCCTGGCCCCCACTTCCCAGTCTCTGTGGGTGCTCCTCCTCCAGCCCCTGGGTTTACCCACCCAACGCCCCCTGCCCCCGCCAGCCATACTGCCCCCCGCCCCCCCCAGCCTCCATGCCTCTTTCACCCTGCCAGCCCCCCCTCAACCCCTTTGCTCCTTCCCCGGGGCCCACAGGGGCTCGGGCTGAACGCCACGCAGGCCGCGGGGTGCTCCTCGACCCCCATGGGCCTGGGGGCTCTCACAGTACAGGTGGGCGCTCCCACCCAGGCGGGGCTCTCCTGCCTGCTAGGGTGGGGCAGGCCTTTGCTCTCCTTCCCCTGGAGGGTTATTCCCAAGGCGAGGCAGGGCATGCCCCGCGGCTCCGTCCCCCCCGTAGGGCAGGGGGGAGTCGAGCTGAGCGCAGGGGGCTGGGATCTGCGGCCTCGGATCCTGGGCGTTGGGTGGGTTTTGCCACGGGCTTTGTCTGTGCAGGGGCTGGGATGAATGGCCCTTTCAATTTGTGCTGTCATGGATGCAGCGGGAGCCGTGTGAGGCCAGGCCCGGAACAAAAGGCGCTGGGGAGGGATTCCATTCACCCCGCTGCCTGGCGGGGAGGGGCTGGCCAGGGCAGCTCTGGGCAGCTGGGCACTCCCCGCTGCGCTCCCTGCACACAGCGGACCTGCAGCCTGCCCAGAGGACGGGGACGAGGGGCCAGCACCGTGCGGGACGCGTTAACTCCCTGCCCACCACGCTGCGCGGCTGGGCCGGACACAGGCACCTGGGGGGTGTGAGCACACCGGGGCACAGCCTGAGCAGGGACCCACAGGCAGGGGGGAGTGGAGGGGAGGCTGGACAGGGACACGTGATTCTGGGCGGGGGAGCTGGGCAGGGTCACCTGGGGCCAGGGGCTGGGCAGGGACACACGGGTCCGGGTGGGGAGGGGGCTGAGCAGGGACACGCAGGTCTGGGGGGGGTGGACCTTGGCAAGGTCACACGTGTCCGGGGTGGGGGGAGGTGAACAGGGACACACGGATCCAGAAGGGCAGCTGGGCAGGGACACATGGATCCGGGGGAGGGGCCTGGGCAGGGACACATGGGTCTGGGGCAGACTGGAGGGCTGGGGAGGGACACATGGGTCTGGGGGAGGGGCCTGGGTAGGGACACATGGGTCTGGGGCGGACTGGAGGGCTGGGAAGGGACACATGGGTCTGGGGGAGGGGCCTGGGTAGGGACACATGGGTCTGGGGCAGACTGGAGGGCTGGGGAGGGACACATGGGTCTGGGGGAGGGGCCTGGGTAGGGACACATGGGTCTGGGGCGGACTGGAGGGCTGGGGAGGGACACATGGGTCTGGGGGAGGGGCCTGGGTAGGGACACATGGGTCTGGGGCAGACTGGAGGGCTGGGGAGGGACACATGGGTCTGGGGGAGGGGCCTGGGTAGGGACACATGGGTCTGGGGCGGACTGGAGGGCTGGGGAGGGACACATGGGTCTGGGGGGCTGGGCAGAGACACATGGGTCCAGGGGGCTGGGCAGGGACCCATGGGTCTGGGGGAGGGGCCTGGGCAGGGACACATGGGTCCAGGTGTGTGTGGCGGGGCCTCGGCCGGTGCAGGGCCCCAGGGTGAGGGGCCCCTTGCACAGGGCTGCCTAGGGCAGGTAGCGTAGGGCCCGGAATGGGGCTGTGCCCCTCACCCACCCACCCAGCGTGTGAAGGCAGGTGGTGCTGGGCAGGGACCTGGGCTGGGGCCCGGGGCCCGGGGCCAGTGCCGGGCAGGCTGAGCCCCTGGGGCAGGGAGGCCAAGGCACCGGCTGGATGCTGGGCAGCCATAGGGGAACCCGGCAGGTGGAGATCATAGAATCATAGAATATAAGGGTTGGAAGGGACCCCAGAAGGTCATCTAGTCCAACCCCCAAACCTCCGGTAGGAGCCCTGTGGCCCCCCCACACCAGCCAGCCAGGCGCAGGGCACCCAGCCCACTGCCAGGGGCTCCAGGCAGGGGGCTGCAGCGCCCAGCCCCAGCTCGCCCCGGCTCTCACCTCTGGGCTGGGCTCTCCGTCGGGCAGGGCCGGGAGCCTCTTCTCCATAGAGTCCAGCCAGCGACGCAGGGCGAGCAGCTGCTCCCGCACTTCCAGCCTCCAAGCCTGCCACTCGCTCCTCTTCCAGTCCCTGGGCGCAAGGACAGGACACAAGGAGAGCTATGGGGAGCAGTGCCACACGGTGCCCTGGCTGGGAGCAATCTGGGGCCCCCACCCCCATCCCCCTGGGGCTCCCTAGGAACTGGCCCCTCCCCACCCCCTGGGGCCCCCACCCCCACAGAATCACAGAATATCAGGGTTGGAAGGGACCTCAGGAGGTATCTAGTCCAACCCCCTGCTCGAAGCAGGACCAATTCCCAGTTAAATCATCCCAGCCAGGGCTTTGTCAAGCCTGACCTTAAAAACCTCTAAGGAAGGAGATTCTACCACCTCCCTAGGTAACCCATTCCAGTGCTTCACCACCTTCCTAGTGAAAAAGTTTTTCCTAATATCCAACCTAAACCTCCCCCACGGCAACTTGAGACCATTACTCCTCGTTCTGTCATCCATCCTCTTTGGAACCCCCTTTCAGGTAGTTGAAAGCAGCTATCAATCCCCCCTCATTCTTCTCTTCTGCAGACTAAACAATCCCAGCTCCCTCAGCCTCTCCTCATAACTCATGTGTTCCAGACCCCTAATCATTTTTGTTGCCCTTCGCTGGACTCTCTCCAATTTGTCCACATCCTTCTTGTAGTGGGGCGGGGGGGCCAAAACTGGACGCAATACTCCAGATGTGGCCTTACCAGTGCCGAGTAGAGGGGAATAATCCCTTCCCTAGATCTGCTGGCAACGGTCCTACTAATGCAGCCCAATACAATGCCTGGAGCCAGCCCCTCCCCACTCCCAGGGCCCCCACCTCCGTCCCCCTGGGGCTCCCTAGGGACTGGCCCCACTCTGCCACAAACTCCCAGTTTAGGGTGGAATGATATTGCCAATGTAACAAAAGGTCCAACTGATTCAGATCATGAGGGCCAGGAGGCTCAGCTCATGGGTCTCCAAGAGCCCCCACCTGGGGTTCTTGCCTGCCCCCATCTCCCTGAATGCTGCTGCTTCCTGGTGGGGGAGATGAGGCAGCATCACTGGG
The DNA here is from genome assembly GCF_965140235.1 of Caretta caretta. Lineage (NCBI taxonomy): Eukaryota > Metazoa > Chordata > Testudines > Cheloniidae > Caretta > Caretta caretta. Next base: position 1,092,662 of record NC_134207.1, read on the forward strand.
GGGGGGGGTGCCATGTCCCCAGGGTGCCCTGCTGGTGGTGGTGGGGGCAGTGTCATGGGGCGGCGGTGCATTAAGCACAGGTGAAGACGCAGGAACCAGACACAGGCTGGGACCAGGCCAGCCAGGGTGCCTCCTCGCCCTGGCCGCCCACCCGGGGGCAGGCTGGCACGGCCTTAGTTTGGCGCGAGGGGCAGCCTGACCCTCCATTGATCACATCCCGGGGGCAGGCTGGCACGGCCTTAGTCTGGCGCGAGGGGCAGCCTGACCCTCCATTGATCACATCCCGGGGGCAGGCTGGCACGGCCTTCGTCTGGCACGAGGGGCAGCCTGACCCTCCATTGATCACATCCCGGGGGCAGGCTGGCACGGCCTTCGTCTGGCGCGAGGGGCAGCCTGACCCTCCATTGATCACATCCCGGGGGCAGGCTGGCACGGCCTTCGTCTGGCACGAGGGGCAGCCTGACCCTCCATTGATCACATCCCGGGGGCAGGCTGGCACTGCCGTGGCCACTGCCAAACAGGCGCCGCATGGCTCAGCGACTCCAGTGCCCAGACATGTTCGGGGGCACCCGCTGCAGCAGGTCCCCTCGCTTCACCTTGGCTGCCCACTCCCTACTGTTAGGGGCCCCACCTCCTGCCGTGGGGCCCCACCTCCCGCCCCAGGGCCCAGCCACATGGCCTCTGCTGAGCTCTGCATTCTGCCCCATGTGTGACTGCAGACAGACAGACCTGCCCACAGCAGCGCAGACCCCAGCATCCCGCCTTCCCAAGCCACCCAGCCCTGCGGGAGCCCACAGGAAAGCCAGCCTCCCAGCGGACAGGGCTCACCCCGTGGTCTGTGGGCTCTGAGACTGCAGCACCCCGGCCCTGCCAGAGCCCCGGCTGGGCTGGCTCCGGCGCCCACGTGCCCTCAGCTGTGTGTGTCCAGGGGCTTGCCAGGGGTCCCTTGCAGCTGGAACATGTGTCTGGGCAATTCCCCAGTTACCCCAGCGCGAGGCAGACGTGCAGGGAACATCCCGGCCCTAAACCCCACCCAGCGCATCTCAGTGCCGGGCTCACAGGGCTCCTGCGACGGCACTAACCGGCCGTAGGGTCCGCGCTCAGGCTCGGCGACCCAGCATGCCGGCCCGAGCAGGAGCAGCCGCACGGCTACTCTGAGCGCCCTGCTGCGAGCCCCAGCCCGTGGACTCAGGCTCAGACTGGCGGCCCTGGGTTTTTGCAACGTAGCCATACCTTAGAGCGGGGTGGGGGGTGTCCTCAACCTTTTTCTCCCTGAGGCCCCCCCCCGCAACTTGCTATAAAAACGCCAGGGCCTGGCGGGGGGTGGGGGGGAAGGAGCACGGGCCTCCAGGCCTGGGGGGACCTTTGGGCATAGGCATAGTTTTACTTCTATTTGTGGGGGAGGCTGGTGGGGCTCAAGCCAGCTCCGCACAGGGGGGTCCAGGGAGGGAGCGCCACCTCCACCCCCTGACTCACTCAGGGGGCCTCCCATCCGGTCTGGGCTGTGGGGGGGCACAACCAAAAAATATAACTCAAAGCGGGAACGCAGAGAGGGGGTAGTTCAGGGGGCAGGGAGGGGGCAGCTAGGGGCTGTGTGCGGGCGGGGGTGTAGCTCAGGGGGCAATGAGGGGGTAGCTAGGGGCTGTGTGCGGGCGGGGGTGTAGCTCAGGGTGCAAGGAGGGGGTAGCTCAGGGTGCAGGGACGGGGTAGTTAGGGGATGTGTGTGGGCGGGAGGGGCTACCAGCTGCAGCAGGGGGTGTGCTGGGGCTCCTGGCTTCAGCCCCCCACTGCTCCTGGCTTGGGGGCGGAGGTTTGCCAGCTTTAGCCCCACGCCGCTCCTGGCTGGGGCAGGGGTTAGGGGGCTGCTGGCTGCAGCCCTGGAGCTTGGGGGAACCAGGTTTCAGCCACGGGGCTCCACGGCCCCTGAAAGGGCTCACGGACCCCCAGGGGGCTGCGGACCCCGCCTTAGAGCAGCTGCTGGTGAGATGGTCATTTAACCCCTTCCACAGCCAGAAGGGGCCACATCCAAAGGCAACCTCAGGAGCCTCATTGCTGACTCCCGCGGCTCCAGGTTTGAGTTGACCTGGAACGTATACTTGGGTGCAGGTCCCAGGGCTCTGGGCCCCCCAATCACTCTCTTCCCTGCCGGCACCTTGTGTCGCCGTTTACAGCTTTGCGGCGGGCGTGGGAAGGGCTCCCACAGCAGATCCCCGGTCGCTGTCACCCAGGGCAGGAGTCTTGCATGGCCATTTGGCCCAGGTCGTAGTGACCCCAGGGAGTGCTGGGCAGGGCAGAATGCCCCCCTCCCACCCATGAAATCTGCCTTTTCTGAAGCAGCCTGGCAGAGAGACCACTGCAAGGAGGAACAGTAACCCAGCCCTCTGCTGTGCCAACCCATGGACCTAGACAGGGCTCGCGTCTGCCACCTGGCAGTGCTGGAGGCCTGTGCTTGCCTCTCCCCAGTCTGTCCATCAGGGATCCATACCTCTCCAGCCCCTCTGTGCCTGGCGTTGGGGTCTCCGGGCTCTTTCCAGAGAGACTGGTGTCGTCCACAGCAAAAAGCTTCTGCAAAGATACCGCCGGGAAAGGGACACGGTTACAGCTCTTCTCCAGCTGGGTCTGCACCTTAGGGCTTGGAACAGGGTGAAAACCCAGAGGCCGGCACGCACTGCTGACTGGGCTGTGCCAGCTGGGTAGGGAGGAGAGAGCAGGCCAGGGACATGCACAGACTGGGCTGACGCTGCAAAGCCCAATGAGGACAGAGAACTGCCCTAAGAGGGGACCAGCCCAGAGCTGGGGCACAATCCCACGCCCGCCCCGCTCATTCCTGCAGCTGCAACGTCACTCAGCAGGATCCCCCCAACGCCTCCCACCGACTAGAGGCTACACACGTCACTGCTCTTCTCCCGGCTCTCTGCAGGCTCCCACTGAATCCACTCCCCAAGCCTCACCCCGTCCTACCAGCCGTCTCTCCAATCTCCTCCTCCCCATGGCTCACCCCAACCCCGTCCTACCAGCCGTCTCTCCAATCGACTCCCCACAGCTCACCCCAACCCCGTCCTACCAGCCGTCTCTCCAATCTCCTCCTCCCCACGGCTCACCCAAACCCCATCCTACCAGCCATCTCTGCAATTGACTCCTCCCCGCAGCTCACCCGAAATCTCCTCGTCCCCACGGCTCACCCAAACCCCGTCCTACCAGCTGTCTCTCCAATCTCCTCCTCCCTACGGCTCACCCCAACTCCCTCCTACCAGCCGTCTCTCCAACCGGCTCGTCCCTACGGCTCACCCCAACCCCGTCCTACCAGCCGTCTCTCCAATCGACTCCCCACAGCTCACCCCAACCCCGTCCTACCAGCCGTCTCTCCAACTGACTCGTCCCTGTGGCTCACCCCTACCCAGTCCTACCAGCCGTCTCTCCAACTGACTCATCTCTACGGCTCACCCCAACCCCGTCCTACCAGCCGTCTCTCCAATTGACTCCCCACAGCTCACCCGAACCCCTTCCTACCAGTTATCTCTCCAATCTCCTCCTCCCCAAGGCTTACCCAAACCCCATCCTGCCAGCCGTCTCTCACATCTACTCCTCCCAGCAGTTCACCCAAACCCCGTCCTACCCAGATGTCTCTCCTGTGTTGCACTCCGTATGCTTTATGAAAATACGCTTATGATGTGAATATGATACAACTAGAATATGCTTCATGCAAAAGATCTCTTGTAAGTTATCATTACAAAACCTATAATCTACTGAGTGTGGTCATCCCATTTGTTTGCAGGTGTTATTTCTAGGTCTGGAGTCAGGAAAATAAGACATAAACTTGTATCACTGATGTAAACACATTAAGTGGAAGCCATTAAGGGTGCTTCAGAATCAATGACCTGTCAATGGCTCTGTTTACCTGCAAGCCTTCCTGTGTAGGTGTGGGCCAGCCCAGGGAGAATGGAGGCTGGCGTCTCACAGGACATGTGACCATGTTACCTGATACTGGAATCCATCTTAAATGTGGGACTTTTCCATTTAGAGGGAGGGGTGGGGACCCAGAGACAAAAGATTCCCACCTTGTGCCAAAGCTATAAAAGGGGGTGCAACAGAACAAAGTGTTGTGGCCAGTCATGAGAAAACCCCTAGTTAACACCTGAGACGTCTACTGGAACTAACAAGGGCTGTACCAGGGGAAAGGATTGGGCCCAGACTAGGAAGGAGTCTAGTCTGTGAAAGAAGCTTATTGGAACATCTCGGAGGGTGAGATATTACCTGTATTCAGTTTCTTAATATATTAGCCTTAGACTTGTGTGTTTTTGCTTTATTTTGCTTGGTGACTTACTTTGGTCTGTCTGTTATTACTTGAAACCACTTAAATCCTATGTTTTATACTTCATAAATCAGTTTTGTTTATTAGTAAACACAGAGTAAGGGATTAATACCCAGGGGAGCAAACAGCTGTGCATATCTCTCTATCAGTGTCCGAGAGGGTGGACAATTTATGAGTTTACCCTGTATAAGCTTTATACAGAGTAAAACGGATTTATTTGGGGTTTGGATCCCATTGGGAGCTGCGTGTCTGGGTGCTGAAGACAGGAGTACTTTCTGAGTGTGTAATGTGACACAAATATGTGGACGATGATCAGGCAATGGCCTGACAGATCTCTTGGATTGGCACCTGCACCAGGAAGGCTGCCCATGATGCCTGTATCCTAGTCAAGTGACCCATCACAATCACCGCCGGGGGCACCTTTGCCAGCTCATAGCAGTGGTGGATGCAGGCCGTGATCCAGGATGAAATCCTCTGTGCAGACACTGGGCGACCTTTCGTCCTGCCTGCCACTGCCATGAACAACTGCGTTGACTTATGGAATAGCTTCGTTCTATCTATGTAGAAGGCCAGCGCTCTCCTGATGTCCAGGGTGTGTAGTCTGAGTTCCTCGTCAGACTCATGGAGCTTCAGACAGAAGACCGGTAAGTAAATGTTCTGGCCAGTATGAAACTGGGAAATGACCTTGGGCAGAAACACCGGATGCAGGACAACCTTGTCCTTGTAGAAGACCATATAGGCTGGCTCAGAGGTGAGCACCCTGATCTCGGATATCCTGCAGGCCGACATTATGGCAACCAGGAATTAAACCTTCCAGGAGAGAAGCAGGAGGGAGCAGGAAGCTAGAGGCTCAAAGGGAGTCCCCATGAGCCTTGATAGCACAAGATTCAGGTCCCGGGGGTGGGGGACCAGGTCCCAGACGTGCGGATAGAAGCGCTCCAGATCCTTCAAGAGCTGTGCCATCATAGGATGGGCAAAGAGAGACCTGGCTTGGAACAGAGGATACAATGCCGAAATGGCAGCCAGGTGGACCTTGATCGAAGAGAGGGACAACGCTTGGAGTTTGAGGTGCAGCAGATAATCCAACTTGTCCTGCAGTGAGGCTTGCTCAGCCCTGAGACACCGCTCCAAAGCCCAGCACTCGAACCTTTGTCATTTAGCCAGGTGGGTTGCCCTGGTGGAGGGTTTCCTGCGACCCAGCAAGACCTGTTGGACGTGGGTGGAGCTTCCCCCCCGTCTGCGCTTAGCCACGCAATAGCCAAGCCGTCAAGTGCAGCACTGCCAGGTTCGGGTGTGGCGGATTGCAGTGGTTCTAGGACAGCAGATCTGGCCAAAGAAGCGGTGGAAGAGGGGTGGCTGCTGAAAGGCTCAGCAACGTGCCGAACCGGTGCTGACGGGCTACACGAGGGCTACCAGGATAACCATTGCTCTGTCCTGCTTGACTTTCACGAGGACCCCATGAATGAATGGCACTGGTGGGAAGGCAAACATCAGTGCCCCCGACCATGGAATGAGGAAGGCGTCCGAAAGGGAACCTCTTATCCAGACCCCAAATCAAACAGAACCCATGACACTTTCTGTTTTGCTGGGACGCGAACAGGTCCACCTGGGGAGTCCCACACGATGGAAGATGATGCTGTCCACCTCTGAGACGAGACGGTCCTGCTGAGGGGTAGGTGGGCAGGTGCCAGGCAGGTGGGCAGGTGCCGGGCAGGTGGGCAGTGTTCAGATGAACGTTGTGCCGCACACAGAAGTCCCAGAGTCTGAGCACCTCCTGACAAAGGGCCAAAGACCTTGCACTTCCCTGCCTATTGATCTAATACATCGTGGCGGTGTTGTCCGTCAGGACCTGCACCCCTTTGCCTCCCAGGAGGGGCAAGAAGGCCTGGCCGGCCAGGGGAACCGCCCTGAGCTCCCTCATGTTGGTGTGGAGGGCGAGGTTGTCCCACAGCCAGTGGCCTGGGTGATCAGCATGCCCAGGTGGGCTCCCCAGACCAAATATGAAGCGTCGGAGACCAGGGTCAGCAAAAAGGTGGGGGCCACGAAGGGAACTCCCTCTAGCACTGACGTGGGGTCCAACCACCAATACGGGGTGACAGGACGTGGTTCAGCACCCTGACCACTGGGTCCAGCCCGTCTCTATTGGGAATATAGACCGAGGCCAGCCACGCTTGCAGAGGCAGTAGATGGAGCTGCGTATGGGTGACCATGTACGTGCACGCGGCCATGTGGCCCATCAGACGTGGACCCTAGTGAGTGGGTGGCTCTTCGAATGGGAGATCAGGTCTGACATAGCCTGAAAACGCGCCTGCAGAAGGAAGGCCCTGGGTCACGTGGAGCCAAGGGCTGCCCCGAAGAATATCCTATGCACTGGACTGGCGTTAACATGACTTTGTTCTGCTTATTAGTGGGTCCAGATTGTGGCAGCTGGAACTCACCAGATCGAGGCTCCTCTGCACCTGCTCCCGAGACCTGCCCTTGGTGAGCCAGTCGTCGAGATACGGGAAAATCTGGTCCCCTCGACGTCTCAGGTACATGGCCACCGGCGCCATGCATTCCGTGAACACCCTGGGGGCTGAGGACAGGCCAAGGGGCAGCGCCGTGAATTGAAAATGGCGCCTGCCCACCATGAAGCGGAGGAAACACCTGTGACCGGGGAATATGGAAATGTAGAAATAAGTCAAGCCACGTACCAGTCTCCTGGATCCAGGGAAGGGATGGTGGAGGCCAGTGAAACCATGTGAAACTTCAGTTTCTTGAGAGTCTTGTTGAGGCTCCGCAGGTCCAGGATGGGTCTGATGCCCCCTTTTGCTTTTGGGATTAGGAAGTACCGGGAGTAGAACCCCTTCCCTTTCATGTCCTGAGGGATCTCCTCCACTGTCTCAGGCAAGAAGGTTCTCGACCTCCTGAATGAGGAGTTGCTTGTGAGAAGGGTCCCTGAAGAGGGACGGGGAAGGGGGGTGGGGTGGGAGGGAGGGGAGGCTGTAAACTGCAAGGGATAGCCCTGAGATATTATGTCCAGCACCCAGCGGTCCGAGGTGACCTGTGACCAGGCTGCATGGCGGGGTGAAGGTGGGTGACGGGAAAAGGAACTGCGGATCTGGTGAATTGGCTGGGGTGTCGCTCTCGAGCGCGCCATCAAAACGAGCGCGTCTGGCCTCCAGACTGTTTCGCCGGGCCAGGCTGCACCGGTGAGCGGGAGGCAGAAGGGCGGCACTGGCTGAACCCAGTGTCTCTGTCCCTTCTCCCAGCAGACCCCACACGAGGCTGCCGTGACCTTGGCAATGGAGGCAGCCAGAACTGCGGCGTGTGCCGACTGCGGCATGTGCCTGCCCAGCGAGCGAAGGGTGCCTCGGGTGTCTTTCAGCCCATGCAGCCTCGCGTCCGTCTGGTCAAATAACAGACCGTTCCCTTCGAATGGGAGGTCTTGGACGGAGGTCTGCATCTCCTGGGAGAGTCCGGCGGTTTGAAGCCAGGAGCTGCACCTCATCCCCACCGCGGACGCTACCGAGTCCGGAGCATCCCAGGCCATCTGCCGAGTCCGGCGCATCCCAGGCCATCTGGAAGGAGCACCAGGCCACCACGGTGTATCCAACTCCTGGGCCAAGCCCTGCAGAAGGGACTCCTTGAACTTACAGAGGGAGTTCCATAAATTAAAGTTGTAACAGCCCAAGAGGGCCTGGTGATTTGCCACCTGTCACGGCGTGAGGGGGAGTCAGGACCTTGCACCCCCCCCACTTTCTGCGATTCCCCAAGACTCTCAGCCAGCCAGTAAAATGGAAGATTTATTAGGGACGACAGGAACATAGTCCAGACCAGAGCTTGCAGGTACAAATGGGACCCCTCAGTCAGGTCCTTCTGGGGGGCAGGGAGATTAAACCCCAGACTTGGGGGCTCCCTCCTCTTCCCCAGCCAACTCCAAACTGGACAAAACCCTCCAGCCATCTCACCCAGCCTCCCCTGAGCTCCTCCTCCAGCCTTTGTCCACTTTCCCTGGCAGAAGGTGTCACCAGGACCCAACTCCCCTCCCGGCTCAGGTGACAGGCTCAGGTATCATCCCAGCCAGTGAAGTCACCCCCTGCTACCCCATCACCGATCAGACAGTCCCAGTAAACTCCCCTGCCACATTCCTAGGTCAATCCGCCCCTGCTCCATCCCAACTCTCCCCCCTTCGAGACTGAACTGAGCGGGGTCACTCTGACCAGTGACCTGGGGAAGTTTGGGGCCCCCTCTCCGGGACAGCGCATCCGCTATCAGGTTGGCACTTCCCTTCACGTGGACCACGTCCATGTCGTAATCCTGCAGGAGCAGGCTCCATCTCAGGAGCTTGGCGTTGGCTCCTTTCATCTGGTGCAGCCAGGTCAGGGGAGAGTGGTCGGTGTAGACGGTGAAGTGTCGCCCGAAGAGATAGGGCTCTAGTTTCTTGAGGGCCCACACCATGGCCAGGCACTCCTTCTCGATGGCCGCGTAGTGTTGCTCCCGGGGTAGCAACTTCTTGCTCAGGTACATGATGGGGTGTCTCTCCCCCTTTTCATCCTCCTGCATTAACACCGCCTCCCGTCCCGTGTCGGAGGCGTCGGTGAACACCACAAAGGGCTTGTCAAAGTCTGGGTTTGCCAGAACTGGGCCACTGACCAGAGCCTCTTTCAGCGCCCGGAAAGCCTCCTGGCACTGCTTGGTCCAGACCACCTTGTCTGGCTTCCCCTTCTTGCATAGCTCGGTGATGGAGGCGGCTAGGGTGCTAAAACGGGGCACAAACCTTCGGTAGTATCCTGCCATCCCAATAAAGGCTTGGACCTGCTTTTTGGTTTGGGGAGCGGGCCAGTCTGTAATCACCTCCACCTTGGCTGGTTCCAGCTTTACGCGGCCGCTCCCCACCCGATGGCCCAGGTAAGATATTTCAGCCATCCCCACCTTGCACTTCTCCGCTTTTACAGTCAGCCCAGCCCCCTGGAGTCGGTCCAGCACTTGTCTAACCTGGGACATATGGTCCTCCCAGGTCTGGCTAAAGACACAGATGTCATCAATATACGCCACGGCAAAACTCTCCATCCCCCTCAGTAGCTGATCCACCAGACGCTGGAAGGTGGCCGGTGCTCCCTTGAGGCCGAAAGGCAGGGTCAGGAACTCATAGAGCCCCAGAGGCTGATTTCAGCCGGGCATCTGCATCCAGCAGCACTTGCCAGTAGCCCTTTGTAAGGTCCATGGTGGTAAGGTACCGAGCTCCTCCCAGCTTGTCTAGGAGCTCATCAGGCCTGGGCATGGGGTAGGCATCCAATTCAGTGACGGCATTGAGCTTCCGAAAGTCCACACAGAACCGGACCGACCCGTCCTTTTTGGCGACCAGCACCACCGGCGAGGCCCAAGGGCTGGCCGATGGCTGGATCACCCCCAAAGCCAGCATGTCCCGGACCTCTCTTTCCAGGTCCTGAGCAGTTTTCCCTGTGACTCGGAAGGGGGAGCATCTTATCGGCGGGTGCGACCCTGTCTGCACCCGGTGGACAGTCAGATTAGTGCGTCCAGGCTGGTTGGAAAACAGCTGTCGGTATGGACGCAGCACCCCCCTGACCTCAGCTTGCTGGGCAGGGGTTAGCTGATCCGAGAGGGGAATTGTTTCCAGGGGGGGGGACCAGCTCTGGTCCCAGGGAATAGATCTACTAAAGGGTCATCTCCCTGCTCCTCCCACTGTCCACACACGGCCAACATCACATTCCCCCGGCATAATATGGCTTCATCATATTCACATGGTACACCCGGCGGTGGTGCGCCCGGTTCGACAGCTCCACCACATAGTTTACCTCTTTGAGCTGCTTGACAATCTTGAAAGGGCCCTCCCAGGCGGCCTGTAGTTTGTTCTTTCTCACGGGGATGAGAACCATCACCGGATCCCCGGTGGCATAGGCACGGGCCCGTACCGTGCGGTCATACCAGACCTTCTGCTTCTTCTGGGCTCTGGCCAGATTCTCCCTGGCCAGGCCCATGAGTTCAGCCAGTCTCTCTCGGAAGATCAGGACATACTCCACCACTGACTCTCCATCGGGAGTGGCCTTCCCCTCCCACTCGTCTCTCATCAGGTCATAGAATCATAGAATCATAGAATATCAGGGTTGGAAGGGACCCCAGAAGGTCATCTAGTCCAACCCCCTGCTCGAAGCAGGACCAATTCCCAGTTAAATCATCCCAGCCAGGGCTTTGTCAAGCCTGACCTTAAAAACCTCTAAGGAAGGAGATTCTACCACCTCCCTAGGTAACGCATTCCAGTGTTTCACCACCCTCTTAGTGAAAAAGTTTTTCCTAATATCCAATCTAAACCTCCCCCACTGCAACTTGAGACTATTACTCCTCGTTCTGTCATCTGCTACCATTGAGAACAGTCTAGAGCCATCCTCTTTGGAACCCCCTTTCAGGTAGTTGAAAGCAGCTATCAAATCCCCCCTCATTCTTCTCTTCTGCAGGCTAAACAATCCCAGCTCCCTCAGCCTCTCCTCATAACTCATGTGTTCCAGACCCCTAATCATTTTTGTTGCCCTTCGCTGGACTCTCTCCAATTTATCCACATCCTTCTTGAAGTGTGGGGCCCAAAACTGGACACAGTACTCCAGATGAGGCCTCACCAATGTCGAATAGAGGGGAACGATCCCGTCCCTCGATCTGCTCGCTATGCCCCTACTTATACATCCCAAAATGCCATTGGCCTTCTTGGCAACAAGGGCACACTGCTGACTCATATCCAGCTTCTCGTCCACTGTCACCCCTAGGTCCTTTTCCGCAGAACTGCTGCCGAGCCATTCGGTCCCTAGTCTGTAGCGGTGCATTGGGTTCTTCCGTCCTAAGTGCAGGACCCTGCACTTATCCTTATTGAACCTCATCAGATTTCTTTTGGCCCAATCCTCCAATTTGTCTAGGGCTCTCTGTATCCTATCCCTCCCCTCCAGCGTATCTACCACTCCTCCCAGTTTAGTATCATCCGCAAATTTGCTGAGAGTGCAATCCACACCATCCTCCAGATCATTTATGAAGATATTGAACAAAACCGGCCCCAGGACCGACCCTTGGGGCACTCCACTTGATACCGGCTGCCAACTAGACATGGAGCCATTGATCACTACCCGTTGAGCCCGACAATCTAGCCAGCTTTCTACCCACCTTATAGTGCATTCATCCAGTCCATACTTCCTTAACTTGCTGACAAGAATACTGTGGGAGACCGTGTCAAAAGCTTTGCTAAAGTCAAGAAACAATACATCCACTGCTTTCCCTTCATCCACAGAACCAGTAATCTCATCATAAAAGGCGATTAGATTAGTCAGGCATGACCTTCCCTTGGTGAATCCATGCTGGCTGTTCCTGATCACTTTCCTCTCATGCAAGTGCTTCAGGATTGATTCTTTGAGGACCTGCTCCATGATTTTTCCAGGGACTGAGGTGAGGCTGACTGGCCTGTAGTTCCCAGGATCCTCCTTCTTCCCTTTTTTAAAGATTGGCACTACATTAGCCTTTTTCCAGTCATCCGGGACTTCCCCCGTTCGGGGAAGGTCCTGGAGGCCCCTCACCCTCCTTCCATATAACAGTTCGAAAGGCGAAAATCCGGTAGACTCCTGGGGCACCTCCCTGTACGCGAACAGCAGGTGAGGTAAGTACTTGTCCCCATCCTGCGGGTGCTAGTTCATAAAAGTTTTCAGCATCATCCTTAGCGTCCCATTGAACCTCTCCACCAGCCCATTGGACTGGGGGTGATAAGCTGAGGCCCAGTCGTGCCGGACCCCACATTTCTCCCACAAGCACCGGAGCAGGGCCGACATGAAGTTGGAGCCTTGGTCTGTCAAGGCTTCCTTGGGGAACCCCACTCGGCTGAAAATGGTCAGGAGCGCATCGGCCACGGTGTCTGCTTCAATGGAAGCTAAGGGCACTGCCTCAGGGTAGCGGGTGGCAAAATCTACCACCACCAGAATGTATTTCTTCCCCGACCCGGTCGTCTTGCTGAGAGGCCCCACGATGTCCATGGCCACCTTCTGGAAAGGCTCCTCTATGATGGGCAAAGGTCTCAAAGCCGCTTTCCCCTTGTCCCAGGCCTTCCCCACCCTCTGACAGGGGTCACAGGATCGGCAATACTGCCGGACCGTGGTAAAGACCCCGGGCCAGTAAAAGTTCTGTAGCAACCTCTGCCGGGTGCGCCGGATTCCCTGGTGCCCTGAGAGGGGGATGTCATGGGCCGGGTACAGGAGCTTGGGGCGATACTTCTGGGGGACCACCAGCTGCCTCCTGATCCCACAGGACTCCACTTCCCCTGGGGGAGCCCATTCTTGGTACAGGAACCCCTTCTCCCACAGGAACCTCTCCTGGCAGCCTCTCCTCATGGTCCGTCCCACACTGAGGTCGGCCAGGTCCCTGAGCTTGCGCAAGGAGGGATCTTTCCTCAACTCGGCCTGGAACTCAGCGGCTGGGGAAGGGATGGGGACCGGTTCCCTCTCATTGGCCGGGTCTGAGGCCTCAGCCTCTCTGAGTCGTGCCCCTCGGCGCTCCCTCCCCACCAGGATAGGGTCCTGCGCCTCCGGTGTGCTACCCTCCCCAAGGTCAGGGCGCAGTGCCCCTCGCCGGCTCTGGCTACGGGTCACAACCAGGGCGGTCTGGGGGTTGCCTGGCCAGTCCTCTAGGTCTCCCCCCATCAAAACCTCAGTGGGCAAATGGTGGTGTACCCCCACATCCTTGCGGCCCTCCTTGGCCCCCCATTTCAGGTGTACCCTTGCCACAGGCACCTTAAATGGGGTTCCGCCCACCCCCGTCAGGGTCAGGTAGGTGTTGGGCACCACCCGATCTGGGGCCACCACCTCGGGCCGGGCCAGCGTCACCTCCGCGCCCGTATCCCAGTATCCATTGACCTTCCTCCCATCCACCTCCAGGGGAACAAGGCACTCTCTCCGGAGGGACAGCCCCGCGCCCACCCTGTAAACCGAGCACCCTGAGTCCAGAGCCTCCAGCCCTCTGGCGGAGCTGGCCGGGGGTACTCTTCCCTCTGGAGCAGGTGGTAAACTGGTAGCCCCCCTTGCCTGGGTCGTCTGCCCCTCGTCCAGCTGGGTCCCTACCCAGTTAACCCTGGGTAGGTTGGGTCTGCTCAGTTTGTCCCTGAGCCCGGGGCACTGGGACCGTACGTGGCCTCTCTGGCCACAGTGATAGCAGCTCAGGTCACGTCGGTCCCCTCGAACAGGTTGGAGGGGCCCGACGCCAGGCGTTCCCCTTGGGAGGGGGTTCTCCCTATTTCCCCGCTGGGAGGCCCCCTGGTGACTCTCTCTCTGCATCGGAGGGGGCCTGTTCTTTTGGGACTCCTCCCGGCTACCCCCTGAATGACTGTTCACAAACTCGTCGGCCAGCTGCCCTGCGTGCTGGGGGTTCTCTAGCTTTTTGTCCACCAACCACAGCCTCAGGTCGGAAGGGCACTGTTCATACAGTTGCTCCAGTACAATTAGGTCAAGCAGGTCCTCTTTAGCTTGGGCCCCAGCTGTCCACTTGCAGGCATATCCCTGCATCCGGTTGACCAGTTGTAGGTAGGTGACCTCAGGCGTTTTACGCTGACTCCGGAACCTTCTCCGGTACATCTCGGGGGTCAGCCCAAACTCACGGAGCAGGGCCTGTTTGAACAGTTCATAGTCCCCTGCCTCCGCCCCTGTCATTCGGCTGTACACCTCCACGGCTTTGGGGTCCAGTAATGGGGTGAGAAACTGGAGCCTGTCTGCAGGGTCAACCCTGTGCATCTCGCAGGCATTCTCAAAGGCCGTCAGGAAGCTATCTATGTCCTCCCCCTCCTTACGCTGGGCCAGGAAGCACTTATCAAAGCTCCTTGCAGTCTTGGGTCCCCCCTCACTCACCACAGCCGGGGCCCCACTGCTCCTCAGCCTGGCCAGCTCCAGTTCATGCTGCCTCTGCTTTTCATGATCCTCCAGCTCTCTCAATTTATCTCTTTCTCCCATTCCAGCCGCCTCAGCTCCAGGGATGGGGAGCTCCGCCGGGAGGATCCCCTGCTGGCTGCCGGGGTCAGGGTGCCCTCGGTATTCGCTGGGCTCCTCCCAGCCCCTCCCCCAGGCCTAGGTAGGAAGGGTCTCAGGATGCCCTCGGCAGCAGTCTGACCCCTCCCAGCCCGGTCAGGCCCCAGGGCCCACGCTGCGTCCGCTGGGCTGCTTCCCTCAGGGGCAGGGATTGGTGCATCCGAGTGATCCTCCTCCTCCAGCTGGGCAATCAGCTGTTCCTTGGTGAGCCTCCCAGTGCGCAGCCCTCTCTGCCTGCACAGCTCCACCAGGTCGCCCTTAAGGCTCTTCGCATACGTTTTCCTGCTGGCCACTCGCAGACCTGTGCGCTCTCAGCTCCCCACGGTTTCCAGGAGGACCCCCTAGTGTACTAGCCCTAGATTCTCCAGGTCACCATCTCTCTCCCAGGGTCAAGCCACAGATTCCTCCACCCCTGAGCCTGCTCACCACAGTCCCCAGGGGGACCCCGTTATTGCAACAGTCCTTCTTGCTGTTCTCACACCCCAGAGGTTAAGCATAGCTCCTCTGCCCCCCGAAACTGCTCCTCTCTGAATCTTCAACACACCTGGTCCTTGTCAATCCCCCTTCGTTTACTGCTCCCCCTGTAACTTACTGCAAGAAGCCCCATCCACGGGGTGCAGTAGATCCCACCTCTGCCACCAGTTGTCCTGGAGTATGGGGAGTCTTGGCCCTGCACCCCCACTTCCTGCGATTCCCCATGACTCTCAGCCAGACAGTAAAATGGAAGATTTATTAGGGATGACAGGAACACAGTCCAGACCAGAACTTGCAGGTACAAACAGGACCCCTCAGTCAGGTCCTTCTGGGGGGCATGGAGATTAAACCCCAGACTTGGGGGCTCCCTCCTCTTCCCCAGCCAACTCCAAACTGGACATACCCCTCCAGCCGTCTCACCCAGCCTCCCCCTGGCTCCTCCTCCAGCCTTTGTCCAGTTTCCCCGGCAGAAGATGTCCCCTGGACCCAACCCCCTCCTGGGCTCAGGTGACAGGCTCAGGTATCGTCCCAGCCAGTGAAGTCACCCCCTGCTATCTCATCACCGATCAGACAGTCCCAGTAAACTCCCCTGCCACAGTCCTAGGTCAATCCGCCCCACTCAGTCCCTGCTGTGTCACACCACCCAGAACTGTAGACTGGCAGTGGAATAAATTTTCCTCCCAAACAAGTCCAGTCATTTGGCCTCTTTATTTTTTGGGGTTGAGCTGGACTGACCCTGCTTTTCCTTTTTGTTGGCTGCCGGGACCACCAGTGAGCCAGGGGGAGGGTGGGTATACAGTGTGACAAAGTTCCTCCTCTACCTTGGTGGGTCCTGTGCTTATTGGCGGATTTGCTCGCCTCAGAGATTCACGGCAGCCCTCAGTTTGGCCACTTTCGTGGCTCAAATCTGCTGTTCTACTCAGATAACCTCATCACCGGCCAGCATGGGGAAAAGGAAGGAGAACAATCCCCACAGTCTCTGCTGATCCACCATGTGGGTCGGGGAACAGCTCAGAGACCTTCCCTTCTGGTGGAGCCCACAGTCCAGGTCAACTCCTCCTCTGTCTGACCAGGAGTTGGGAGGTTTGGGGGGAACCCGGGCCCGCCCTCTACTCCGGGTTCCAGCCCGGGGCCCTGTGGAATGCAGCTGTCTAGAGTGCCTCCTGGAACAGCTGTGCGACAGCTACGACTCCCTGGGCTACTTCCCCATGGCCTCCTCCCAACACCGTCTTTATCCTCACCATGGGACCTTCCTCCTGGTGTCTGATAATGCTTGTACTCCTCAGTCCTCCAACAGTCCGTGTTCTCACTCTCAGCCTCTTGCTCCCAGCTCTTCACACACACACCACAAACTGAAGTGAGCTCCTTTTTAAACCCAGGTGCCCTGATTAGCCAGCCTGTTCTAATTGATTCTAGCAGCTTCTTGATTGGCTCCAGGTGTCCTAATTAGCCTGCCTGCCTTAATTGATTCCAGCAAGTTCCTGCTTGTTCTAGAACTGTCCCTGTTACCTTATCCAGGGAAAAGGGATCTACTTAATCTGGGACTAATGTATCTGCCTTCTAACACTCTCTCCTGTAGCCATCTGGCCCGACCCTGTCACATATCCCCCTCTCCCCACTCAACACCCCGGCGTTGGGCAACTTGGGACATCAGGCAGTGTACCCTTGACAAGCCATCTGCATTGCCATGGTGGCTTCCAGCCCGGTGTTGTATAGTGAATTGAAAAGGTTGTAGGGACAGGAACCATCTGGTTACCCTTGCATTCTTCTCTGTATTTCGCTGCATCCACTGGAGGGGTGCATGGTCGGTCACAAGGATAAACCATCGTCCCAGGAGGTAATAACGTAGTGTTTCCATGGCCCATTTCACAGCAAGGCACACTCTCTCAGCCACGGCATACTCCTGCTCTCAGGAGGAGTTTCCTGCTGAGGTAGAGGATTGAATGTTCTTCATCTCCGACCATCTGCAATAGGATAGCTCCCAATCCTACTTCAGATGCATCTGTTTGTAAAATGAATTCTTTGTTGAAGTCTGGGGCTATAAGCACGGGGTTACTGCAGGGGGCTGTCTGTAGATCCATGAATGCTTTCTCTGCGGCATCTGTCCACTTCACCATGTCTGGACCCCGGGCTTTTATCAGGTCTGTCACGGGACTTGCTCTGGTAGCAAAATGGGGAATAAATCGTCAGTAGTACCCCACCACACCCAGGAATGCCCGGACTTGCTTTTTCCGATTTGGCCAGGGCCAATTTTGGATAGCCTCTACTTTGTTTAGTTGGGGCTTGACCATACCCCTTCCTACAATGTAGCCAAGGTCTTTAGCCTCGGCCAGCCCTATAGTACACTTGACTGGGTTGGTTCTGAGGCCAGCCTGTCTTGGCGTGTCCAGAACCGCTTCCACCTTTCCTAATTGAGTTTCCCAGTCGGGGGTGTGAATAATCACATCATCCAGGTA
This sequence comes from Caretta caretta, assembly GCF_965140235.1. Taxonomy (NCBI): domain Eukaryota; kingdom Metazoa; phylum Chordata; order Testudines; family Cheloniidae; genus Caretta; species Caretta caretta. The sequence continues at coordinate 1,109,944 of NC_134207.1, forward strand.
TGCCGCTGCATAACTGGTATGGGGCCGTAGGAGCTTGTCCATAAGACGCTGGAAGGTGGCAGGTGCCCCATGCAGTCCAAAAGGAAGAACAGTATATTGAAACAGACCCTCTGGGGTAGAGAATGCTGTCTTTTCTTTCCCATCTTTGGCAAGGGGAATCTGCCAGTATCCCTTCGTTAAATCAAGGGTGGTCAAAAATTAGGCATTGCCCAGGCGGTCAACTAACTCATCGATACGAGGTATGGGGTATGCATCGAATTTGGATATCTCATTCAGACGGCTAAAGTCATTAAAAAACCTAGTGGTGCCATCAGGTTTGGGCACCAACACAATCGGGCTTGACCACTGACTGTGGGACTCTTCGATGACTCCCAGCTCCAACTTCCTTTTTACCTCTGCCTTGATCTCCTCCCTCTTTGCTGCTGGAACCCGGCAGGGCCTTAAAGCCACCTTTGCCCCAGGGTCTGTGATAATATGGTGATATGTGTCAGTGGTCCAGCCTGATTTGGTTGAAAACACGTCCTGGTACCGGTTGATGATCTCAGTTAACTCCTCCTTCCGGTTTGGTGTTAGATCAGTGGATATCCTGATCTGCTCCTGCAGGTTATTTCCCTGGATTGGGGCTTCTTGGGTGCCAAGGCTTTAAGAGGTTAATGTGATAAATCTGTTCTTGTTTCCGGTGTCCTGGCTGCCGCACCTTGTAGGTTATTTCCCCCACGGGTTCAACCACCTCATAGGGCCCCTGCCATTGGGCCAAAAGCTTGCTTTCTGCCGTGGGTACCAACACCATCACCCGATCCCCTGGTTGGAACTGTCGGACTTTTGCCTGGCGATTGTAATGGGTTTGCTGGGCCTCCCGTGCCTTTTCCAAATGTTCCCGTACAATAGGGGTGACCTGTGCTATCCATTCTCGCATCTGCAATACATGGTCAGTTATATTTCTCCCCTCATTGGGTTCCTCTTCCCTTTTGTGATATCTAGTGTGCCATGGGGGGTGAAGTCCGTATAATAATTCAAAGGGGGGAAAACCCAGTTGAGTCCTGAGGTACCTGGGGGAGAGGGATAGCTCAGTGGTTTGAGCATTGGCCTGCTAAACCCAGGGTTGTGAGTTCAATCCTTGAGGGGGGTATTTAGGGATATGGGGCAAAAATTGGGGATTTGTCCTGCTTTGAGCAGGGGGTTGGACTAGATGACCTCCTGAGGTCCCTTTCAATCCTGATATTCTATGATACTCTATGATACCTCCAGGATGGCAAACATAAGGTAGGGTAGTAGGGTGTCCCAATCCTTCCCGTCCCGACTTACCACTTTCCTTATCATTGCCTTGAGGGTTTGGTTAAAACTTTCTACCAGCCCATCGGTCTGTGGCTGTTAGACTGAAGTTCTCAGGGTATGTATATGGAGCAGCGCACCAAGGTCCTTCATTAGCTTTGACATAAATGGGGTACCTTGGTCTGTTAATATCTCCTTTGGTAGCCCCACTCAGGCAAAGATCCCCACCAGCTCTTTAGCTGTCGTTTTAAAGGCCGTGTTCCACAGGGGGACGGCTTCTGGGTAGCGAGTAGCATAGTCCAAAACAACAAGTATGTATTGGTGGCCTCGGGCTGTCTTCTCCAGGGGTCCCACCAGGTCCATGGCTGTTCGCTCGAAGGGCACCTCTATGATGGGACGCGGTGCTAAAGGTGTCCTCAAGTGGGGACGGGGACTGTGCAGCTGACACTCCGGGCAGGACGCACAGTACCTCCGCACTTCTCCATGTACTCCGGGCCAGAAAAATAGTCGCAGGACCCATGCCAGGGTCTTCTCTACCCCTAAATGCCCCCCAAATAGATGACTATGGGCCAGACTTAATACAGCATTGTGACGTAGCAGGGAGGGGGGGAGTGGTGACCTGGGAATGTGGCAGGGGAGTTTCACTGGGGATGGGAGATCTGAGAGCCTGTCACCTGAGCCAGGAGGGGGAGGAGGAGGTGACACCTCTGCCCGGGAATGTGAAGACAGGCTGCAGGAGGGAGCCTGCTGGAGGGGGGTTTAGGTTCAGTTTGGTACTGGGTGTAGGAACGCAGGGAACCCCACGGCTGGGGTCTAAGCTCCCTGCTCCCCCAGAAGGACTTGACTGAGGGGTCCTGGTTGTACCCACAAGCTCTGTTTTAGACTGTGTTCCTGTTGTCCAATAAGAAAAGGAGTACTTGTGGCACCTTAGAGACTAACCAATTTATTTGAGCATAAGCTGTAGCTCACGAAAGCTTCTGCTCAAATAAATTGGTTAGTCTCTAAGGTGCCACAAGTACTCCTGTTCTTTTTGCGAATACAGACTAACACGGCTGTTACTCTGAAACCTGTTGTCCAATAAACCTTCAGTTTTACTGGCTGACTGAGAGTCACGGTGAATCCCAGGAAGAGGGGTGCAGGGCCTGAACTCCCCCACACTCCGGGACAAGCTTTCTGGTGTTTTTGAGGTACTAGGATCTGCTGTACCTTCTGTCCCTGTACTGCTGCAACCCAGTATAAGAGATTCTTCTTATTATGAAGTAGGGTCCTGGTCCCTGGGTTTTCCCTTCCACGGGAACCCCATCTATTTCGGTCACCTCTTTCCTAATGATGTCGTACCTTGGGTCTTCAGCCTGGTCCCATCCAAAATTTCCTCTCCCAGGGCTACTCTGCCCGAGATCTAGCGGGCCAGTCTCTGTTGCCTCTACTGGTTCAGAGGCGTTAGGGTGTGGGTCAGACTCGGGTGCTTCTCCCTCCTGGGCGGCCTCCTGTTCAGCGACCACCTCGTCCAGGGTCGAAGACGAGGACTGTACCGCAGGCGGGGGCCCTGGTCCTCCATCTCTGTGGGGGAGGGTGGCTAAGGAGTGAGCACAACCTCTTCAGCCTGGCTTCCGGGCATGCGTCCCACACCCAGCCCGGTGCCGGCGGCCGACGAGTGGAGCAACGGATGCATAGCCATGACCGGAACTCCCCACCTGTTCCAACGAGGCCACTGACCCAGCCACCACTGACCCTGCCGTGGCCTTGGTCGCCCACTCACGCTGTTGAGGTCTAGGCGAGGGGCTAAACCATCCTTCAGTACTGGAGGAACCACCTGCCGGAGACCACGGCAGGGCCACAGATGTCTGAGTCTGCATAGAGACCACAGGTAACGGTGCCCAGTAGGAGGGGACCGGGACCGGGACCGGACGTGTGGAGACCAGTGTCGGTGCTGGGAGGAACGGGGGCGGGACAGAGAACGCTCCCACAGTGTAGGCGACCTGGATCGGCGTCGAGACGGCAACCGGCGGGGAGGTGATTGGTATTGGTAATCAGGGGAACTACGTCTCCCTCTCGGTGATCCACGTCGAGACGACAGGGATCGTGATTGCGGTGCCGGTGACTGATGGCGAGCCCCGGAGGATCTCGGGGGCGGCTCCGGAGACTGGCAGCGTGGAGGTGGAGAGAGTGTCATTCTCTCAGGGGATCGGCGGTGCTCCACGGCTCCCTGAGGAGTCTGATAGGCTGGCTTGCCCTCTTGGGGAGCCTTTGCCAAAGCCTGCAGCCCCTGGCGGAGGCCTGTGCTCCCTCGGCGCTGGGGACCAAGCGAGGGCGTCGGTGCTGGCAGGGGAGCTGGTCGGAGACCGCTCCCCAGAGTCAGAGGAGGATCTTTCACGGGGCTAATGGCTCTGACCAGAGAAGGCCGACTGCGGGGCTCCGGGGTGGACGGGCGGCCCAAGGCAGGTCCTTTGTCTGATCCCACCTGGCCCTTCTTTCCCAGCGCCGGGGAGCCGTGCTTCTTGGCCTTCTTCTTAGGCCCTGGCGACGGGGAACAGTGCCAGGCGGAGCTTGGTGCCTGGGGTGCACTTTGCACTGGTGTGGAGGTGCTTGGCGAATCCCGTCAACACGTCTCGGAGCTCGGACTCCATCAGGAGGGCCCGAAGTGGAATGTCCCGCTCCTTCTGCGTGTGGGGCCAAAGGTTTTGACAGATACGGCACTTGTCTTTTACGTGAGTCTCCCCCAAGCTCTTCAGACAGCTGTCGTAGGGGTCACTAACCGGCATAGGCCTGTTACTGTCTGCGCAGGGCTTGAACCCCAGAGACCGGGGCCAAAGTCCCCGCTGGGACTCTACGAATAACTAAACACTTAACAGGTACTTCACACTAACTACTGAAGCATCAACTGTATACAAGGCCTTAAGGCACGAAGTCCAAAGATGAAAAACCACTAGCCCTTGCCAAGCAAGGAAGGTGCTCCAACTAACCGTGACCATGGGCGGTAAGAAGGAACTGAGAGCGCACAGGGCCAGTGGTGCCTGATATACCAGCGCATAGGCACGACACTCCAGGGGGCGCCACGGCTGGCCCTATGGATAGCGCCAAGGCAGAAGTCTCTGATGACCGTGCACCTGGGCTCACGCACACCTAGAATGGAATCGACATGAGCAAGCACTCGAAGAAGAATAGCCATTGATGGACCTATCCACCATGAATGTATCTAGTTCTTTTTTGAACCCTGCTATAGTCTTGGCCTTCACAACATCCTCTGGCAAGGAGTTCCACAGGTTGACTGTGTGTTGTGTGAAGAAATGCATCCTTTTGTTTGTTTTAAACCTGCTGCCTGTTCATTTCATTGGGTGACCCCTAGTTCTTGTGTTATGAGAAGGAGTAAATAACACTTCCTTATTCACTTTCTCCACAGCAGTCCTGATTTTATAGACCTCTATCATATCCCCCCTTAGTCGTCTCTTTTCCAGGCTGAATAGTCCCAGTCTTAGTAATCTCTCCTTATACGGAAGCTGTTCCAGACCCCGAATCATTTTTGTTGCCCTTTTCCAATTCCAATAGATCTTTTTTGAGATGGGGCGACCCCATCCGCACGCAGTATTCAAGCTGTGGGTGTACCATGGATTTATATAGAGGCAATAGGATATTTTCTGTCTTATTCTCTACCCCTTTCCTTATGATTCCCAGCATTCTGTTTGCTTTTTTGACTGCCGCTGCCCATTGAATGGATGTTTTCAGAGAACTCTCCACAGTGACTCCGAGATCTCTTTCTTGAGTGGTAACAGCTAATTTAGACCCTATCATTGTATATATGTAGTTGGGATGATGTTTTCCAATGTTCATTATTTTGCATTTATCAACACTGAATTTCATCTGCCATTTGGTTGCCCAGTCACCCAGTTTTGTGAGATGTTTTTGATGAGATCACAAGTTTGGGCGGTAAAGATAACTATGATGTAATGTATTTAGTGCTCCACGCCGTTCTGATAAAAACAGCACTACTCACAAACAATGTAGCTCTTATTGCATGAATTTAACAATGGTTAATTGCTAGACTGCAAAAAGTAATTGTTAATGGTGAATCATCATCCCATGAGGGTGTTTCCCGTGACCTTTCAGAGGGAACTTTTCTTGGCCCAACACTATTCAATAGCTTTATCAGTGAACTAGAAGAAAATATAAAATAATTCCTGGTAAAGTTTGCCGAAATTGGTGAGTGGTAAATAACAGTGGGAATGGATGGGATATGCAGACTGAGCTGCATGGCTTGGTAAGGTGGGTTCTTTAAATGCAAAGTCATGCATCTAAGAACAAAGACTATAGGCCACACTTATAAGATTGGGCCCTGTATCCTAGCTAGCAGGGACGTTGGCAAAGCGATGGCAGAGACAGGTTGAACATGAGCTCCCAGGGTGATGCTGTAGCTAAGAGAGTGAGCACAATCCTTGGCTGTGTAGGATGCTGAGAAGGCGAAGGGAAGTGATTCCCTCTGCATACAACCTGTGTGAGCCCACCACTGAACACTGGGTCCAGGTCTGGTGTCCACACTTCACGGAGTGTTTGATGAATAGGAATGGGTCCAGAAACCCTGCCTTATGGTGTGAAAGAAAAGAAACTCAGTCCATTTACTGCAGGAAGAGACTTGGCCAGGACCGCCACAGGGAGGAGATATGCAAGTATAGTGCTCTGTGGCTAACCGATCCTGGTTCTCAGGTAACATGCAGAGATGAGACGTTCTGACACAGCCATTTCTTCACTGCCAGTTACAGTCTCCACGGGCTCTGGAACACGCCCCAGCACGGGGGGGGCAGGTATAATAGGCCGGGGAGGCTCTGCCTCCCCTAGCGCAGCGGCTGCCGCAGGACCCCAGTTGCACGTCTGGCGGGGGAAGTGTTTGATTTATCACACCCCATGCAGGCTCCGGGGCGGCCGAGGAGGCCGTATGTGCTGCTCAGCTTCCCGACGCTCTGGACTCCCAGGAGATGACCGAGGAACCCAGGAAGCTGAGTAGCAGAATCTGCCTCCGCAGTTGCCCGCAACCTGCATGGGACAGAGCAAAATTTCAGGTTCCTCTTCAGGAAGAGAGAAGAAGAGAAGAGCTTCTGAATTTTCGCGAGGCAGCTTTGGGTCTGTGGAGGGAAGGCACGGCTGCAGGGGGCTCTGGCCAGCCTGGGGCTCCTCCAAGTAGGTGCGGAGCGGGGCGGGGGGTGCGCTCAGGGGTTCAACTGGCCCGGGGCTCCTCTGGCTGCAAGGGGAGGCAGGGGGTCTTGGGGGGCCGTCTACGAAGGGGGCTCAGGGGGGCTCGGGCCTCCAATCGCGGAGGGGGGGTCAGGGGGCTTGGGCCATGGAGGGGGCCAGGGGTTCTCGGGGCTCAGGCTGCAAGGGGGCAGGGGGGCTCGGGGCTCCGGCAGTGGATGGAGGCCAGGGGGACTCGGGGCTCTGGCCAGGGGTGGGGCCAGAAGGGGTGGAACTGGGGGTATGTTAGCAACAAGAAGAAAGTCAAGGAAAGTGTGGGCCCCTTACTGAATGAGGGAGGCAACCTAGTGACAGAGGATGTGGAAAAAGCTAATGTACTCAATGCTTTTTTTGCCTCTGTCTTCACGAACAAGGTCAGCTCCCAGACTGCTGCACTGGGCAGCACAGCATGGGGAGGAGGTGACCAGCCCTCTGTGGAGAAAGAAGTGGTTCGGGACTATTTAGAAAAGCTGGACGAGCACAAGTCCATGGGGCTGGATGTGCTGCATCTGAGAGTGCTAAAGGAGTTGGTGGATGTGATTGCAGAGCCATTGGCCATTATCTTTGAAAACTCATGGCGATCGGGGGTGGTCCCGGACGACTGGAAAAAGGCTAATGTAGTGCCCAGCTTTTAAAAAGGGAAGAAGGAGGATCCTGGGAACTACAGGCCAGTCAGCCTCACCTCAGTCCCTGGAAAAATCATGGAGCAGGTACTCAAGGAATCAATTCTGAAGCACTTAGAGGAGAGGAAAGTGATCAGCAACAGTCAGCATGGATTCACCAAGGGCAAGTCATGCCTGACTAATCTAATTGCCTTCTATGAGATAACTGGCTCTGTGGATGATGGGAAAGCAGTGGACGTGTTGTTCCTTGACTTTAGCAAAGCTTTTGACACGGTCTCCCACAGTATTCTTGCCGGCAAGTTAAAGAAGTATGGGCTGGATGAATGGACTATAAGGTGGATAGAAAGTTGGCTAGATTGTTGGGCTCAATGGGTAGTGATCAATGGCTTCATGTCTAGTTAGCAGCCGGTATCAAGTGGAGTGCCCCAAGGGTTGGTCCTGGGTCCGGTTTTGTTCAATATTTTCATAAATGATCTGGAGGATGGTGTGGATTTTATCCTCAGCAAGTTTGCAGAGGACACTAAACTGGGAGGAGAGTAGGGATAGGATACAGAGGGACCTAGACAAATTGGAGGATTGGGCCAAAAGAAATCTGATGAGGTTCAACAAGGACAAGTGCAGAGTCCTGCACTTAAGACGGAAGAACCCAATGCACAACTACAGACTAGGGACCGAATGGCTAGGCAGCAGTTCTGCGGAAAAGGACCTAGGGGTGACAGTGGACGAGAAGCTGGATATGAGTCAACAGTGTGCCCTTGTTACCAAGAAGGCCAATGGCATTTTGGGATGTATAAGTAGGGGCATTGCCAGCAGATCGAGGGACGTGATCGTTCCCCTCTATTCGACATTGGTGAGGCCTCATCTGGAGTACTGTGTCCAGTTTTGGGCCCCACACTACAAGAAGGATGTGGATAAATTGGAGAGAGTCCAGCGAAGGGCAACAAAAATGATTAGGGGTCTGGAACACATGACTTATGAGGAGAGGCTGAGGGAGCTGGGATTGTTTAGTCTACGGAAGAGAAGAATGAGGGGAGATTTGATAGCTGCTTTCAACTACCTGAAAGGGGGTTCCAAAGAGGATGGCTCTAGACTGTTCTCAATGGTAGCTGATGACAGAACGAGGAGTAATGGTCTCACGTTGCAGTGGGGGAGGTTTAGGTTGGATATTAGGAAAACCTTTTTCACTAGGAGGGTGGTGAAGCACTGGAATGCGTTACCTAGGGAGGTGGTGGAATCACCTTCCCTAGAGGTTTTTAAGGTTGGGCTTGACAAAGCCCTGGCTGGGATGATTTAATTGGGGATTGGTCCTGCTTTGAGCAGGGGTTGGGACTAGATGACCTCCTGAGGTGCCTTCCAACCTGATAGTCTATGATTCTATGTGCCCCAGCTTTCAAACAGTCTCTTGGTAGAACCCCTTTAGCATGCCAGACCCCCAGTGGGGCTCACTCTTCTCTCAGGGTAGGTCACACAGCCCCACTGCCTCCCAGACTGAGCTACCGGGCTCTAGCCACCCCGCCTCACCCCTTGTGCTCTGCTCAGCCCGTCCCACTGAGCCAGACGCCTGGTGGAGACCGGGACACGGCAGGGACCCATGGGCCCAGCCAGTATTTGCAGTGACACTGCAAGCAGAACTGGAGTTGGAGTTATTCGCCCAGTGGAACACGGCCCTGGCAGGCCAGAGGGTAACACAGAGCCAGAAAGGTCGCAGCACAGTCCAGCATGGTCCCGCCAAGCTGCCGTGAACTCCATGGCAGGCTCTGTCTGGCTCTGACTTCCTTCCTCTGTTAGTCCCCAGGTGAGAGCCCCAAGCCTCTTCCGCAGCCCACAGCTCCCACCTCCCAGTGCTTCCTTCTCCCGCTGGGCTTCCTCCTCTGCCCCGCTGAGAGGTGGGGAATCCTCGGTGGCTGGGGGTCCAGCTCCCGGAAACCGGGCTGTCCATCCTCTCGGATTGCCCATCAAGAGAGCTTGGCCTCGGCCAGTCTTTTTAACGACCCATTCAGGCCACTCAGAGAGCTGGGCAGCACACGGTCGCACACACACAGGCGCACACACATAGACACACACACACACACACAGAGCCACAGAGACACAGCCACAGGCGCACACACACACACACACACACACAGACATAAAAAGAAAAGGAGGACTTGTGGCACCTTAGAGACTAACCAATTTATTTGAGCATGAGCTTTCGTGAGCTACAGCTCACTTCATCGGATGCATACCGTGGAAACTGCAGCAGACTTTATATACACACAGAGAATATGAAACAATACCTCCTCCCACCCCACTCTCCTGCTGGTAATAGCTTATCTAAAGTGATCATCAAGTTGGGCCATTTCCAGCACAAATCCAGGTTTTCTCACCCTCCACCCCCCCACACAAATTCACTCTCCTGCTGGTGATAGCCCATCCAAAGTGACAATGCAGGAAATATTTATGCAGGAAATAGCCCGACTTGACTATGTAAAGAGTTGTCACTTTGGATGGGCTAGCACCAGCAGGAGAGTGAATTTGTGTGGGGGGGTGGAGGGTGAGAAAACCTGGATTTGTGCTGGAAATGGCCCAACCTGATGATCACTTTAGATAAGCTATTACCAGCAGGACAGTGGGGTGGGAGAAGGTATTGTTTCATATTCTCTGTGTGTATATAAAGTCTGCTGCAGTTTCCACGGTATGCATCCGATGAAGTGAGCTGTAGCTCATGAAAGCTCATGCTCAAATAAATTGGTTAGTCTCTAAGGTGCCACAAGTACTCCTTTTCTTTTTGCGAATACAGACTAACACGGCTGTTACTCTGAAACACACAGACATAGACACACACACACACACATTGTCTTGGTCTGCCCCGAGCACAAACGTAATCCTTTCTCCCCCACTGGGTAGCAATACCAAGTATGGGGGAAACTGAGGCACACATAAGATTGATAAACCATATTACCAAAAATTGCCACTTCCTCACAGTGATTCCTCCAGCCTGAGGGGCCTGGCGCTCAAATGAAGGGTACGTACCCTAGAGACACACGTCCCAAAGGCCATTTGTAGGCCCCCCAGGAAACATGAAAGCCTAATTCTCATTTCTCCAGCTCAGTGGCTGACCCAGCCGGTTTCAGGTCTCGTTGATGCTAACGTGCTGCCTAATGCCGACTCTCTGCGCGACTGGGCCCCAGGTCTGTGAAGGAGGCCGACACGTCCGACCTGCAGCAAGAGGCTGGCTTTGGAGCTTGGCTGTTGTCTATTCCTACCACCCTCTGCTGAGGAAACTATTGGCACGCCCAGAGCAGGGAGCGCTAGAGGCCAGTCCTGCAGATTTGCAGACTGCGTCCTTGGCTTTGCTGCTGTTCTAGAGACCCAGGTGTAACGATGCTGCCTTTGGCAGGACACAACTGAGAGGATCAATTCAGGACAAACTGCTCAGAGCAGGACAGTCACAGTGCAAGGCTGGGGTCCTTTGCACACCAAACCAGCCAGACAGAGAGGACTTCGGTCTCACCCCACTGGCTAACCACACGTCACACAAGCAATTCCCTTAGACACTCCAGTTTCCAAGATCACCACCAGTGCCCCTCGTTATGGGGACAGATGGTTATGAAACCCAGTACCCCAGTAAAAGAAAAAAGGTTCCCTCGATCTCAAAGGACCAAGCCCCAGGCCCAAACTCTCTCTGTGACCTGGTTACCACATTAACGTGGCCAGGCACCTCCAGTAGGTTATTTCCTACCAAAACATCAGCTGCAATTTAATCCAGGACAGCTGCCTTCACATCCCTTCAGAGCCATCCCACTCCAGGTGGATTCTAGCTATCGGCAGGTCCGCAGAGTATTCAGATAGAGCCACTACCGTCACATACTCCCCTGGCAACAGGTCCTCCGGCTTCACCAGATGTGCCTTAGCTAGAGTCACATCAGAGCCAGAATCTCGCCATCCCGTGCATTCAACACCATTGACCTTTGCCTCCATAATAAACCTCTCACTCCCCTGCCATGCCTCAGTCATAACTGGTGAGCTCGTCACCTCCTCCCATGCTACTGGAGACTGGGGCTGGCGTTAGCCACTGCCGGGCTTGCCCCGGGACTCAAGGTGGTGCTGTTGTGGCTTGGGTCAGCCTGGGGGCTCAGAGTAATGGAGCTGGCATTCACCGTGGCTTTTGGGGTTGCTGGCTTTGGGCTGCTCTTCAGGGTCAGGCAATCTGGTCTCATGTGACCAAGCACACCACAGTGATAAGGTCAGGCTTGACAAAGCCCTGGCTGGGATGATTTAGTTGGGGCTTGGTCCTGCTTTGAGCAGGGGGTTGGACTAAATACCTCCTGAGGTCCCTTCCAGCCCTGATCTTCTATGATTCTATGATAGCATGTAACCAGTTTATTCTTGAGGTCAGACCTCCTACCCTCTGGGCCCCCCTGGGCTCCTCTATAAGAATAAGGGCCAGGTTTACTTTTAAATCCTTCCCTCCTCTTGAACTGGGGAGGATGGTGATTAATTTTCCCCTGGGGTTTACACCCTTCCTGAGACCTGTTTTGAGTACGTTCCGCAATTTCCACAGCCCATAGGACTGACTCAGGGTCCTAATCACACACAGCTGCTCTCACATGGTCAGGCACGATGTCTAAGAACTGCTCCAAAGTTATTAACTCCAGCAGGTTTTCAAAACTCCCCTGCGCCTTTGCTCCCACAACCCATTTTTTAACAAAACCCATCAGCTTATGAGCACATTCTACAACAGTACCATCATTGGACATCTTAAACTTTCTAAACTTAACCCTGTAAGACTCAGGGGTGACCCTGAATCGCCTCAACACAGAATCTTTAAACAGCACATAATCTAAGGCTTCTTGTTCCCTTAATTCACTGAATACTTCCCTGGCTTTTCCAGTCAGCCTGGTCAGCAGGACAGGCATTTGCTGCTCATCTGGGATCCTGTGCAGAGCGCACAGACGTTGGAAGGTAGACAAAGCCTCCTCTAGGTCTTCAGTATCTTTGTCAAGGGGACAGATCCTTTCCCAGTTCCTTTCGTTATGGCGGCGAAGCGGAGCACCGGGTGGCGAGGACTTTCTCTGCTCTTCCAATACCTGGAGCTGAAGCTGGCAAGCCCTCTCCTCAGCAGCTAAACGCTCCGTGTGTCTTTCATGAGCCCCTTCCTCTCTTTCAGCCACTCCTCTTTCTAATTCAGCCATTCTTTCTTTGGCTTCTTTTTCTGATTCAGCCGTTCTTTTGCTTTTCCGGCAATCGACCGTCTGCTAGTTTCTGTTCATGCTCAAGCTGCAGTTTACTTGCTGCCTTTTGCACTCTAATTGCTTCTGCAGCCTCAGCTAAGGGCTATGCTCCTGCCTCCTGAGCACCGGCCACGAACAGATCTCTCAGTGCTTGACTTGTAGCTTTCTTTCTAATGCTTATCCCCTTTTCTGAACACAGATCTTCCAGGGCTTTTTTGCCAAGGCCCTCATATGTTCTTTGCTCACCCATTGCAACTGCTCTTTAACCAACCAAGCTCTCACTCCCAAAATTCAAATTTGGATAGCGTGGGGTTCTGACCCAAAGCTTAATTGACGCGGGTTCTGTGGATCCTAGCACGACTACGCCACTATGACAGTGCTGCCTTTGGTAGGACAAACCTGAGATATTAATTCAGGGCAAATTGATGAGAGCAGGGCAGTCACAGCCCAAGGCTGAGTTTGCTTTATGATTAAGGCAAACCAGATCAGCCAAACAGGGAGGACTTTGGTCTCACCCCACTGGCTAACCACAAGTCACACAAGCGATTCCCTTCGACACTCCAGTTTCCCAGTATCCCCACCAGTGCCCCTCATTATGGGGATGACTGGTTATGAAAACCCAGTAATAGAGAAAAGGTTCTCCTGACCCCAAAGGACCAAGCCCCGGACCCAGGTCAAATGATAACTCAGATCTTACCCAGAATACACGCTTATAGCCAATGCTTATTCACTAAACTAAAATTTATTTAAAAAGAAAAGAGAGAAAGTTGGTTGAAAGATCAATATACAGACAGATTGGAGTTCAATTTCTTGAGGTCCAGATACAGAGCAGAGATGGCGAGTTTGGAGCTGCCAAAAGTTATTTTAGAAATAGTCCAGAGGTTATAGTCCAATGTCCATCTTCAGAGTGACTCCAGTCAGTGACTGGGGATCTCAATCCTTATGGCTTAGGGTTTCCCCTTCTTGAAACCCAAAGCAGATCTGAGATGAAGAAGAATCCATCCCAGGGTTTTATACATTTCCAGCAGCCTTATGGCCTGAGAAAACAATCGGCTTGACTTTCCTTCTCCCAAACATCCTGACAATTAGCCCAGGGTCATTTATCCATTAAACAGTTCAGAAACATATAGACAATAACACTATGTCACTCACATGTCTTCCTAAATGTTAATATTCCCTTTTTGATCTTTGAATCAAAGCCGTAGCCATAGACAAGGCTTGTTTGCTGACATCACAAGACCTGAGCAAACATCTCCCCTTCTCTCTCTAACAATGCCGGCTGCATTTCAAAGCTCTGTTCATTTACATCTCTTCCTAACCAGTCTCTACAGTTCGGCCATGGGTCAGGTCAGTCTGGGAGTTAATTAACTCTTTCTGGCCCTGTGTCACCTGTCAACGCCACATAAGGCTCCCGGGTGACAGTTGCTTGTTGTATAGCCGTGACTGCAGAGGGTCCCAGGGCTTTGCGCACCATCGCTCTGAGCGGTAACTCTGCAGAATATTGGTTTTTAGTCTGGAAAAGCATGACCTCTGGCCTGGCTTCAGCAGCGAGTTAAGCTGTGCAGGAGAAAACGGATTTAATGGAGTTATCCATAAGAGTACCTCAGACTTATTAACAGGTTTCAGAGTAACAGCCGTGTTAGTCTGTATCCGCAAAAAGAAAAGGAGGACTTGTGGCACCTTAGAGACTAACCAATTTATTTGAGCATAAGCTTTCGTGAGCTACAGCTCACTTCATCGGATGCATCAGACTTATTAGGAACTGGGGAAACTTTGGGGATAGGGGGAACCTATACAGGAAGGATGGGCTCCACCTAAACCAAAGTGGATCCAGACTGCTGACACTTCACATTAAAAAGGTTGCAGAGCAGTTTTTAAACTAAGAGATGGGGGAAAGCTGATTGCTGCGGAGGAGCACGTGGATCAGACAGAGACTTCTCTTAGAGAAGAGTCTATGGATAGAGATTCTCTAGGTTTTAGTCAGGAGGAGGGGATGGAAGAGGATGAAGTATGGGCCAGATCAGATGAGAAACATTCACATAAAAAAGAATCTGACATATCAGAAAAGGAGAAATAAGCAGTGACAAGTTTTTAAAGTGCTTGTACACAAATGCTAGAAGTCTAAATAATAAGAGGGGTGAACTAGAGTGCCTCGTGGTAAAGGAGGATATTGATATAATAGGTATCACAGAAATCTGGTGGAGTGAGGACAATCAATGGGACAAAATATATCGGAAGGACAGAACAGGTCCTGTGGGGGGGAGGGGGTGGGGGGTGGAGTGGCACTATATGTGAAAGAAAATGTAGAATCAAATGAAGTAAAAATCTTAAATGAATCCACGTGTTCCATAGAATCTCTATGGATAGTAATTCCAGGCTCTAATAAGAATACAACAGTAGGGATCTATTATCGACCACCTGACCAGGACAGTGACAGTGACGATGAAATGCTAAGGGAGATTAGAGAGGCTATCAAAATAAAGAACTCAATAATAGTGGGGGATTTCAATTATCCGCATACCGACTGGGTACACGTCACCTCAGGACGAAATGCAGAGACAAAATGTCTCGATACTTTAAATGACTGCTTCTTGGAGCAGCTGGTACAGGAATCCACAAGGGGAGAAGCAACTCTCGATCTAGTCCTGAGTGGGGCGCAGGATCTGGTCAAAGAGGTAACTGTAACAGGACCGCTTGGAAATAGTGACCATAATATAACAACATTTAACATTCCTGTGGTGGGAAGAACAGCCCAACACTGTGGCATTTAATTTCAGAAAGGGGAACTATGCAAAAATGAGGAGGTTAGTTAAACAGAGATTAAAAGGTACAGTGACTAGAGGGAAATCCCTGCAAGCTGCATGGACACTTTTCAAAGACACCATAATAGAGGCCCAACTTAAATATATACCCCAAATTAAAAACCACAATAAACGAACTAAAAAAGAGCCACCGTGGCTTAACAACCATGTAAAAGAAGCAGTGAGAGATTAAAAGGCATCTTTTAAAAAGTGGAAGTCAAATCCTAGTGAGGTAAATAGAAAGGAGCATAAACACTGCCAAATTAAATGTAAAAATGAAATAAGAAAAGCCAAAAAGGAGTTTGAAGAACAGCTAGCCAAAAACTCAAAAGGTAATAACAAAATGTTATTTAAATATATCAGAAGCAGGAAGCCTGCTAAACAACCAGTGGGGCCCCTGGACGATCGAGATACAAAAGAAGCACTTCAAGACAATAAAGTAATTGAGGAGAAACTAAATGAATTCGTTGCTTCAGTCTTCATGGCTGAGGATGTGAGGGAGATTCCCAAACCTGAGCCGTCTTTTGTAGGTGACAGATCTGAGGAATTGTCACAGATTGAAGTGTCGTTAGAGGAGGTTTTGGAATTAATTGATAATCTTAACAGTAACAAGTCACCGGAACCAGATGGCATTCACCCAAGAGTTCTGAAAGAACTCAAATGGGAAATTGCAGAACTATTAACTATGGTTTGTAACCTGTCCTTTAAATCAGCTTCTGTACCCAATGACTGGAAGATAGCAATGTCACGCCAATATATAAGAAGGGCTCTAGAAGTGATCCTGGCAATTACAGACCGGTAAGTCTAACATCAGTACTGGGCAAATTAGTTGAAACAATAGTAAAGGATAAAATGATCAGACACAGAGAAGAACATAAATTGTTGAGCAAAAGTCAACATGGTTTCTGTAAAGGGAAATCATGTCTTACTAATCTATTAGAGTTCTTTGAGGGGTCAACAAACATGTGGACAAGGGGAATCCAGTGGACACAGTGTACTTAGATTTCCAGAAAGCCTTTGACAAGGTCCCTCACCAAAGGCTCTTACGTAAATTAAGTTGTCATGGGATAAGAGGGAAGAACCTTTCATAGATTGAGAACTGGTTAAAAGACAGGGAACAAAGGGTAGGAATAAATGGTAAATTTTCAGAATGGAGAGGGGTAACTAGTGCTCCTAGGACCAATCCTATTCAACCTATTCATAAGTGATCTGGAGAAAGGGGTAACCAGTGAGGTGGCAAAGTTTGCAGATGATACTAAACTGCTCAAGATAGTTAAGACCAAAGCAGACTGTGGAGAACTTCAAAAAGATCTCACAAAACTAAGTGATTGGGCAACAAAATGGCAAATGAAATGTAATGTGGATAAATGTAAAGTAATGCACACTGGAGAAAATAACCCCAACTACACATACAATAGGATGGGGGCTAATTTAGCGACAACTGATCAGGAGAAAGATCTTGGAGTCATCGTGGGCAGTTCTCTGAAGAGTCCATGCAGTGTGCAGTCGCAGTCAAAAAAGCGAACAGGATGTTAGGAATCATTAAGAAAGCGATAGAGAATAAGACGGAGAATATCTTATTGCCCTTATATAAATCCATGGTGCGCCCACATCTTGAATACTGTGTACAGATGTGGTCCCCTCGTCTCAAAAAGATATACTGGCATTAGAAAAGGTTCAGAGAAGGGCAACTAAAATGATGAGGGGTTTGGAACGGGTCCCATAGGAGGAGAGATTAAAGAGGCCAGGACTTTTCTGCTTGGAAAAGAGAAGACTAAGGGGGGATATGATCGAGGTCTATAAAATCATGAGTGGGGTGGAGAAAGCGAACAAGGAAAAAGAACAGGAGGACTTGTGGCTCCTTAGAGACTAACAAATTTATTTGAGCATTAGTCTCTAAGGTACCACAAGTCCTCCTTTTCTTTTTGTGGATACAGACTAACACGGCTGCTACTCTGAAACTTGAATAAGGAAAAGTTATTTACTTGTTCCCATAATATAAGAACTAGGGGCTACCAAATGAAATTAATGGGTAGCAAGTTTAAAACAAATAAAAGGAAGTTCTTCTTCACTCAGCACACAGTCAACCTGTGGAACTCCTTGCCTGAGGAGGTTGTGAAGGCTAGGACTATAACAGGGTTTAAAAGAGAACTGGATAAATTCATGGAGGTTAAGTCCATTAATGGCTATTGGCCAGGATGGGGAAGGAATGGTGTCCCTAGCCTCTGTTTGTCAGAGAGTGGAGATGGATGGCAGGAGAGAGATCACTAGATCATTACCCTTTAGGATCACTCCCTCTGGGGCACCTGGCATTGGCCACTGTCGGTAGACAGGACACTGGGCTGGATGGACCTTTGGTCTGACCCAGTAGGGCTGTTCTTATGTTCTTCTGATTCCACTCTCTGTAACCCAATTCTCAAGCCTGGCCCCCTGAGGGCGATGTGGGGACCCCACAGCTCCAAGCCTGGCCCCCCGCGGGCAATGTGGAGACCCCCACAGTTCCAGGCTGGGCCCCCGAGCATGGTGTGGGGATGCCGCAGCTCCACGGCTGGCCCCCTGAAGGCAGTGTGGGGACCCCACACGGCCCCATTTCGACAAGCATATATTCAGTAAAAATCACAGACAGGTCACAGGTTTCCATGAATTTTTCTTTATTGCCCATGACCTGGCTGTGACTTTTACTAAAAATATCTGTGACAAATCTTAGCCTTACCCATCACCCGTCCAGGGGAAAACAGAGACCGCCAGGCTCAGGGGAGGCCTAACAGTGTATGTGTGTGTGTGTGGCCTGATGAGACCAGCCTGCCCCAAGCCATGAGAACAGACTGGAGGCTGCCAGTGCCAGTCCGGAGGGTGCTACCTAGCACCAGGGAACGTAGGGGAGGTTGCTGAGCTGTGACACCCTGTCCTCTGCCGTGCCAGCCATCCTGGGGGAGGTCTAATGGCACCTGGATGCCACCAGTGTCCAGCGGGTGCCATGGGTAACCTGGACATAGGGAACCCCGGAACTGCAGCTTGCTCCTCGCCAAGCCTACAGTAGGGGCTTGGTGCCACATGACATGCTAATTAACCCACTAAAATACTTTCGACGTCACCTGGCAGCAGTGACTGGACAGGTCTCCGAATGTACCGGAAAATGGGGAGTCATCACTGAGTCGGCCTGTTTCTAGTGGGGCCCTGCAGGGAGCACGGCTTGGCCCTACACTAGTTGGCATCTTTAACAATGACCGTGAAGACAACATAAAATCATCACTGACAACGTATGTAGATGACACACAAATGGGCGGGGTGGCAAATAACGAAGAGGGCAGGTCACTGATCTCACTCTGTAAGCATGAGGCCACTTCCTCCAGCCACATTGTGATGCCTGAGGCCTTTGTCTGCAGCCACCCTTAGGACTGCAGCAGCCAGGAGCCAAGAAGCAGGAAGTCACAGCCCCACATCCCTTGTACATTACCTTAAACACTGTCCTATCCAGCTGTTCAGAAGGCTCCTGTCCCGGTGGCACCCACCACCACCAGATAAAGATGGTTAAAGAAAACTTAGTGTGACGGCATTCTGTCTGGCAAGCAATCATTTACCAATGGATGTGGGTGTGAAACCTTCATTTCTTTATTGTTTTATCTTTATGGTCCCCATTGCCCAATTGTTTGTCTGTATGCTCCCTGTCTGGTTCTTTGATTGTTTCTGTCTGTTACATAACTAATTTTGCTAAATGTAAATCAATTAAGGTGGTGGGGTATGATTGGTTAGAGAATTTTGTTACAATATGTTAGGATTGGTTAGTAAAATGACTGGTTACGGCACAGCTAAGCAAGACTCAAGTTTCACTATATAAACTGGGGTCCAAGAAGGAGTCCAGCAGAAAGAACACAAGAAACAGAAGAAGGAAAGACTGGGAAGAAGAAGAACTCACCTCTGAGACACAGCCTAAGATCAGAGCTGCTAAGAATCCTCTGCACGACTGTGACGTGCAGCAACCGACCTTGCCTGGCCAACAGGGAAAGGCCGCCTGCCTAGCCAGGATTGGTGAGCAGAGCACTGTATGCTTAGGGTGTGTATTCTGCTTGGTGAGTGTTAATAAATAGAGGACAAGAATATTACTGGGTAAGGCTCTTTCACTGGGAAAAAGTCCTGCAAACCCGGAGAAGGTTACACCCTGAGCCCTAGGAATGGGGTAAGGGCGGGTGCCCTAGATTGTGTGGGTACCAGCTCTGGGTCGCTTGGTAAGCTGGGGCCATGCTTAGTGGCTGGGGGCTCTCTCCAGGGAAGCAGTGACTCTGAGAAGGGTTAAGGGGTCGTGGTGGATTATCATCAACACTGACCATGAACTATCTGACCATCAACTATCATCAAGCCCTGACCATAAGCTCCTTGTGCGACGCTGAGGCCAAAGGATCCTGATGCTGATGCGATCCTGAGGTGTATAAACTGGGGAACCAGGAGCGGGAGCAGAGAGGTTATCATACCTTTGTATTGGGCACCAGTGTGACCCCTGCTGGAATCCTGGGTCCAGTTCTGGAGCCCAAGTTCAGGAAGGATGTTCATGAAGGGTCAGGGATGACCCTCAAGAATGATTAAAGGGTTAGAAAACCTGCCATAGAGCGATAGACTCAAGGAGCTCAGTCCACTTAGCTTAACAAAGAGAAGGTTCGGGGTGGCTGAGAACCAGAGAGTTGGGGCCACCTAGTCTAACCCCCCTGCCAAGATGCAGAATTACATAGAGACCTGCAGTCTATAAGCACCTACATGGGGAAGAAATATTTGACAGTGGACTATCCGGTCTAGCAGAGGAAGGTCTAACACTAGCCAATGGCTGGAAGTTGAATCTAGACACCTTCAGACTGGAAATAAGGCCTAGGTTTGTACCAGCGAGGGTCACTAATCCATGGAACAATTTACCAGGGTGATGGTGGATTCTCCGTCACTGCCAAATCAGGATGGGCTTTTTTTCCTAAAGCTCTGGCCTAGGACTGATTTGGAGCAGTTCCCTGGCCTTTGTCACACAGGGGTCAGACTGCATGATCACAATGGTCCCTTCTGGTCTCTAAATCTGTGACCACCCAGAGCCCTCTCTCCTCCCCCGGTCCATTCTCTGCCCTGTTGCACGCGCCTCCTTTCACTGAGGATGGAGCATGTTGACCCCCCACCTCCATTCCCTATTTTCTAACATCTCCTCCTCTGAATCCCAAAGCCCCCCTGCACTGTCACGTGCCTCATCTGAGCACCCCACCCACCTCGCCCCTCAGGGTATTGCCCAGTGACTGAGCCCTTGAGCACCTTGGCCCATGACTCTCAGCCCCTTGTCCAACCCTGGCCGCCCCCTCCAAAACCTACATGTGAGCACAGGGCCTCATCCTGCCCAGTGTACTGACCAGCCAGGGGCCTGCAGGGAGGCCTCAACGGTCCACTGTGCGCACCACACTCCGATCCAGAATCTCAGCAGCTGCACTGGGGGTTGGCGTTCATTCCTCATCCCCTCGTCCCTCTGCCTGCCCGTCCAGTCTCACCTCTGCTCCAGCTCTCCTCTCGCCTCTGCCATTCCTGCAGCTTCCTTCTGCCCCAGTCTGGGATAGTATCTGTCTGACCCCGTCACCTTATTGACTTGAATTGGGACCATATAGAACATGGTTGCAACCAAGATCCTGTTGTGGCACCAAATCTTGTACAAAGGGGGTCAAATGAGGTGTCTCAGACAAGGTGATGGTTTGCTGGTTAGGATTATGCTGTCTGTATGAGCTGTAGCTCACGAAAGCTCATGCTCAAATAAATTGGTTAGTCTCTAAGGTGCCACAAGTACTCCTTTTCTTTTTGCGAATACAGACTAACACGGCTGTTCCTCTGAAACCTGTATGTGTGTATCATTTTTGTAGTTGAAGTTATGAATATTTGCTCTATACTGTCTGTAGTTCAAACTTCTGCTCTGCTTCTGGGTGACACCCCAGACAAGTTGGTGTCAGCTCTGCCTAGCCTGCTGGGTGGCCCATTAAGGACCATCAGCGACACAACTGACCCATTGAGAGAAGGGAGACACGCCTGGGGACTCAGCCAGGTGTGCAGGGACCTGCCTATGGACAGAACTCTGAGGTTTTTCCAGGCCATGGGATGGGCAGCTTGTCTTTGGGACACAGAAAGCAGAGACCACATGGCATGAGACTGTAAAACGCTGCTGCAGCTCCTCCATCTGGTCTTCAATCCTGCTTCCTATCTCTGGAGGGACTTGGCTACAGACTGAAGCTTTGAACCAAGGACTGAAGGACCCATCCCAGCTGGGGATGTTCTCCAGAGACTGGATTTGAACCTGCCGTTTATTCCCTCACTGCTACAAGCCTGAACCAAGAACTTGGCCATCACTGTCTGTCATTGATTCCATTGAACCCGTTCTAGCTCTCATCTCTATCCTTTTCCTTTTCTGGATAAACCTTTAGATTTTAGATTTGAAAGGATTGGCAACAGCGTGATTTGTGGGTAAGATCTGATTTGTATATTGACCTGGGTCTGGGGCTTGGTCCTTTGGGATCGAGGGAACCTTTGTTCTTTTACTGGGGTATTGGTTTTCATAACCATCTGTCCCCATAACGAGGGGCACTGGTGGGGATACTGGGAAACTGTGGTGTCTAAGGGAATTGCTTGTGTGACTTGTGGTTAGCCAGTGGGGTGAGACCGAAGTCCTCTGTCTGGCTGGTTTGGTTTGCCTTGGTGTGCACAGAAACCCCAGCCTGGGGCTGTGACTGTCCTGCTTGAAGCAGTTTGTCCTGAATTGGCACTCTCCGTTGGGTCCCGCCAGAACCAGCCTTGTTACACCCCAGCACCTCCCGCTGCCTTACCTCCCTGCCCCCAGTCGTCCTGACTCAGCCAGGCCCACAGGAGTGCCTCCTCCTGCAGTGCCTCCTCCTAGGACCTCTTCCCCTCCCCTTGCTCTTCCAGCTGGGCTCAGCTACTGGCCCTGTGGGCCGCCCCCTGCCCCTGGGCTGGGTCCCCCTGCTCCTTCACAAACTCTGCCTTGACCCTGCCCTCCCGCCCCGTCTGAGCAAAGTGCCTGAGAAAGTGGCCGCCTCTCAGCCCCCAAAGCCCTGTGCTCGGCCCAGCCTCGTCTGGCCCGTGAGCCCCTCACTTTCCTGCAGTTAATGGCTCCTCCCAGTGCCAGCTCAGTGCCCTGGGGCCAGGCCTGTCCCATGTTCCAGGCCAGAGCTGTCCACCCCTTCCCTTAGGCAAGCACCGACCATGCGAGTCCCTCTGAGTGGGCGCATGCTCATCCCTCTCCCGCTGTGCTGGACTTGGAGCGTGCGGGGCGGCATTGCATGGGCAGCCAGACACGGCCCGGGGCGTCAGCTCAGCACCCTGTCAGCCGACTGGGCTCCTTGGTCCAGCAGGGAGCGTGGGCTAGCGAAGCCAGGCCTTTGGGGCTCACAGCCCTCTGACCGCTGCGGCTTGCTCTCTCCTCGCTGGGCCATGCGAAACATGCCCGTAACGCAGCCCCCTCCAGCCCCCGAGTCATCCCCCTCCTGGTAATGTGGGGCCCCAAAACATCCCCCGACACCCCAGCTCCCAGAGCCCTGTGGAGAAGGGCTGCCCGGCTCTGCTCCAGGAAGGCGGGCCAGAGCGGAGCACGCTTTTGGGGTGGGGGGTTTCCAGCGGCACCTTGCCCCTGGCAGGAGGAGCCCCGTTCTGAGGCCAGAGACTGCCGTACAATCACACCTAGTTCCCCGGCTAAATAGCGCTGGGAGCATAGCTCTCGCTGACCGTGAGTCAGGGCAGAGGCCGGGAGCCTCCCAGCGTCCTGCCTCCCAGCCCGCTGCCATCGCACTCGTGTCCAGGGGCCCACAGGCTTTGCAACCGCGTTGTGCTGGATTGAAGCGTCAGGCCATTCCACGGCAGCGCGAGGCCTGGGTCTTGTGTCTCCACGCCAAGGTGGGCTCGATGGCGCCTCCCACCGCCCACAGCCCCACTCTCTCACCCCGCCTCCACTGCCAGCTCCCTGACCTTACCCAGCACCCGTCCCGCCCACACGCCATACCGCCCCGGGACACCCCCAGCAGCTGGGCTCTGGCCCTTGGCCCCGCCGCGCCTCAGGTCAGAACCGGGGCCAGTCGCGCTTGCGGGGAGACGCAGAACAGAGCTGCCCGTGGTCCTGCTCTGGGGGAGGGGGCTGCACGCCAGCGGCTTATGGGTGGCTGTAAGTGCAGTCCCTGGGTTGGCCCTTGGCTAGCCCTTTACTGGCAGCAGCTTGCCCACCGACGGGGAACCGGCCCTGAGCCAGGCTGGGGGGGAAGGTGAAACCCTGGGGACGCGGCCCGAGGCGGGAGTTCTGGGACCCGACTCCCCAGCAAGGGGCAGGGTGGCCAGTGCTGCAGAATTGGGCTTGCTTGGACTGGCTCCTGCTGCCCGCTGGGGCCCCTCAGCCTGGCGTTTCTGGCACACGCTTGGCACCGAGCGGGCATGGGGCCATCGCACTTGGCCCTCGAGCCGGGCGGGTGTGGCTCCTGCTCTCCATAGCCCTGAGGGCCCAAGGCCGGGCTGCTGCAGCGTTTCCCTGGCCTGGCCACTGCAATAGCCCCCGTGCCGCTGGCCACGGCCCTGCCCCGGGCTTCGCTGGCTGGGGGGAGCTCAGGGGAGCACAGACCCTCCCAGCAGCCGAGAGGAACCCCGGGTAAAGAGCCAGGCCCCAGCCTGGGGAGGGCCCTGGCCTGGCACCCCCAGCTGCAGGGGTTCAGCACCGGAGCCCTCCTGTGGGCTAACGTCTGGGGGTGGGGGAGTGGGGGCCGGCTGTGCTTGCGGGGAGGTTGGTTGAAGGGGTTCTCGGTGTCTGGAGGGAGTTTGGCCCTGAGGGGGTTTTCGGGGGGAAGCGTTTGGCCCGGAGGTGTCTGTGCGAGGGGGAAATGGCACTGGGGGCGGGTCTGGGCTGTAGGGGTTTCTCTGCATGGGGAGGCGGCGTTTGACCTGGAGGGGAATCAGGTGGGGACTGACCCTGAGGGGATGTGCGGGGAGGAGAGGTGGGCAGGACAAGGGGAGGAGTGTGGCCCTCAGAGATTTGTGGGGTGCGGGAAAAGGGGCTTGGCCCAGAGGGGTGTCTTGCAGGACGGGGGGCTGATGCTGAGGGGAGCTCTGAGAGGGGCCTTGGAGTTGGGGGAACTGTGGGCCAAATGCCCCCTCCCCAGGCCCAGGCCCAAACCCATTCCCCAGAGGGGATTCTCAGGTGGGGCTGGGGGGCAGACGAGGGAGGGTACAATAGGGGCCGGAGAGGCCATGGAGGTTTCTCGGCGGCTGGGTGGATTAAGGCCCGAGGAGAAGATACAGCGCCGCGTGGCTTCCCCATGGGGGAGCCTGGGGGCTGGCTGGGGGGCTGCAGCGGGGCAGACCCACCCCGGGGAGCTCTGCTCCCCAGCTTGGCGGTTCCTGGAGCAGCCCTGCTCCCATCTCCGTCACTCCCTGCCCTTCGCAAAGAGGCCCAGCTGCTCCCTAGGGGACAGGCCTGAGGCAACCCCAGGCCCAAGCTCCTGCCCCCAGCACCCTGCCCCATAGTGTCGCAGGCTGGGGCTCCTGCAGGCCCAGGAACAGCACCGGCGACCCCCCGCCGCGAGGTCAGAGAAGCAGCCTTGGTTCACCTTGTTGCAGGAAGGGACTCCGCTTTGAACTGACGACCTGTAACATACAAGGGGCATCCAGGTGGATGCCCCCTGTCCAGGCTCCAGCTCAAGCCGGGCGGGATGCAGAAAAGAAGCTGGTCTTTCCTTGGGCCCGAGGGCTGAGCGGAGACAGGCCTGCTCGTGCTGGCCAGGCAGGGAAGAGGTGAGGCTGCAGGAATTGGTTCTTGGAGACACTCTTGAAAACATCCCTCTGCTGCTGAAGGGGGTGGCCCCATGTTTCAGGCCCCATGGGCATCTCACACAGCTGGGAGCTTTGCTTGGCCGTTCCCCGGCTGGCCACCCCCTTCTTACCCTAGGTCCTACCTCGGCGGCAGGTGGGTGCACGGCCCGCAGAGAAGGATTTAGCAGCATCCTCCCTCCCTTTGGGAAGATTCAGGGACTGACAAGGTACGACTGATGCCTGAATTCTCTGTCATTGCTCCTGCTGCAGCCTCCATGTTAGCTCCTTCCTGGGTCCCTTCTAAACAGCACGCAGTATTCCTGTCCCTCTCAGCGCTCCTCTTCCCACGG
Organism: Caretta caretta; assembly: GCF_965140235.1. Lineage (NCBI taxonomy): Eukaryota > Metazoa > Chordata > Testudines > Cheloniidae > Caretta > Caretta caretta. Next base: position 1,135,230 of record NC_134207.1, read on the forward strand.
CTACTGCCCAGAACCCGGCGCCTCTAGGGCTATCACTGCCGGCCCAGACCCAGCTCTTTCCACACTCGCTTGTTCCGCTCAGCCTAGCGAAGTGCGACCGTTCCTGTGCGCAGGCTGCAGAGTGCCCAGGAGGGACCAGCCCACGCGCCAGCAACGGAGGAAAGGAGCAGCCCCTCAGGGCACCTGCGTTATTAGCTGAGCTTGCTTTCTGCACCTCCGCCATGTCCCAGGAAACCGGGCCACGGCCCCAGAATCCAATACGCACAAGGGCCTGTGGCCAGAGCGAGGCAGGTAGTAGGAAACATTGCAGCAGGGGCAACATCTGGGTTTCTCCCCACTGGAGAAATCTCCCCCCTCTGTAGAAGAACCTATATGCCTCAGGGAATACAGGCCAGCTGAGCAGCAGGCCCAGAGGCTGGGATTCTAGCCGAGGCCTTGGGAGACCTGGGTTCAAGAGGGAAATCTGGGTTCACTCTGCCACAGACTTTGTGCGCGCTCTTGGCCCAGGTACTGAGCCTCCGTGGTGCGGTTCCCAGCTGTCCCATGGGAGAACAGCTCTGTCCTGCCTCTGTGGGTGGGTGAGAATTGGGAGGGGCTCAGCTACTGCAGGGCTGGGAGCCATGTGAGAATCAGAGTTGGAGGGCTTGGGGGGAGTTCTTTGGGACGAACACAGCTCACAACTCGGGCTGTACCTGGCAGCGGTGCCGGTATAACCATGTTTCGGAGGCCAGGGGAGTGGAAGCAGACTGAGCTGGCTGGGGGCTCTGCCTTGGCAGGGTTCCGGCGAGGCCAGGGCTGTGGAATCCCTGGGCACGAGAGTGAGAACGCTGTGAACAGAGCACGCAGAGCTGCCGGCCAGTTTCCGATAATCTCCTTTACTGCCCTCCCTGTGGAGAGAGCCTGGGTCCATACTGCATGTTTTACAAACACTTCACGGTATATACAAGTCAGGTTTTAGTGTTTTGCCCCCCAAAAAGAGAGATGCATTTGGCTTGTTAATCAGCCCTTGCTGCCCTGAACAGAAACAAGCGGGAGCCAGGGGAGCCCAGCATCCCAAGGGGAGGGAGCTGGGACCGGGCGCCCCGGCTCAGGCTGGAATATGTTACACAATCGCCCATGTTAGTACATCATGCAAAAGCAAAAACTGGATAATGAGAATAATATAGTGACAAATGCTGAGGGATAACATGACTTGATTTACATGTAGCCAATGAGAGCGGGCGGCGGAGGGGAGGAGGAGGAGGAGGAGGCGAAATGGGTTTGGATGCACACGCGTGAGGGGTTGCTGCTGGAACATGACACATGCCGTTCTTTGCCCATTGCTGGTGATGGGGGAGGGGAAAGGCCGTACTAATGCAAGGAGTCCGGAGGTGTCTGTGCCCTTGTCTGGGGAGCTGGAGCTGGGAAGGCCCTAGAAGCCAGGGCTCGCCCGAAGGGGGAGCCCCGCATGTACAATTACATCACAAGCCAGGGCTGAGCCCCAGGGTGCCTTCACGGCTCTTATTGCTGCAGACAGAGGGCGGAGCACCCTTCCGCCCCGGGGGCTGCTGAGAATGGGAGCGGGCGAGACAGGCTGGGGGTCACCGTGCAGGTCCTGCATCAGGCACACATGCGTGTGTGAGAGCAGGCAGCAACGCTCGCCCAGGCTCTGCACGGACACCTCCCCCAAGCATTCTGCTGCCATCTTTGCTGGGCTGCAGTTCTCCAGAGCAGCCCCCAGGCACGCCCCAGTCTTCAGGACCGGGGACAGAGGATCAGCTCTCAGTGCTGGCGGGGAAGGACAGCTCCAGCAGCTCCAAGTGGCTTTGCACGGGCTGCCTGGAGGGGTGCTGCCTCTCAGAGTCTCAGACTGGGCCCGCTGGACCAGTGCAAAGGGAGGGGGAGTCCTCAGTGCTGTCCCACTTCCCCCCAGCACGGGGGTACGGGCTCCACGGCAGCGGGGAGGACAGTTGGAATGGACATCCAGCAACGCTACAACAAAGTAAACAAAATAAAGAAAAGGGTGGGATGAGATCGGAGGGTTTGTTCATGAGATGACACCATCAAACAGAGCCGAGGACGCTGCACAGATACGTTCACCCCACCCCATCTGTCCCCATCTCTCGCCCTCCCCCCAGCAAGCTAGCACCCTCTAGCTGTTAGCCCCTTCGGAAGGTCACGCCGAAGATAGATGATATAAGACATCCCTGACGCTGTGGGCCACTGACTGGTACCACGACCGGAGAGCTCACGTCACTGCAGACAACGGGAGCTGCAGGTGCTCAGAACCAATTCAGTGCGTAATTGTAAGTTATTTTACCCCAAGCCCACCTGAGAGCAAAGCAATGGCCACAAGCTAGTTCATGTGGAACCAGCGCACCTTCAAACTGCTCCAAGGCATGTCGACGCCCCAGTACTCCAAAGTCTGGGGAACACAACTTCCAGGTGAGCGCAGCCAGAACTAGATTTGCAGAAAGCCCGGTCTCCAAACACAGAGACTCAAAAGCGGTTGGAGTTACCTGTGTGGAGGAGTGCAGCCGAGGAGCTGCTGAGTCCGGGGCTCCCCGGGAACTGATCCAGGACTTGCTAACGTCAGAGACCCAGCTAAGGAATTCTCCCAGTGGCAAGGGGACTTCTTTGGTGGGACTGGAAAAAGATGTCTGACAGAGAGAGAGAGCATCATTACAGGTGGGAAAACATGGCAGACAAATGAAGAGGGAAAGAAATCAAGGTGAGAAAGGAAAGTAAGAATCGGAGTTTTAACAAAGTCAGCACCTCCACGCTGCTGTGCTGGACTACGACCCCCTCCGAGCCAGGCAGACCTTGAAACTTACAGCTGCTACAAAGCCTCTCGCTTTGCATCCAAGGTAAGACATTCTGCAAGAACCCCATTTAGCAAAGGGTATGGGGGGGTGTCTGGCAGGCTTCCACCACAGCTGGCATGGGACCTGGGCACAGAAACCTTGCGTGCGTACAGGTGTGCGTGCAGGGACTGGGGCTGGTTTGTCAAGGTTCTGGTCAGCCGTGCTGCCAGGCTGGCAGAGGGGTTCTGATAAATACCTCTCAATTCATTAGTCTCATGATTCAGTCTAAACAATCAACCTTGTACAGGGCACTTCCCAGATACACGGAGAGAGACAGAGACAGACAGACAGACACACACATGCAGACATAGCCACTGGCCAACAGCAGCACACGGCAATGTAAGATTCCCCCGGGAACTTGGGCCGGAAAAGCAAAGCATGATGGAATGCGTCAGAGTGAACAAGCAGGCTGGAGGAGGAGGCGCAGATGCAACGTAAAACCTCTTGGGGGGGTGAAGCTGTGGAGCAGAGAGGCAGGCAGATCCATCCCCATGGCAGCAGGCTCTGTGAAAGCACAGAGGCAGCCCCAGCATGCACTTACAGTCTGAGTGCCGAGGCCACAGCGGCTGTGGGGAGTTCTGGGAGGCAGGCTGAGGAGCTCTTGGGAGGGGGCAGGTAGCAGACAGCAGCCTCCTCCTCTGCCCCACCGAAGGCCAGCAGAAAGGATCCAGGCAACGGCTCCAGAGCTGTTGTGCAGAGGTCGCTGTCCTGGGCCAAAGCGCTGAGGGACAGTGTGGTCAGTCCAGGGTCCAAGGTCACAGTCTCTTTTCCCGGGAAGGGGGAGGGCAGCTGGCATGAGCAGCAGGTCTGAGAGCTGGGGACAGTGCCCTCTCCTCCTCTGGGGATGGTAGGGGATGAAGCTGGCAGAGTTAGTAAAAAAAGTCACTAGCTGGTTAGGATCAAAAATGCAAACCTGTTGGCAGGTTCTGCCGGGCTGTGGGAGCGGCTCGGTGATGGCTGGTTTAGTCGACTCTGCAGATGGTACGAACCGAAGCAAGCTCCTGGGTTACTGAGCTGGAGGGTAGTGTGTTCTCTCTCACCGCTAAATATACAAATACTGTCCCAACAATCATACATATTAATATATATTAGTCTCCTCTTTTTGGTTAAACTTTAGGCACTGCTTTGGAAGAAAATTGGGGTTTAAAAATAATAGTCGGATGATTAGCCAGTAGCTTCACCACATGCAGAGCAGGATAAATGGGAAGGTTCCTCAGTGTTTTGGGGGGCTGGGGCAGGCAGGGAGAGGACTTTATGCCACTGTCAGCTGAGGCCTCTGCAGGTCGGGGAGCTTCCTGTTTGCTTCCCATCCGCAGCTCCCATTTAGGCTGCACAAGGCGAGAGTGAGTTCAGCAGCATCCACGTTGCTCTGGGGACCAGATGTGTATCTGCGTCCGTAGCTTGAGGAAGAGTAGGAGGAGGAAGAGAAGGTCATGGAGAAGCCGGAGCCAGTGGCATCAACGCTCCCTCGCCTGGAGCCTGATCTAGATCCTGTTCGGGAGCCTGATCTAGAGCCAGAGGTGGAGCCCGAGCCACTGACGTTGTAGGGGCTGAAGTATCCTTTGCTGGACTGGGAGGAAGCTTCCAGCAGGCGCAGGCCTGTTCCCTCCTCAACCATGCTTCTGTCCATTGCATCCTTGTAGGAGATCTTGAGTTTCGTTTTGGGGCAGGTGAGATACTTGGAGTAGGTGTTCACGTCCCGCAGCTTTTGGGCTGTGCGCGTGTCGATTGTGCCTTTCTGCAGCGCGTCATCGAGCGAGACCCGGCCTGGCACGTCGGGCTCAATCAGCCCACCCGTCAGGTACTGTACCTCCAGGAACCGCTGGCCAGCTTCGTAGTACAGCCAGCCCTTCTTTAAGGCTTGGGCGGCTGACATTTTCGTCTTGGTTCTCGGATCCTCAAAGCCATAGAAGGCCTTCTGAGCGAGGTTGATCCTGTCCACCATGATTTTGTCAACCAGGCCCTTGTTGACTGCATCAGCAACAGAGAATTTCTCCCCAGTGCTGGGGTCGATGATGCCTCCGGTGCAGGCCTGGGACTCCAGCAGCCGCTGTCCAGTGATGTTGTCTACAAGATTGCGGTGCATGGCCTCCGTGATGGACACTTTCTCCAGGGTGTCCGTGTCCAGGATCCCAGCAATCGGACCGGTCTCTTCAGCAGGGTCGCTCCAGGATGTCAGCTGAGCTCTCGCAGGGGCTGGGCTTATGGGGTAGGAGGAAGAGGACCCAACAGAAGAAGATCTTGATCGGAAGCCGCTCACGTTTCCAGAGAGCATGTCTGCAAACTCGGTGATGGACAGGGTGCCGGAGCGATACTGGTCCAGGGCAGACTGATCAATCAGGCCCTTTGCAATCGCGTCGTCGATGTCGTACTGTCGCCCGGACCTCCTGTCGATGATCATGGACTTGACCACCCCGTCCGAGGAGGAGATGGTGATCTCTTCCCACTCACACTCTTGCTCAGAGAGCTCCAGGTAGGTCTGGTGGTCGATGAGGCCTTTGCGGTAGGCTTCATAAACCGACATCTCCTTCCCCGTCTCTGGGTCGACAATCACCACCCTGCGCTTGCGGACAGACGACTTGGACGAGGTCTTTCTCTCCCGCTTTTTCTCCTTCAGAGGGAGTAGGCACAGCCCAGTCTCCGGGTCAGTGATGCACCGCTCCATGAGCTGCAGGTAGGTCAGGTTCTCCTCGGTGTTGGGATCAAAGAAGCCCTTGGTGTCGTCGCTGGGGTCCAGGAGGATCTCGTTCATTTCCTCGTCGAACAGGCCCCGCTTGTAGGCCATCTCCACGGGCAGGCGATGGCTTTCCTCTGGATCGATAATGCCTCCCGTGGCGATCTGGGCCTCTAGCAAACGGATCCCATGATCTTTCAGGATCAGGCCCTTCTTCATGGCCTGGAAGAGGGAGATCAGTTTGCCCGAGTAGGGGTCTTTGTAACCGGTCACTGCCCTCTCCGCCGAAAGGAGCTTGTCCTTGAACTCTGGGCCCACAATGCCCATCCGCACCGCCTCCTCCACCGTCAGCTTGAAGCCCTTGATGGGGTCGATCACGTACCCAGTGGCTGCCTGGGCCTCCAGGAGCTCGAAAGCTGTGCCAGGCCGGATGATGCCTTTCTTCATGGCTTGGTACACGGAGAGCCGCTCCTTGGTGGAGTCCACGAAGACACCAGCAATGCAGCTGGTGCCCTCCAGGAACTTCTGCAGGTTTTTGGAGACTTCTTCGATGGAGGTTAAGCCATCCTGGAGGCGCTGGGCTGTCGCTTCGTCCATGACCTGGGACCGCACCAGCTCCTCCACGCTGATCTGCTTCCTCAGGCCCCGGAAGGTCAGCTTCCTCGTGTCGCACAAGGGCAGCAGCAGCTGGCCGTTGTTCTCGTCCTTCCGGCATCGCTTGAGGAGCTGCACGTAGCTGAGCTTCTCGTCCGTGGAGGGGTCCACGTAGCTCCGGACCTCGCTGGGCTCCGACAGCCTGTCGCAAGTCTCCTTGCTGAAGAAGCCACGCTGATAGGCGACCTCCAGAGGCAGGTGGAACCCCAGGAACGGGTCGATGATGCCGCCAGTGGCTAGCTGAGCATCCAGCAGCCGGAGGGCTTCCTCAGCGGGGATCAGATCCTTCTTCATGGCCTGGAAGAGTGAGATCTTCTGCTCGCTGTACGGGTCCCTGTAGCCGGTCACAGCTCTCTCTGCGGACAGCAGCCGGTCGTGGATTTCCGGCCCCACCACTCCTTTCCTGACAGCTTCGTCTACCGTCAGCATCTCATTCTTTATGGGGTCGATCATGAAGCCAGTGGCAGCCTGGGCCTCCAGCAGGCAGCGGGCTACTTCAGGGATGATCAGCCCTTTCTTCAGGGCCTGATAGACACTGAGCTTCTGCTTGGTGGAGGGGATGTAGATGCCAGCTATGCAGCCGGTTCCGTACAGGTATTTCCAGACGGTCTCTATCTCCAGGATCTCTCGGATGGTCTTGGAGCCCTGCTTCAGCACGTTGTATATCTCCAGGGAGATGATCCTGGCCTCATAGAGGTCGTCAGCCGTGATCCGGCGCCGGACAAAGTCGTAGGAGGTCAGGTCCTGCTGCCGGATGATCTCTGTCTTCTCGATGATCTCGATGATGATGATGATCATGCGCTCCTTGGTCACATTGCCGGAGCGGAACTCCTCCATCAGCCGCTTCCGCTGCTCCTCGGGGATGAGGTCTGACTGCATGATCTCCCACAGGGACATGGAGGAGCCGGCCATGCTGCCCACGGGGATGCTGACCTGCGTTTCCTCAAATGCTTTCCGGGTCTCTGCCTCCGTGTACACATGGGTCGTCTCCACCATCGTGGGCTTCTCCGGCTGCTTCAGAGGCAGGAGGTACAGGCCGGTCTCGGGGTCCTCGATGCACCTCTCCTTCAGCTGCAGGTAGGTCAGGTTCTCCTGCGTGTTGGGGTCAAGGAAGCCCTTGGTGTCGTCGCTGGGGTCAGAGAGGATCCGGTTCATCTCCTGGTCGAAGTAGCCCCGCTTGTAAGCCACCTCCACGGGGAGGCGGTGACTGTGCACGGGGTCGATGATGCCGCCAGTGGCGACCTGGGCCTCCAGCAGGCGGATGCCGTGCTCCTTGAGGATCAGCCCCTTCTTCATGGCTTCGAAGAGGGAGATGGTGTTCCCAGAGTAGGGGTCCTTATACCCAGTGACGGCCTTCTCTGCAGAGAGCAGCTTCTCGTGGAGCTCCGGCCCAACGAGGCCAGCTTTCACAGCCTCGTTGACACACAGCTTTTGGTTCCTTTCGGGGTCGACCAGGAACCCACTGGCTGCCTGAGCTTCCATCAGGGTGACAGCGGTGCTTGGCCTCAGGAGGTTTCTCTTCATGGCCTCGTAGAGGTTCAGTTTCTCCTTCGTGTCTTCCACGTAGATGCCAGCGACGCAGTCGCTGCCCCGCAGGAACCTCTTCACAGAGTCCGTCTCGGAGAGGTCTTTCACCGACTTCTTGCCTTCCCTGAGCTGCTCGTACTGGGCTTTGCTAAGGACCCTCGACTCCAGCAGCTCACTAGCAGGAACAGGTGCTCGGAGGCCGCTGAACGTCAGCTTCTCCTGCTTCTTGGTCTCTGTTTCCTCAATGATGGTGATCATTATCTTGATGATCTTCTCAATGGTGACCTTGCCGGTCTTGTACTGCCGCAGCAGCTCCCTCCTTTGCTCCTCGGTGAAATACTCAGAGTGGATCAGCTCCCAGATCGTCACTGTCTTGCCCTTCAAGCTGCCAGCTGGCACCTCCAGGGTCGCCTTGTCTAAGGACTCCTTCGTCTGGCTGTCCGTGTAGACCTCCTCTTGCTGTGACCGGATGGCCTGGTCTGAGAGGGGCAGCAGGTAGAGGCCGGTCTGCTTGTCTGGTCGGCATTTCTTCTGCAGCTGGGTGTAGGTGAGGTTCTCCTGAGTGTTGGGGTCATAGAAGGTCTTGGTGTCGTCGCTGGGAGTGGACAGGGCCTTGTTTGTCTCCTCGTCGAAGTAGCCCCGCTTACAGGCAACATCGAGTGGCAGGCGGTGGCTGTTCACAGGGTCAACTATGCCACCGGTGGCCAGCTGGACATCCAGCAGGCGGATCCCAGTATCGCTGGGGATCAGGCCTTTCCTTAGCGCTTGGAACAGGGAGACCGTCTGTCCGGTGTACGGGTCTTTGTAGCCAGTCACAGCCTTCTCTGCAGACAGCAGCTTCTCATGGAACTCTGGCCCGACAATCCCAGCTCTCACTGCCTCGTCCACCGAGAGCTTCTCGTTCCTAACGGGATCGATGATGTACCCCGTGCCTGCCTGGGCCTCCAGCAGCGGCAGGGCAGCCTCTGGCTTCAGCAGGTTTTTCTTCAGGGCGTCATAGAGCGTGAACTTCTGCCCAGTCGACTCCACCAGGATGCCAGCAATGGTGTCGGTGCCCTTCAGATACCTCTTTATGGCGTCTGCCTCAGCCACGTCCTTCACAGACTTCTTGCCCTGGTGCAGCTGGTTGTAGAGATCTTTGTCAATGATTTTGCTCTCCAGCAGCTCAGCGGCAGGGACAGCAGCACGGAGCCCTTCAAAGCACAGCTGGCTCTTCTTCTCACTCTCTTCCACTACGGTGATGACAATCTTGATGATCTTCTCCACGGTGATCTTGCCAGTCTTGTACTGCCGCAACAGGTCTCGCCTCTGCTCCTCGGTAAAGTACTCCGAGTTGATGATCTCCCAGATGGTCACCGTCTTTCCTTTGAATGTGCCGAAGGGGGCAGACACCGTGGCCTTCTTGAAAACATCTTTGGCCTCTTGATCAGTGTAGGCCAGGTCCCCTCCTTTGGCTGCTCTGTCGGTGAGCGGCAAGAGGCAGAGCCCAGTCTCAGGGTCAGTCATGCATCTCTCCATCAGCTGCAGGTAGGTCAGGTTCTCCTGTGTGTTGGGGTCAAAGAAGCCCTTGGTGTCGTCCGTGGGGTCTGACAGGGTCTGGTTCATCTCTTCGTCGAAGTAGCCCCGCTTGTAGGCCGCTTCCACTGGCAGGCGGTGGCTGTTCACGGGGTCGATGATGCCGCCGGTGGCGATCTGGGCCTCCAGCAGGCGGATGCCGTGGTCTTGGACAATGAGGTCTTTTGTCATGGCCTGGAAGAGGGAGATCTTGTCTCCGGTGTAGGGGTCTCTGTACCCGGTTACTGCCCTCTCGGCAGACAGCATTTTATTGTGCAGCTCTGGTCCAATTACTCCTTCTTTCACAGCCTCGTTTACAGAGAGCCTCTTGTTTCTCACTGGGTCAATTATGAAGCCGGAGGCAGCTTGTGCTTCCAGGAGGATGAGTGCCGTGCCTGGGCTCAGCAGGTGTTTCTTCATGGCCTTGTAGATACTCATCTTCTCGTTGGTGGGTTTAATAAGCAAGCCGGCGATGCTGCTCTGGCCCTGCAGGTATTTCCTGAGGTCATCCCTCTGCGCAAGCTCAGCCACGGTCACCGTCCCTTTCACCAACTTGTCCAAGATCTCTCTGCCCAGGATGCCGGCCTCAACCAGCTTCTCCGCAGGCACCTTCTGCCGGATGCCATGAAACGCAAACTCCGGCTCCCCGTTCTGAGCCAGGCCATCCACGGCGTCTCTGCCATTGGGCACCGCTTTGGTTGGAGTCAGCTGGGTAGGCAAAATCGCGGCATCCACAGGAATGTCGTCGGTTTGGATCATGATCTCTCGAGTCTGGGCCAGCGCGGCCCTGTGCTCCTCTTGCAGCTGTTCCAGTTTCTCCCTTAGCTTCTGGTTCTCCTCTGCGAGGAGTTTCTCTTGCTGCTGTCGCTGCTTTTCCAGCTGCTGAAGCTCTTCCTGCTTACGCTGGACATTTTTCTCCGCCTCTTTCTGCTTCTTCTTTGCATCGTCCAAGGTGGCCTCCAGCTGCTGCTTCTCCTGCTCCATCTGCTTCCGCTGCCGGTCCTGCTCTGCCTTCAGGGTCTGAGCTTTGTTCATCTCGTCTTCGAAGAGTTTCTCCAGCTTGACTTTCTCTTCCTCAATGAACCTCTCTTTCTGAAGCAGGCTATCCTTCTCTGTTAAGAAGCTCTGCTGGAGTATGTGAGTCTCCTGACGGAGCTGTTCCTGCTGAGCCGTCTGCATCTGAAGCAGGGAAACAAAGAAACGTCTCTTAGACCCAACCCCACTTAACCCCAAATAGAGCCCACAAAAACCTGGTGCAGACAGGGATAACCATTAGTGGGAGGGCGCTAGCCGGAAAACGCTTGGGGTATAGCAGCAAGTCGTATTACAGGCTAGTACCTTGGGCTTATGTTTGCAGGTACACGGGCCAGCCTCCTGCTGCGGTGCATTAGTGTTAACGGGGTGGGGTGGGAAGATGAGGAGGAGTTTGGGCATTACTGCATGCTAGACTGGATTAAAGAAGCAGGAGAGGGACACTGTTCTTCTGTTGGGGTAAACAAAGCTAATCATGCCCCATTATGCATCCCAAGGAGCAGGGTGAATGTCCACACGGCCAAGGACCTTAGAGTCACCACCGTCTGTGCCTGGCACTCAGGGAGGGGACACCCTGTGCCTGCAGGAGAACGGCACACCATGTGCAGGGAGGATGGACTCTGCCAATACCAGTTAGAGATGAGCAACCTCCGATGGGGCCGTGGGGCAAAGCTGCTCAGATACACTCCTGGATCAATTACAGGTCACTCTGCAGCTGGAGCCTTAGCACTACACACACATGTGAGCTGTGTGCGTGTGCTCACGGGAGCTGCAGGAGCAAGGCTAAGAGTCTGGGTCCGTGGAGCAGGGACTTGGTGCATTAGGTGAGGTTTTCCAGAGCACTCCAGTGACCTGGGAGCACAAGTCCCCCGAGAGTCGATGGCACTTGGGCTGCTAAACCGTGGAGGTGCTTTTGAAAATCCTCCCCTTGTCTTTGCCCATGTTCCCTCGGGCACGTCACCCATAACAACCCTGGGGCCTGTGAGACGAGTCTGCGGACAGCCCATGTGGGTTATGGAGGATTGTCGGTTGCTAAGGGAACTGTGGACCCTGGCTGGCATTTTGGGGGCGCAGTCAGCTGTCTGAAGGCTGCCATTCTACATGGTCAGCTCAGTTAGGACACTAAGCAGAGGGTGTCCCCCAGCAATAATATGACAGCAAGGGGGAACAGGAAAATCAGTACCTCTTCTGATCTCTGCTGCAGCAGCTCTGCCTCCCGCTTCAGCTTCTCCTTCTCCCTCTCCAGCTCAGCGATCGCTCTCTTCAGATTCTCCGCGTCCCTGTCGCTCTGCTGCCTCTGGATCTCCAGCGTGTGGACCAGCGTCATCTTCTCCTGGGTGGTCAGCTCCGTCTTGTGCAGCTTCTCACTGATCTCCTCCGCCTGCTTCTTGAACCGCTTCGCGTCCTCCTCTGCCTTGGCCTGCGCCATACTCATCTCGGTCACGTGCAGCTTGAGGCGCTCGGCCTCGGCCATGATCTCCAGCTGCCGCTTGCGCTCGGCCTCCAAGAGTTTCTGGAAGCCCTCGGTCTCCTCAGTGAGGCGCTGCTGCATCTGCTCTTTGTCCTCCTGGAGCTTCTTGGCGTGCTCCTGAGCTAGGTCCTTCTGCCTCTGCAGCATCTCTGCCTCCGCCTTCAGCCGCGTGGCCTCCTGCACTGCCTGCATCTTCTCCTTCAGCATCTTCTCCGCCAGGGCCCGCTGCTGCGCCAGGTCGTCCTCCGCCAGCTTCCGCATGCGGGCGGCCTCCTGCGCCTCCACACTCAGGCGAGCAGCCTCCTCCGCCACGAGCTTCATCTTCTCTGCCTCCTCCACCAGGAACTTCTGGGTGTTGTCCTTGTCCTTCAGGATCAGCACCTTGTTCTCCTGCTCGATCCGGGTCTTCAGTTTGATCAGCTCCTCCATCTGGATCTTCACCTTGAAGAGCTCTTCCTCCACCTGGGCCTTCTGCCTCATGGCGTCCGTCACCTCCTCCTTCAGCCGCTGCAGCTCCTCATCCAGGATGCTTTTCTGGTGGTCCGTCTCCTCCAGCTGCAGCTTGACCTTGGTCAGCTCCTGCTCCACCTGGGCCTTCTGCCTCAGCGTCTGCTCTGCAAACTTCTTGTGCTTTTCCATGTCGGCGTCAGCCAGCTGCTTTTGCTTCAGAGCCGCCTGCTCGGCTTGGGCCCGCTTAGCCGCCTCCAGCTCAGCCTCCTTCCTGAGCTTCTCGGCATCCTCCTGGGCTCTGGCTTTGGCCTGCGCCTCCTGCTCGGCTCGCTGCTTCAGGCGCTCTGCCTCCTCCACCTGCTGCCGGGACAGGGTTGCATCCTGCTCAGCCTTGACGCGTGCAAACTCTGCTTCCTCCGCTGCTTTCTTGGCCTTCTCGGCCTCTTCCCTCAGCTTGTCCAGGATGTTCTGTTCCTGGCGCCTCGTCTGCAGCAGCTCCTGCTCCTTCTGCTGCACTGTAGCCAGGTGGGCCTTCTCCTCAGCCTGAATTCTCTTCTGAGCCGCTTCCTGGGCCAGCTGGATCTGCCTTTCCGACTCCTTCTCCGCCAGCTCCTTCTGCCTCTTGGCCTCCTCCACCTTGGCTTTCAGGCGCTCCACCTCGTCCAGGGCCACCTTGCGCTGCCGGGCAGCTTCCTGCTCTGCAGCCAAGATCTTCTTCACCTTCTCCTCAGCCTCCCTGCGGCGGTTCTCCTCCTCCAGGGCCAGCTGCCGCTGCTTCTCAGCCTCCTGCTCGGCCCTCTCCTTGCTGCGCTGGATCTCCTCCGCGCTGCTCTTGATCTTGCTCAGCTCCAGCTCCAGGTCTGTCTTGCCCGCCGATGCCTTCTCAAAGTTGATCTTGAGAATGCGGATCTCCTCCTCGATGATGCGCCGCTGCTTCAGCGTATCATCCACAATGCTCTTCTGCCGCTCCAGCTCGGTGTCAGAGGACTTCTTCAGCAGGGTGATCTTCTCCTCAATGTCCTGCTTGTGCTGGGCTGCCTGCTCCTCCAGCAGCTTGCGCTGGTAGGCCTCGTCCTCCGCCAGCCGCCTCAGCCGCTCGTTCTCTGCCTCTTTCTCCTTCAGGGCGATCTCAGCCTCCGTCTTCAGCCGGGAGGCTTCGCTGATGGCGGCCAGTTTCTCCTTCAGGATCCTCTCGGCCTCGGCTCGCTGCCGGGCTGCTTCCTCCTCAGCCAGCTGCCGCTGCCGCTTGGCCTCCTCCGACAGGGCGCGCAGCCGAGCCGCCTCCTCGGCCAGCTCCCGTAGCTTGCTGGCCTCGGCTTCCAGCTTCTGCTTGGACTTCTCGCTGGTGGAACGGGAATCCTCCTCGGCCTTGGCCTTGCTCTGCAAGAGGATCTCCATCTCGGTACGCAGCTTGGCCAGCTCCTCCTCCACCTCCTTCCTCTTATGAATGGCCTCACTGATCTCATTCTTCAGGCGGAAGAGCTCCTCCTCCAGCAGCAGGCGTTGCTGCTCCCGGTTCTCCATCTCCGCCTTCAGCCGGATCAGCTCCTGCTCAGCTGAGAACTTCTGCTGGGCGGTGCCCTCTGCCAGCTTCCTCTGCTTCTCCAGCTCCTCCTCAGCCAGCTCCTTCTGCCGCAGGGCAGACTCCTCCATCTTCGCCCTCTTCCTGGCCTCCCTCTCCGCATCCTCCTTCTGCTTCTCAGCTTCCTCCTGAGCCAGGGTCTTCTTGTGAGCCACCTCCTCTGCCTGCAGCCGGAGGCGCAGGGCCTCATTCGCCTTCTGCCGCCATTTCTCCAGCTCCCTCTCTGCCTCCTCTCTGGATTTCTCTGCCTCCAGCTGCTGCTTCTTCAGGCGCTCGGCCTCCTCCCGCAGGTGGGTGACTGTGACGTGCTCCTGCTTCAGGGACATCTCCAGCTGGGCCGTCTTCTCCGCAAAGGACAGGCGCTTGCTCTGCAGCTCAGTCTCCGCGCTCTTCTGCGCCACTTCCTGAGCCACTTGGATCTGCCGCTCCTTCTCCAGCTCAGCCTGCTTCATCCTCCTCTCCGCCTCCTCCGCCTGCCTGCGCAGCGTCTCCAGGTCCTGCAGGGCTGCCTGCTTCTCCCGGGCCGCGTCCTTCTCCGCCTGCACCTTGCGTAGCAGCTCCTCCTCTGCCTCCCGCTTCCTCTGCGCCTCGTCCTTCACCTGCGTGCGCAGCCGCTCGGCCTCCTCCTGGGCCAGCTTCTTCTGCCGCTCGGCCTCCTCGGCCCGGGCCCGCAGCTCCCGCAGCTCCGCCTCCGCGCTGGCCTTCTGCTGCTCGGAGGTCTCGAGCTGCAGGCGGATGATGTGGATCTCCTCCTCCACCCTCTTGCGGCTGTACTCCACCTGCTCGATCAGCTTGTCCTTGGATTTGATCTGGGTGTCGGAGATCTGCTTCAGCTGCATCAGCTCCTGCTGGATGTTCTGCTTCTGCTGCTGGGCGTCCACAGCCACCACCTCCCTCCTGGAGACCTCCTCGCGCATGCGGCGCTGCAGGGCCTGCGCCTCCTCCTCAGCCTGTGCTTTGGCTTTGGCGTGCGCCTCGGCCAGCTGCCTCTGCTTCTCCAGCTGGGCCTCCACCTCCGCCAGCCGCTTCCTCTCCTGCTCCTTCATCTTCTCCGCGGCCCTCTGGAAGGGGAAGAGTGCAGGGAAAACAAAGGGAGAAGACGGAATCACAACGAAAACCACAGAACCAGCAGCACACACATGCCCGACGAGAGAGGGTCTGGGGCTGGGGTGGAGGATGTGGCATGGGGATGGCCTGGAGCCCCCGGCTGGCTTCTGGAAGACGCATGGCAGACAGAGGGGACACGGCACTGCTCTATCTCACTTAGTACAGCTCAGGGAGGCGGGTGACGGACCCTGACACAGCAAGCGGGACGGCTGTGCAGGAAGCAGGGTGACCAACGGAGCAAGAGCAAACAATGGAGCACGAGCAAAGCCCTCGGCAAATGAAGACAGGAAGCTAGCAGCTTGCACACCTTCACCGTGCCCACTGCAGGCCTCTCCCCTGGCAGCCACAAGGGGAGCCTTCTCCCTCTGCAGGCCCCAGCACAAAAGCAACAGCTGCAGAAAAGTACGGTCATCTTGGGGCCAGTGAGGAACCCAGTCAGGCTGCAGAGCCGGGAGAAAGCGTGGGAGATACGGGCAGCAGAGAGAGAAGGGAGACCAAGCAGAGGGCAACAGAGGGACAGGGTAACCCTTTCCTCACCGGGACAGAACAGAGTCCGTGGAGAGAGCTTTGAGTTCTGCCCTGGGCTGCCGAGCTGGCTCTACAGTGCCTCACTGCCCCACTCCCAACAGCCCAGGCAAGCCGGCCCTGTGGAGCGGGAAGGAGACCCGCCAGGGTGCATGCAAACGCTGCCCTTTCCAGCAGTAGGGACATCTGGGAGCGGATTTACAGCTGCCAGTTCTCTCGGGGGGAGGGAGAGGGAAGCAGCAACCTTGCAGGGCTCCACACTGCAGCAGGGCTGATCCGGAGGGCTGAGGGCTCCTGTTTCTCTTACACAGTGAGCAGGGTGATATCTGCGCAGCCATGACCAAGGGCCTGGTGCTTCCGGCCCCTGCTGAGCTCAGGCCCCCTCCCTCATCTTGAGGAAGGGCTGGGCTCCCTGTTTGCCTAGGCTGAGTGAGGTCTCCGTTAGTTCCCCAATTTTCCCCGCCCCGATGGCCCTGTGGGTCGGGAGAAGGGCCCGGGGGCAGTTCCTGCAGGAGGTGAAGGAGAAGCAGGAGGTGCAGTGAGCAGGTGCTGGGAGCAGGTTGCTTGTGGCCATGGGGTGAGGCGGAGAGAGGGAGGCTGAGGAGGGGCATGCGCAGAGGGGAGTACCTGGTGCAGAAATCCCAGAGTCATCCTGGTTTTTTACCCTCCATTAGATCCCAACCAACACAAACATCCCCCAAGACAAAGTACCGGCCAAGCGGCTCCTCTTCCAAGGGCGGAAATGAAGAATTAGAGAGGTTACAGCAGAGAACAAACGAGGAGTCGGAGATCCCGCGGCAGGATGGGTCCATGCTGACACAGACGCTGACTGTACTAAGTGTATCTGGGAAGTGCCCTCCTAACCGCCGACCGAGCAGAGCTCTGGCAGACCCTGGCCAGTGCCGGGAGCAGGGCTGACACAGCAGAGCCCTCGGTGAGTATCAATTTGCTGTACCCAGAGCCAGCCGCCAGATCAGAACAGGGTTAGAGGCCTGGGCTGGGCGTTAGTGATGCGGGACGGGCAGTAAACATGGACCATGTTCCTTGTTGTTATGGAAGGAGCGAGATCAACACAGCTAGATGCATGCCAGGCCCTGGGCCACCCCCACCCTCCGCTCTCCTACCTCCTCCTCCTCCAGCCGCCGCAGGGTCTCGCTGATGAACTTAATGTACTGGCTGGTGAGAGTGGTCAGCTCGCTGTACTGCGTCCGCAGGTCCACGTACTGCAGCCAGGAAACACAGGTCAGCGGGCGCATCCAAGGCAGGGTGGGAGATGAGTCCGCAGTGCAACCCCCTCCCATGGGCTCCTTGGTGCCAGACACCAGGGACTGACCCAGGCTCGGCCCACTTGTGCACCACCCACACCAGTCCCCAGGCCCATACGCAGAGGAGGGCTGCAGCCCTCAGCTTGGGTCCAGAGGCAGCTCCTCCAGGCTGCCACAGCACCACAGCCCCAGCTGCCCACCATCTGCCCTGCACTGGCCCTGGCTGCTCCAGAGAGACCCCCAAGCCGGGCTTTCCCCCCTCACCTCCTGGATCACGCTGTCAGACGCAGACTGCACTTTGGGTTTCTTGGCTGGGGAAGCCACGGGTTCCACCTGGGCCTTGTATGTCACCAACTGCAGCTCATAATCCTGGGGGAGAAGAGCCCGTGTCAGAGACTGGCAGAGATCCAGACTCCGCAGCCTGGGGCTCTGCTAGAGAGAAACCTCATCTCCTGGGACACCCGAGTACCCTGGCTCCCGCTCAGCCACCGGGCCCTGATGGGAGTGAACTCCGCCCAGGCCAGCTCTGCTGCCATGTTAAACACTAACCCAGCCCAGCCCCAGCCGCCTGCTCCAGCACCCCTGCTACAGAGCCTGCGGGCAGAGGGCTCCGCCTGGCAGGCCAGGAAGCAGCGTGGGATTGTGGGAGGAGCCTCAGGCCCGCACCTTGATAGCGTCGATGTACTGCTTGGCGTATCTCTGGCACTCATCCACTTTCTCCCGGTTCCGGTCGCACTCCTCCAAGAGTTTCTGGGGAGAGACAACTTGTGAACGTCGCAGCCCCTACTCCGGAGCATCCTCGCCCCTCGGCTCCAGGCAACCCACCCAGGCCGATGGGCAGGCAGAGAGAAAAGCAGCCAGCGGAACAGAACCCTGCCACAGTTGGCTTTCATTGCCCCATGCCAGCAAGCCACCAGCTCCCCTGCCCCATGCGCCCCTAGGGGGCTTCCCCGCTGGGTGCCCTGTCATAGGTGTCCCTGGGGGGCGTCCCTGCTGGGTGCCCTGTCGCACCCTGTGACGTTATGAGTGTAATATAAATTTCGCACCCCTTGATAATCTGTACCTTATTCCCTGATAACCAGAAACTTCCATGCTTAAACTCTGTACCGTTTTCTTTTTACTTCGACATTATCTTAATAAAATGAATTAAATCTCATTGAAAGGTGACAGGGCCAGAAAGAGTTAATTAACTCACAGACTGACCTGACCCACGGCGGGACTTTAGAGACAGGTTAGGAAGAGATGTAAATGAATAGAGCTTTGAACAGAGCTTTGAAATGCAAGTCTGCATTGTTAGAGAGAGAAGGGGAGATGTTTGCTCACGTCTTGTGATGTCAGCAAACAAGCCTTGTCTATGGCTACGGCTTTGATTCAAAGATCAAAAAGGGAATATTAACATTTAGGAAGACACTTGAGTGGCAGAGTATAATTGTCTATGTCTCTTTGAAGGCTGTGGGAACCTGTGTCTGAACGGTTTAATGGATAAATGACCCTGGGCTAATTGCCAGGATGTTTGGGAGAAGGAACGTCAAGCCAATTGTTTTCTCAGGCCATAAGGCTGCAGGAAATGTATAAAAACCCGGGACACGATCCTTCTTCATCTCAGATCTGCTTTGGGTTTCAAGAGGGGGAAACCTTAAGCCATCAGGATTGAGATCCCCAGTCACTGACTGGAGTCACCCTGAACATGGCCATTGGACTATAACCTCTGGACTATTTCTAAAAGGACTTTTGGCAACTACAAGCTCATCTCTGCTCTGTATCTGGACCTCAAGAATTGAACTCAAGTCTGTCTGTACACTGATCTTTTAAACAACGCTCTCTCTCTTTTCTTTTTAAATAAATTTTAGCTTAGATGACAAGGATTGACTGTAAGCGTGTGTTTGGGGTAAGACCTGAGTTATCATTCGACCGGGGTTCACCCTAATTCAGTGACCTCAGCTGGCTCCCACGGGCAGCACCGTCACACAGGTGTCCCTGGGGGCGGCCCCGCCGGGTGCCCTCTCATGGGCGTTACCTTCTCCTGCAGGAGCTGCTCCCGCACACTCTTGCTGTCCGTGACGGGCACTGACTGGATCTGCTCCTGCCTTTCCCTGGCGTCCTGGATCCACTGGATGAGCCACCCGTAGCTCTCCTGATAGTAGCGCTGCTGGCGGCCCAGTTGCTGCAGCTCGCGATGGCGCAGGTCCGTCTGGGTCAGTATGGCCTGCCAGCGCTCCAGGAGCTGCTGGATCCGCTCCCGGTACCGGTCCAGGTCCACGTCCCGCTCGCTGTGGCCCCTCACCATCCGCTCATTGACGTCCTTGGCCTTGCTCAGGTCTGACTGCAGGGTGCTGAAGAGGGGCTGGTGCCCTTCCACCTGCCCACGCAGCCTCTGTGGCACACAGGGGCCAGGTCAGAGATGGGCAGCTCCCTGCCCCCGCAGCCTGGCCATCCCACCCCTGGCTGGATGCGATCAATGCTCTTGGCGAATGCAGCCCTTGCTGGAGCTCCACCGCTTTGCTGGACCTGGGTCCTGCCCAGCTGCTGGGCACTGCTCCCCTCCCCTCCAGCCAGGGCCCCGCCTTCCTCCTAACAGTGCCCCCCCTGCCCCGTGTCTGCATGTGCCCTCATGCTCTCTCGGCTCTGGGGCCCGTGTGATCCAGGTCTGTGTAAGAGGCCGATCTGGGCCTGGGGAACACCAGCGCTGCACCCAAAGGAACTGATCCTCTCCGGGCAAGCCAGGGGCCTCCCTGGCCATTACCTTTAGCTCTGCCTTGTTAGCCTCCAGTTCCTTGAGGTCAGAGGGCACAGCCTGCACCTCCTTCAGCTGCTCCTCGTAGCTCTGGACCAGCTCCTCCGCCCCCTGTGTGCTGCGGATCACGAGGTTGATGGTCTTCAGCCTGTAGGGGGAGCAGATTAGCTCACAGAGGGCAGGGAATGGAAGAGACCTGTGCGGGGGGCAGGAGGGCGACCCCTAGGCCCTCTCACCCCGTGTCCTGTGGTGAGCACTCCCACAGATCTGACCAGCCCCTAGGGATGGGGGCCAGCCTGGGCTGGTAGCATCGCATTGTCCCAGACATGTCCACTGCAACATGAGCGCCGCTGGCCTGTCCCTGATACTGGCCAGGGGGGCGGCTGCAGGCAGCGAGGAGCTGCCGTGCCATGGTGGTGCCTGCCTCCCTGCGGTGAAAGGGGCTGGCTCCTGCCCTGGAGAAGGGGGGTTGGAGCCTCCCAAATGGTCTCCTTCTCCCTCTCTGAACGCGCCTCAGAATTTAGACTCCCCGCCCCATGTGCCAGGGAGCTCTCCCGGCTAATCACAAGAGGAAACACCTCCCTGGCATGGGGTTCAGAGGTGCTGCAAGCAAAGGGTCCCTGGGGCCAGTGCATGAGATGGGAAACACCCCAAGCCTCTCCCCCTGCCAGGGCCGCAGACCAGATGGGCAAACACTAGCCCCTGCGCCAGGCCCAGGTGTGAGATGGCCAAACCCCAACCCTCCCCCCAGAACTGTGTGTGAGGCAGGCAAACTCCAACCACTGCCCCCCAGTCACTATTCCGTATGTCGTTACTGACATGAACTGTGACCGTATAAATTATTGTTGCAACCAAGGTCCTATAGTGGCACCAAATCATGTACAAAGGAGGTTAAGTAAGGGGTTTATGAAAAGGTTATGGTTGGCTGGTTAGGATTATGCCATCTGTATTTAGTATCATTTTTGTATTTAATGTTATAAGCATTGGCACCGTACTGTCTGCATTTCAAACTTCTGCTCTGCTTCTGGGTGACACCCCAGACAAGTTGGTGTCAGCTCTGCCTAGCCTGCTGGGTGGCCCATTAAGGACCATCAGCGACACAACTGACCCATTGAGAGAAGGGAGACACGCCTGGGGACTTGCTATGGACAGAACTCTAAGGCTTTCAGGCCATGTGCTGGGCAGCTTGTTTTTGGAACAAAGGAAGCACAGGCCGCATGGCAAGAGACTGTAAAAGGCAGCTGCATCATCTCCGTTTTGTCTTCAATCCTGCTTCTTATCTCTGGAGGAATCTTGCTACGAACTGAAGCTCTGAACAATGGACTGAAGGACCCATCCCAGCTGGGGATGTTCTCCAGAGACTGGATTCGAACCTGCCATTTATTCCCTCACTGCTACAAGCCTGAACCAAGAACTTGGCCATCATTGTCTGTCATTGATTCCATTGAACCCATTCTAGCTCTCATCTCTATCCTTTTCCTTTTCTGGATAAACCTTTAGATTTTAGATTCTAAAGGATCGGCAACAGCGTGATTTGTGGGTAAGGTCTGATTTGTATATTGACCTGGGTCTGGGGCTTGGTCCTTCGGGATCGAGGGAACCTTTGTTCTTTTGCTGGGGTACTGGTTTTCATAACCATCTGTCCCTATAACGAGGGGCAGTGGTGGGGATACTGGGAAACTGGGGTGTCTAAGGGAATTGCTTGTGTGACTTGTGGTTAGCCAGTGGGGTGAGACCAAAGTCTTCTCTGTCTGGCTGGTTTGGTTTGCCTTGGTGTGCACAGAAACCCCAGCCTGGGGCTGTGACTGCCCTGCTCTCTGCTAGTGGTCCTGAATTGACACACTCAGTTGTGTCCCGCTAGAGGCCGCTTTGTTACACCCCCATCACAGTCCCAGGCTCCTGGCTTGCCCGACCAGGGGTCTCTTGGGCCCCAGTCACCCATTGCCCATCTCTGCCTTTCTGAGCTGGGGTGCCCAGTGTCCCACCCACGTACAGAACAGCACTAGGACATCCCCCCCCCCAGCCGTGCACTGAGCGGGGACTGCCCAGGCCCCTCTCCAGAGCGGGTGCAGCGAGCGCAGGGCCCAGACCAGGAGAGGAGGTCAGAGCGGCTCAAGTGCTGGCTGGCACCACGCTGCCCGTTCTCAGCTGGGACCCTTGGAGCTCCTCACAGCCCTCATCCACATAACCGCCAGTGCCTGGCACCCGGAGCAGCTTCTCTTCCAGACAGACAGCAAAGAAATGATGACGGGGGGGGGGGGGGGGGAACAGCATATACAGAGTCCCTGCCATCGGGGGGAGCCTGGAGGAAAATTGTCCGGGGGTGGGGGAGACGGGGGCTGCAGGGAGTCCCTGAAACAGAGGGGGCCGAGGGGGGAGGCCTGGGGGCTGGAAGGAGCCCCCAGGTTGCACAGTGAAGCTATTCAGCCCAGGCCCCACACTCACTTCTCCAGGTAGATGGTGGAGAGGCTGTACACCTGGTCCATCTTCTGGAGAGTGATCTCCAGCTCCGAGCGCAGGACGGGGGCCGAGCTCGAGTGCTCCGGCTGGGCCAGCACCTTCTCCGTCTTCTCGGTCACCTTTTCCAGGTTCTTTCGGATGCCCTCCAGCTCCACGTGGATTTGCTGCAGGAACGGGATGGTGCTGTCACTCCAGGCAACCCCGCCTGCTGCTCACCGGTGGAAGGCAGCAATGCCCCAGGCTGGCGCCTGGCCTGGCACTAGCTGGGTTTCCCAAGACCCTACCCAGAGTAGGCCAGTTCTGGTGCCAAGCCATGCCATGCTGCGCCCCAGCTCCAGAGACACGGCAGAGCGTCTCACTATCCCACGGGGGGGCCGTCACCAACGTTTTTGTAATGGTTTTAGGAAGCTTGCATGTGCCTCAGTTTCCCCGCACATGGCACTGGTCCCTCGGGGGAGGAAAGGGCTGGTTGCTCTCAGGCACGCTCAGCCCCAGATGTGAATGGTGTCCGGCTGGCTGGGGCTAAGTGGTCACTAGAAAGGGGCTGGCTGAGGCCATGAAGACAATGGCAAATCCAATGACCTGGCAACCTTTGGGAAGGTGGGGACCTATGCCTACAGGAGAGCCCCAGCGTAGGCAGTGTCCACGCTGCAGCTGTACCCCGCCGGTGGCTCCGTGTAGACGTACCCCGGGAGGGACAGGACGGGCTGAGCCCAGCCCAGCCCATGGGCCTGAAGCAGGATGCGGCAGGGATCCCTTCTGGGGTCAGCCTGGGAGGGGATAACTCTGGTCTTGCTGCGGGGATGGAGGTGGCTTCTTGCGGACTGGAGCACAGCAGGGGGCCAGTGTCCTGTGGTAGGTGGGTTCTGATGTCTGAGTAGAGAGCTGACTGGGTGCAGGGTCCTCACGGGGGGCTGAGGGGGCATATCTGCTGCTCGCTGATGTGCTGGGCACAGGATCCTCATGGGGGTGGGGAGGGGTGGGCGTACCTGCTGCTCGCTGATGCGCTGGGCACACTCCTTGACTGGGTCCTTGTCGAGGGGTGCCCGGATCTTGTGGACAGTGCGGGACTCGCAGCCCTCCAGCTGCAGCCGGATATCCTTCAGCTGGGAGATGTAGCTCTTGCACATGGACTCGTCCTGCTCCCCTGCGCAGGGTCAGTGGCTTTGTTAGCGACGGCTAGGGAGAGATCTCCTGGGCATGGCCTATGGGCCAAGAGGGGCCACCCACACAGGGGAGGGGCCGTAGGATGAGAGGTCTCCCGGGCATGCCCTATGGACCCAGTGGGGACACCTCACACAGGGGAGGGGCCGTAGGATGAGAGGTCTCCTGGGCTTGGCCCTGTGAGCCCAAAGGTGTCGGGGGCATACCCTACACAGGGGAGGGGTTGGGACGGGAGGTCTCCTGGGAAGGGTTCTGCTGGGGGGAGGGGCACGTCACAGACACAGCCTGGGCTGGGGGTGGGGGAGAGACGGCCACAGTCCTATTGCAGACATGGCCCTGTGGGGGAATGGCCTTGTCGCAGACGTGGTCCCCAGTGTGTGTATGTGGAGGGGTATCCTGGCTTTGTGGCAGGCCTGGTTGTAGCAGTAGGATTTTATGTTTGTATTTTGTGAAACTTAGAATGAAGGATAAAGGATAATCATGTCGTATGCATTCAATGTATTGATGTATGATATGATTTGATTGTATTCTGCCGGCCACCGTGACTGGACAGCAGGAAGGAACGACCCTGGGTCGTCGGGAAAAACGCATCAGACAGGCTGCCTGTGTCTGAAGTGATGTTAAGGCAGGAACAGACCAGACAGTCCTTATGGCTGATTATGGTCACCTTTTGTTTTAGGATAAGTTTTCATTACAGTAATGCTCATCACTGTATCCACTCATTATACTCCACACCTGAACATAGCCAGTATATGGACATCATACCCCCATATCTCCATGTCTGGACTTTGACCCCTCAACCTTTTACCCCCAATCGGGGATACTGCAGATGATGTATTCCTTACGCCACCCGCACCCCTGAAATCTTGATAATCTGTACGTTACTCCCTGATAACCAGACACTTCTAAGCTTAAACTCTGTACTGTTCACTTCTTTTAAACATCATCTTAATAAAAAATTTTAATTTGCTATAAGGGCTTGTTTCTTATCTGCATTGCAAACGAAGCTGTATAAGGTTATTTTGTAATCCCTTTAGTAACCATATCACCCTTTCTAAAATGTAATCCTGTTTGAAATTCTCTGTAAAATTGCTTGGTGTGAGTAAAGGATGTGTGCATGGTGAAGGATGAGTGTGAAAGCCTCAAAAATGTCCAGATGGTCAAGAAGTGAGAGACTTGGAGAGACAGCACGAAACAATCATTGTATCTGATGCTAAACAAGTTAGCAGCATTGACAACCTCAGAGGTGAGGCAAACACCACCGAAGGCAAGACAACAAATAAGAGAGAACAGCAGAAAACCCCAAGATTAACCAAAAGACTCTGGGTTCAGTGATCGCGACCGACAGATCCCAGCTCCTCACTAGCGCTCTGCAGGACACGTGTGTGTGGGGGGGGGGCGGGGTGGGGGGGCGGGTGTGTCCCCGGTTACCTTTCTCCAGGCTGTGCAGCAGATGCTCGTATTTCTGGGTGCAGGCCCTGTACTCGCGCTCCATCTGCAGCCGGTCGTCTGGCAGGAAGCTCTGCGAGTCCTGGCTGTCGCACATGAATTCCTGGAAATGGGTCTCCAGGCTGCGCAGCGTCTGCCGGTATTCCTCGGGCTGCAGCGTCCGGAACTGGGGGGCCAGGCACACGGCCTCAGATGGGTGCTGGCCCCCCTTCGCCAGCACCCCCACGCCCAGCAAGGACAGGGGAGAGGTCCCACCAGCAGGTGGGGGCGAGAAAGCCCCCAGACCAACTTCCGCCCCAGGCCAGCCGTGGGGGACACCCTGTTCCTAGTACCCCAGCGACAGGTGGGTGTTGGGGGGCCAGGGGACCCTTCTCCAGCCACGGGGCTCTCTCTTGAGATTGAGCCTGAATTTCCCAGCTCCCAGCCTGGCCCCACCCTCCTAGCTCCTCCCCGGGATCTCCAGCCCCCCTCCGCGAACAGGGCTGGGGCCGCAACGCACCACGAGCAGGGACCAGGACTGGATCTGCTGGATGTCCCGGACCAGGTACTGCCAGGACAGGAGGCTCTTCATATCCACGTGCAGCTGGTGCCACAATGTCACCACGTGCTGGTGGCTGACGTCCAGCCTGGGGAGAGCGAGAACCAGTGAGCCCAGCCCACACGGGTGGGCAGAAGGCAGGGCTCCCCGGCACGGACTCGGGGCCCAGCCCCCGGCAGCACCACGAGACCTGGGGGGACCCACGGAGCTTCAGGGGAGAAAGGCTGCTGCCCCTGTGGCTGGCATGGGGGATGGAGACAGGCCCCCGACACGCACTGCCCCACGCCATGAGAGGAGAGCAGCCCAGGTGGGAGCAAGGGGAGGGGGCAGCAGAGAGGGCCAGAGAGAGGTGGGGGGAGGGGAGCAGGGAGACCCAGACAAAGGGGGGAAGGGGAGGGGGCAGCAGAGGAGCTTGGACAGGAAGCAGGGGGATCCAGAGGAGGGGAAAGGGGAGCCACGGGACCCCCCAGAACAGATGGGCCAAGTTGGAGGGGAAGAGAGGGGTTCGCAATGGATGGGGGAGGGGTCCCGCCGGATGGGGGAGGGAAGCCAAGGCCCAGGCGGGGAGAGGGCCCGCCGGATGGGGGAGGGGATCCGAGGCCCGGGCGGGGAGGGGTCCCGCCGGATGGCGGAGGGGAGCCGAGAGATCCCACCAGATGGGGAGTGCCCCCGAGGCCCGGCCCCGCAGCGTCCCCGCTCGCACCTGCTGACGGCGTCCAGCGCCTCCCTGTTGAGCGGGGGCACGAGGAAGCAGACGGACGGCACGATGGACTCGCTCCCCGAGCCACTGAGCACCTTCCACTTGGAGGGCTGAGCGTTGCTCATCAGGACGCACTCATCTCCCTTGTGCACCGTGATCTAGGGCAGTCGGGGGGGGCAGCGTCAGCCCCAGAGGCCAGTGCCCATCCGGCCAGCCTGAGCACTGGCCTCTGCACCCACCCCTGGGGCCAGTGCCCACGCCAGGCTCACCCTCTGCCCCCCCAGCCTCTGCTGCTGGCCTTGCTGGGTAGGGCAGCTGGGCCCCGCCCCCAGGTCCCACCCCCAGGCCCCCAACCCCAGGGCCGCTGCCCCCCACCTCCGGGTCCCCGCACCCAGACCCCAACCCCTGGACCACACCCCCTAGACCCTCGCTCCCAGCCCCGGGCCCCCAGCCCCACACCTGTCCCCCACCCCCGGGTCCCCGCGCCAGACCCCAACCCCCACCCCCTGCCCTGCTCCCCACCCCCGGGTCCCCGCGCCCAGATCCTCCCCCCGCCCCGTCCCACCCCCAGGCCCTCTCACCTCCATCTGCTTGTAGTCACAGACAGCCTGCACTGGCAGCCGGCCCTTGAGCGGGGTGGCCGGGTTGCGTGGCCTGAGCTGCACGATGGCTTTGGCCCGCTTGGCCAGCCCCGTCAGGTGCCCTTTGTACTCTGTGATCTGCTCCTTCTCCTCCTGCGGAGAGCACAGAGTGATGGGGGGCGGGGTGACGGGGGCAGAGGCAGTATGGGGTGATGGGGGCAGGGTGATGGGGGGCGGGGTGATGGGGGCGGGGTGACGGGGGGCAGGGGCAGTGCAGGGCGATGGGGGGCGGGGTGATGGGGGCAGGGTGATGGGGGTAGAGGCAGTGTGGGGTGATGGGGGCAGGGTGATGGGGGGCGGGGTGATGGGGGCGGGGTGACGGGGGGCAGAGGCAGTGCAGGGCGATGGGGGGCGGGGTGATGGGGGTAGGGCGATGGGGGCAGGGTGACGGGGGGCAGGGGCAGTGCAGGGCGATGGGGGGCGGGGTGATGGGGGTAGAGGCAGTGTGGGGTGATGGGGGCAGGGTGATGGGGGCGGGGTGATGGGGGCAGAGGCAGTATGGGGTGATGGGGGCGGGGTGACGGGGGCAGAGGCAGTGCAGGGCAATGGGGGGCGGGGTGATGGGGGCAGGGTGATGGGGGCGGAGTGACAGGGGGCAGAAGCAGTGTGGGGTGATGGGGGTGGGGTGACGGGGGTGGGGTGACGGGGGTAGAGGCAATGTGGAGCGATGGGGGTGGGGTGACGGGGGGCGGGGTGACAGGGGGTAGAGGCAGTGTGGGGTGATGAGGGCAGGGTGATGGGGGCGGGGTGACGGGGGGCAGAGGCAGTGCAGGGCGATGGGGGGCGGGGTGATGGGGGCAGGGGCAGTGCAGGGCGATGGGGGGCGGGGTGATGGGGGCAGGGTGATGGGGGGGTGATGGGGGCGGGGTGATGGGGGCAGAGGCAGTATGGGGTGATGGGGGCGGGGTGACGGGGGCAGAGGCAGTGCAGGGCAATGGGGGGCGGGGTGATGGGGGCAGGGTGATGGGGGCGGGGTGACGGGGGGCAGAGGCAGTGTGGGGTGACGGGGGTGGGGTGACGGGGGTAGAGGCAATGTGGAGCGATGGGGGTGGGGTGACGGGGGGCGGGGTGACGGGGGGCGGGGGTAGAGGCAGTGTGGGGTGATGGGGGCAGGGTGATGGGGGGTGGGGTGATGGGGGCAGGGTGATGGGGGGGTGATGGGGGCGGGGTGATGGGGGCAGAGGCAGTATGGGGTGATGGGGGCGGGGTGACGGGGGCAGAGGCAGTGCAGGGCAATGGGGGGCGGGGTGATGGGGGCAGGGTGATGGGGGCGGGGTGACGGGGGCAGAGGCAGTGCAGGGCGATGGGGGGCGGGGTGATGGGGGCAGGGTGATGGGGGCGGGGTGATGGGGGCAGAGGCAGTATGGGGTGATGGGGCGGGGTGACGGGGGCAGAGGCAGTGCAGGGCAATGGGGGGCGGGGTGATGGGGGCAGGGTGATGGGGGCGGGGTGACGGGGGCAGAGGCAGTGCAGGGCGATGGGGGGCGGGGTGATGGGGGCAGGGTGATGGGGGCGGGGTGACGGGGGGCAGTGCAGGGCGATGGGGGGCGGGGTGATGGGGACAGGGTGACGGGGGGCAGAGGCAGTGCAGGGCGATGGGGGGCGGGGTGATGGGGGCAGGGTGACGGGAGGCGGGGTGACGGGGGGCAGAGGCAGTGTGGGGTGATGGGGGTGGGGTGACGGGGGGCGGGGGGCAGAGGCAGTGCGGGGCGATAGGGGCGGGATGACGGGCTCAAGGGGTGTGTGCAGGGGGGCTCCCCTTGTTGAGAACCCCTAGACGAGGCTCCCCTCCGGCCGGCCTGTGCCGCGTGCCAGACACAGAACAAACCGGCTCCTTTAGCTATGCGGCGTGCGCGGCACTGGGGCCAGGCGCATGGGTCCCTGCGGGGGACGAGCCTCCCTCGGGCTCAGCGGGACACGCTGGAGCTCACAGGGCGGCGCGGGGGGCTGCAGGCCCAGAGCCCCAGCCTAGGGGGCGGCAGGGCCAGGCGGCTGCCCCAAGGCAGAGCGAGGCCCCCGGGGGTCAGGCCCACTGAAGGGTTCGTCCTAGAGACCGTTCCAAAGCCGGGGCCAGGCACCGCTCCTGGGGGTCCGGGATGGGGGGTGATAGGGGAGGTGGGGAGGGGTACCTTTGAGTGCCCCCTGCAGGGGAAGGGCACTCCCAAGGGTGGGGCGAGAGGAAAGGAGGGAAGCAGTGGGTGCTCCCAAGGGTGCCCCGCAGCACAGCGGGGGGGCCCCGGAAGGGGGACGGGATGGGAAATGGGGACTGACTCTCATGAGGGCCCCCAGCAGCCCGGGGCGGGGGGTTGGGGGGGGGGGGAAGAGGTCACTTACAAGGGCGTCCTGCAGCAGGTCCTCAAGGCGTGTCACGGTGATGGTGCGGTCGCACGAGAACTTCTTCTTCATGCTCTCCTGTGTCTTTCTCAGGAACTCCTCTGCCTCCTTCACGTCTGAGAAGAACTGCGGGGGCAAGGGGGTCAGCACCTGCCAGCCCCACGCGGGGGCCCCTCTGCCTGGCCCCGGCCAGCTGCCAGGGGAGGGCTCCTCAGCTCCCGCCCGGCACACTGCCGGGCCCCCGTCGGCGCAGAGAGCTGCGGGTATTTACGGATCTGCGCCTGCCTGGCGGGGGAGCAGGGGCAGACGCCCAGGACAGAGGCTGCTCAATGCGTGACCCCCACCTGCCAGTGGGGGCGCCCGCTGGCAAGTGCCCACCTCCCCCCCACCCCGCCCCCCACCAGGCACCTCTCCTCCCTGGCCCCCTGCCTCCTCCCCACTAGGGGCTCTGCCCTCCGGTAGGTGCCCACCTCTCCTCTGGCATCCTGCCTCCCCGCCAGGCGCCTCGCCTCCCTGGCCCCCTGCCCCCCCCAGCCAGGTGCCCCCTGGCACCCCTCCCCCAGGCGCTCCTTCCCCCCCGCCCCCAGCCAGGCCCCCCTCCCTGTTACCTGGAAGTAGGCCGTGTTCTCCTTCAGATGGGCCTCGATGCAGCAGCATACCTGCAGCATCCAGCTCCACTGGGTCTGCAGAGCAGCCTGGAAGGCCTGGAACAGAACCAGCGTCACTCCGGGCTGAGCCCCGCAGCCGCCCACGGGCACCCGGAGCCCAGGGCAGGGAGGAGCACCCGGGGCGGGGC
The DNA here is from genome assembly GCF_965140235.1 of Caretta caretta. Taxonomy (NCBI): domain Eukaryota; kingdom Metazoa; phylum Chordata; order Testudines; family Cheloniidae; genus Caretta; species Caretta caretta. Next base: position 1,164,730 of record NC_134207.1, read on the forward strand.
CCCAGACACCAGCAGCCCGGGCCCTCCACTGGGATTGTCGGGCTCTGGGAGCAGGGGCCGTTCACCGCCACCCCAGCCTCTTGGCAGGCGAGAAGGGCAGGGCCAGGGCCCTTCCTGGGCTGGGAGGGGGAACCTCGTGGGGCTGGGCCAGACTCACCTGCTCCCTGGCGGCCATTTACCACACACTAGCCTCGCGCCAGTGGCCAGCTGGCTCTGACTCCCCCCATGACCAGGCTGGCACCTGCATGTTTTGTGACTTCCCGCAGTCACAGGCTGAATCGGTCCTCGGGGGGCTGGTGCCACCCAGAACTGCCCATGTGTGACGAAGTGGGACTGTTCTTAATGTTTCCTCTGAATAGTGTGGGGGTGCCTCAGTTTCCCCTATGCAGTTCTTAAGTATCTAGGGGGTGGAGTAAGGGTGTATGATCATTGCAGAGCCCTAGAGGGCAGGTGTGTGCAGGAGTCTGGACACAGAGAATGGCCGACACCCTGTTTCCTGGCAACTGATGGCCTGGGCCCTTCCCCCCCTGCAAGGTGAGAGCTGAAGGGTTGGAGAACAAAGGAATCAGGTGACCACCTGGCCCGGGAAAGGAACAAAGCCCAGAGGAGGAGGGGCTGGAGGGGGTTTCAGTTTGGGGCTGGCTGGGACATGGAGTGAAGTGCAGACGTGGTTGTCTGGCTCACTGCCCCCCAAAATGGACCCAGCTGAGGGGTCCCGTTGGCTGCACCTGCAAGCTCTGTTTTAGACCATGTTCCTGTCGTCTAATAAACCTTCTGTTTTACTGGCTGGCTGAGAGTCATGTCTGACTGCGAAGTTGGGGTGCAGGACCCTCTGGCTTCCCCAGGAGCCCCGCCTGAGCGGACTCGCTGTGGGAAGCGCACGGAGGGGCAGAGGATGCTGAATGCTCCGAGGTCAGACCCAGGAAGGTGGAAGCTGAGTGAGCTGCGTGTCCTGAAGACAGGCTGCTCACAGAAACGCGACTGCCCCAGAGTCCTGACTGACTTCATGGGGAGCAGTTCCAGAGCATCGCCCAGGGACTCCGTGACACCATGCATGGTCTGCCCAGCGCCCAACGAGAACGGGCCCTGCCCCTGGCCTCATCTCCACTGCCCACTCGGTGCCCCGCGAGAACAGGCTCTGCCCCCGGCCTCACCTCCACTGCCCGCCTGCCCGGTGCCCAGAGAGAACGGGCTCTGCCCCTGGCCTCTCCTCCACCGCCCACCCACCCAGTGCACAGTGAGAACGGGCCCTCCCCTGGCTTCATCTCCACCGCCCGCCCGGTGCCCAGCGAGAATGGGCCCTGCCCCTGGCCTCATCTCCACCGTCTGCCTGCCCGGTGCCCAGCGAGAACGGGCTCTGCCCCTGGCCTCTCCTCCACCGCCCACCCACCCAGTGCACAGTGAGAACGGGCCCTCCCCTGGCTTCATCTCCACCGCCCGCCCGGTGCCCAGCGAGAACGGGCCCTGCCCCTGGCCTCATCTCCACCGTCCGCCTGCCCGGTGCCCAGCGAGAACAGGCCCTGCCCCTGGCCTCATCTCCACCGTCCGCCTGCCCGGTGCCCAGCGAGAACGGGCTCTGCCCCTGGCCTCTCCTCCACCGCCCACCCACCCAGTGCACAGTGAGAACGGGCCCTGCCCCTGGCCTCATCTCCACCGTCCGCCCACCCAGTGCCCAGCGAGAACGGGCCCTGCCCCTGGCCTCATCTCCACCGTCCGCCCGCCCGCCCAGTGCCCAGCGAGAACGGGCTCTGCCCCTGGCCTCACCTCCACGGTCTGCCCGCCCGGGTGGTCCTCGTGCAGCAGCCTGTCCCCCGTGCTCTGGATCTCCTTTATCTTACGCTCCCGCAGCTCCAGCTCCCGCATCAGCCCCTGGTGCGCAGCAGAGACAGGGAGCAGCAGGTGAGCGGCTGCATGCACAGGCCTGAGCTGTCCGGGATCCCCCGAGGGGCAGGCCCCTCCCCGGGGACATGAGTGCTCAGGGCAGAGCAGCCCTGCAGTCAGGGCTGGGCCCATCTTTCTTGGGGGTCAGGAAAAACGGCTGCAGGCGCAGTAGGGGGCATTGGGGGATGGGGGCTTGCTCCCTGGCAGGGCAGTGGATCCGGCTGGGGTCCTGCCTGCCCCAGCGGGCAGCAGCCCCGTCACTGGGACACTCGCAGCGAGCCCGGGAAGAGCCCCAGAGGACACCCGCAGGCCACGGCCCCCTGGACTAGCTGTGCCCCACGGGAGCGTGGGTCCCTGCTTCCCCTTGGCGCTGAGCGCATCCTCCCCAAGGCCAGCCCTGCCCACAGCTGCCAGCGCCCGGCTTCCCCTTCCGCCGGGAATGCCAACCAGCGCCAGGCAAGTCTCTGCCAGGGCAGCAGGGAGCCAGCACCCATGCGGGCACTGCAGGCCCGGGGCGCAGGCTGCACGCGGGGCGGGGGGCAGGAGGAAGTCCCGGGGGCCAGAGGGGGCAGCCCCAGGGCAGGGCAGTACCGAGTAATTCTCCTTCTTGGCCGCCATGTTGGGGTTACGGTCGCTCCAGTCGTAGTCCACCTCCTCCTCCTCCTTCTCGTTCAGCCACATCAGCTCCCGGGTGGCGGAGGCCACGAAGGCCTGCAGGCTCTCCAGGTGCCGCAGCCGCGCCTTGGATGAGTTCTGGGGGCACACACGGGGCGCATGATGGCACCCCTCCCCTCACACAGCCCCCACAGCCCCCTCCCCTCACACAGCCCCCACAGGCCCCCAAACCCCCTCCCCTCACACAGCCCCCACAGCCCTCTCCCTTCACACAGCCCCCCACAACCCCTCCCCTCACACAGCCACCCACAGCCCCCTCCCCTCACACAGCCCCCACAGGCCCCCAAACCCCCTCCCCTCACACAGCCCCCACAGCCCCCTCCCCTCACACAGCCCCCACAGGCCCCCAAACCCCCTCCCCTCACACAGCCCCCACAGCCCCCTTCCCTCACACAGCCCCCCACAGGCCCCCAAACCCCCTCCCCTCACACAGCCCCCACAGCCCCCTCCCCTCACACAGCCCCCACAGCCCCCTTCCCTCACACAGCCCCCCACAGGCCCCCAAACCCCCTCCCCTCACACAGCCCCCACAGCCCTCTCCCTTCACACAGCCCCCCACAGGCCCCCAAACCCCCCTCCCCTCACACAGCCCCCACAGCCCCCTCCCCTCACACAGCCACCCACAGGCCCCCAAACACACTCCCCTCACACAGCCCCCAAACCCCCCTCCCCTCACACAGCCCCCACAGGCCCCCAAACCCCCTCCCCTCACACAGCCCCCACAGCCCCCTCCCCTCACACAGCCCCCACAGGCCCCCAAACCCCCCTCCCCTCACACAGCCCCCACAGGCTCCCAAAACCCCTCCCCTCACACAGCCCCCCACAGCCCCCTCCCCTCACACAGCCCCCCACAACCCCTCCCCTCACACAGCCACCCACAGGCCCCCAAACCCCCTCCCCTCACACAGCCCCCAAACCCCCCTCCCCTCACACAGCCCCCACAGCCCCCTCCCCTCACACAGCCCCCCACAGGCCCCCAAAACCCCTCCCCTCACACAGCCACCCACAGGCCCCCAAACCCCCTCCCCTCACACAGCCCCCACAGCCCCCTCCCCTCACACAGCCACCCACAACCCCTCCCCTCACACAGCCACCCACAGGCCCCCAAACCCCCTCCCCTCACACAGCCCCCACAGGCCCCCAAACCCCCTCCCCTCACACAGCCCCCACCCCTCACACAGCCCCCACAGGCCCCCAAACCCCCCTCCCCTCACACAGCCCCCACAGGCCCCCAAACCCCCTCCCCTCACACAGTCCCCACAGCCCCCTCCCCTCGCACAGCCCCCACAGGCCCCCAAACCCCCCTCCCCTCATACAGCCCCCACAGGCCCCCAAACCCCCCTCCCCTCACACAGCCCCCCACAGCCCCCTCCCCTCACACAGCCCCCACAGGCCCCCAAACCCCCCTCCCCTCACACAGCCCCCACAGCCCCCTCCCCTCACACAGCCCCCACAGGCCCCCAAACCCCCCTCCCCTCACACAGCCCCCACAGGCCCCCAAAACCCCTCCCCTCACACAGCCCCCCACAGCCCCCTCCCCTCACACAGCCCCCAGAGGCCCCCAAACCCCCTCCCCTCACACAGCCCCCACAGCCCTCTCCCTTCACACAGCCCCCCACAACCCCTCCCCTCACACAGCCCCCCACAACCCCTCCCCTCACACAGCCACCCACAGGCCCCCAAACCCCCTCCCCTCACACAGCCCCCACAGCCCCCTCCCCTCACACAGCCACCCACAGGCCCCCAAACACACTCCCCTCACACAGCCCCCAAACCCCCCTCCCCTCACACAGCCCCCACAGGCCCCCAAACCCCCTCCCCTCACACAGCCCCCACAGCCCCCTCCCCTCACACAGCCCCCACAGGCCCCCAAACCCCCCTCCCCTCACACAGCCCCCACAGCCCCCTCCCCTCACACAGCCCCCACAGGCCCCCAAACCCCCCTCCCCTCACACAGCCCCCACAGCCCCCTCCCCTCACACAGCCCCCACAGGCCCCCAAACCCCCCTCCCCTCACACAGCCCCCACAGCCCCCTCCCCTCACACAGCCCCCACAGGCCCCCAAACCCCCCTCCCCTCACACAGCCCCCACAGGCCCCCAAAACCCCTCCCCTCACACAGCCCCCCACAGGGCCCCAAACCCCCTCCCCTCACACAGCCCCCCCACAGACCCCCAAGCCCCCCTCCCCTCACACAGCCCCCCACAGGGCCCCAAACCCCCCTCCCCTCACACAGCCCCCCCACAGACCCCCAAGCCCCCCTCCCCTCACACAGCCCCCCACAGGGCCCCAAACCCCCACCCATCCCACCCTGGCTCCCTCGGAGCCTCCCCCGCCCCTGCACCCCTCCTGCCCGCTCACCAGCAGCTGGGCGTACTGCAGGTCCAGCTTGCCCAGGCAGTCTCGGTAGGCGCTGCGTGGGGCGGGCGAGAGCTGGGCCTGTGGGGAGAGAGCGGTGAGCCCCCGGCCGGCACAGAGCTGTGACCCCCGGCCCTCCTCCGGCCGCAGGCCTGGCGCCACTAGCCCCATCGCCAGCCCTGTGCAGCAGGGGGCGCTCTCCTCGCGGGCACCGCAGGCCCAGGACAGCGCCGTGGGGTGGGGGCTCGGCAGGGGGCACCGCAGGCCCCAGGACAGCGCCGTGGGGTGGGGGCTCGGCAGGGGGCACCGCAGGCCCCAGGACAGCGCCGTGGGGTGGGGGCTCGGCAGGGGGCACCGCAGGCCCCAGGACAGCGCCGTGGGGTGGGGGCTCTCCCCAGCGGACACCGCAGGCCCAGGACAGTGCCGTGGGGTGGGGGCGCTCTCCTCGCGGACACCGCAGGCCCAGGACAGCGCCGTGGGGTGGGGGCTCGGCAGGGGGCACCGCAGGCCCCAGGACAGTGCCGTGGGGTGGGCGCTCTCCTCGCGGGCACCGCAGGCCCCAGGACAGCGCCGTGGGGTGGGGGCTCGGCAGGGGGCACCGCAGGCCCAGGACAGTGCCGTGGGGTGGGCGCTCTCCTCGTGGACACCGCAGGCCCAGGACAGTGCCGTGGGGTGGGGGCTCTCCCCAGCGGACACCGCAGGCCCCAGGACAGCGCCGTGGGGTGGGGGCTCGGCAGGGGGCACCGCAGGCCCCAGGACAGTGCCGTGGGGTGGGGGCTCTCCCCAGCGGGCACCGCAGGCCCCAGGACAGCGCCGTGGGGTGGGGGCTCTCCCCAGCGGACACCGCAGGCCCAGGACAGCGCCGTGGGGTGGGGGCTCGGCAGGGGACACCGCAGGCCCAGGACAGCGCCGTGGGGTGGGGGCTCGGCAGGGGGCACCGCAGGCCCCAGGACAGCGCCGTGGGGTGGGGGCTCGGCAGGGGGCACCGCAGGCCCAGGACAGCGCCGTGGGGTGGGGGCTCGGCAGGGGGCACCGCAGGCCCCAGGACAGCGCCGTGGGGTGGGGGCTCGGCAGGGGGCACCGCAGGCCCCAGGACAGCGCCGTGGGGTGGGGGCTCTCCCCAGCGGACACCGCAGGCCCCAGGACAGCGCCGTGGGGTGGGGCTCGGCAGGGGGCACCGCAGGCCCAGGACAGTGCCGTGGGGTGGGGGCTCTCCCCAGCGGGCACCGCAGGCCCCAGGACAGCGCCCTGGGGTGGGGGCTCGGCAGGGGGCACCGCAGGCCCAGGACAGTGCCGTGGGGTGGGGGCTCTCCCCAGCGGGCACCGCAGGCCCCAGGACAGCGCCGTGGGGTGGGGGCTCTCCCCAGCGGGCACCGCAGGCCCCAGGTCAGCGCCGTGGGGTGGGGGCTCGGCAGGGGGCACCGCAGGCCCAGGACAGTGCCGTGGGGTGGGGGCTCTCCCCAGCGGGCACCGCAGGCCCCAGGACAGCGCCGTGGGGTGGGGCTCGGCAGGGGGCACCGCAGGCCCCAGGACAGCGCCGTGGGGTGGGGGCTCTCCCCAGCGGGCACCGCAGGCCCCAGGACAGCACCGTGGGGTGGGGCTCGGCAGGGGGCACCGCAGGCCCCAGGACAGTGCCGTGGGGTGGGGCTCGGCAGGGGGCACCGCAGGCCCCAGGACAGTGCCGTGGGGTGGGGGCTCTCCCCAGCGGACACCGCAGGCCCCAGGACAGCGCCGTGGGGTGGGGGCTCTCCCCAGCGGACACCGCAGGCCCAGGACAGTGCCGTGGGGTGGGGGCTCTCCCCAGCGGACACCGCAGGCCCAGGACAGTGCCGTGGGGTGGGGGCTCTCCCCAGCGGACACCGCAGGCCCAGGACAGTGCCGTGGGGTGGGGGCTCTCCCCAGCGGACACCGCAGGCCCAGGACAGCGCCGTGGGGTGGGGGCTCGGCAGGGGGCACCGCAGGCCCCAGGACAGCGCCGTGGGGTGGGGCTCGGCAGGGAGCACCGCAGGCCCCAGGACAGCGCCGTGGGGTGGGGGCTCGCCGGGGGGTGCTCTCTTTTGGAGGAGGCTGCCCTACAGGTCTCTGCAGAGAGCTCCATGTGCTCCAAGGCACCATGGCTGGTGTCCCTCACTCACCCCGGCGAGATGGGTAAGTTCCCCCCATCTTAGACTCCCTGATCCTGGCCTGCCCAGCCCACCCCAGGGTGCTGCCCGCAGCGCCCACTGGCCGTTCCAGTCGCTCAGGAAGCGAAAGCCTCTCAGATCCGCGTCCACACGGCACCCCAAGTCTCGCCTGCCCTGTGCCCCTGCAGGGGGCTGCGGCTGGCTGGGGGGCGTGAGCAGATGCCGAGGCCATGGAGGATCACGCGCTGGGCACGAGCCCCCGTCAGGTGGGCTAGCACAGCGGGGCCACACCGGCCACTGTCCCTGCCAGGCACCCAGAGTTCCCCTGACTGGGGCAGACAGCAGGAGAGGCGGGCGCCCTCAGACTCCCTGGGGTGGGGTTGCTTTCAGGAACACGTGTTAACTCCACCGGCTGCCCCGCTCTGCTGCAAACAGCCCGAGACTTGCTAGGCCTGGGGGGGGATCAAAACCTCTCTGTGGGAAGAGGGGCCCTGGGCTGCGGCAGGACGTCTCCCCCTCTGCAGGTGACTGGGAACCCCGGCATCCTGGGGTAACGTCCGCTCAGGGGCCCACGCTGCGCCCTGGGTAACTGGCCAACGCAAGCTGTGGGCAGCTCATGAGTCCCCCCAGAGGGGGCTGCACTGCCTTGGCGGGCGTGGGACCCCATGAACACAGCCCGTGGCAGGGCTTGGGGAGGGCACGACCCCAGCATGTGGAGGGCAGGGTCTGAAAAGCCAGGTCCCACCCGGGGTGCGGGCCGGGCTGCCTGTCCTGCCCATCCCCCTCCCGCCTCACCTCGTCAGCTCGCGCCCGCTCGATCTTGGCCCGGAACTCGTCGATGGACTGGTGCAGGCCCCGGTGACTGCCCAGCTGTGACTCCACCGTGGGCAGGTCCACACCCCACTCGGCGCCGTTGAGCCGTCTCTGGTTCTCCTCCACCCAGGCCAGCAGGTCCTGCAGGTAGCGCAGCGTGACGTCCTCCAGGTCCTGCCGGGGCCGCTGGCCAAGGGGCAGGGCCACCTGGGCCGGCTGCAAGGAGCCCGACTTCAGGCGCAGGTTGTACTCAGTGCGGATGGCGACCAGACGCTCGTGGAGGCGGTACACCCTGCGGGCAGAGCAGAGGGGCGCTGTTTGGGGGCACTCGTGCCATGCTTGGGGCACAGATGCTGCCAAACCAGGGGGGCAGGGGACCAGTACAGAGCGACAAGGGCAGCTGAGGTGGTAGTAGGCCCAGAGTGCCCCCGGGAGGGGGGGTTTCCAGCTGGCCTGTGACTGAGTGGGAATTATGCATAATATTGTGTGTGAATAGAGTGCGTGCCTCAGTTTCCCCTATGGGGGCCAGGGTTAACTGGGAGGGGGGAAAGGTTGTTTACTTTGCAGAGAGCCAGGTGTGACTGAGGCCCGGCTGTCATAGAATCATAGACTTTAAGGTCAGAAGGGACCATTATGATCATCTAGTCTGACCCCCTGCACGACGCAGGCCACAGAATCCCACCCACTCCTCTAACAAACCCCTCACCTGTGTCTGAGCCACTGAAGTCCTCAAATCATGGTTTAAAGACTTCAAGGAGCACAGAATCCTCCAGCAAGTGACCCGTGCCCCATGCTACAAAGGAAGGTGAAAAAACCCCAGGGCCTCCACCAATCTGCCCTGGGGGAAAATTCCTTCCTGACCCCAAATATGGTGATCAGCTGAACCCTGAGCACGTGGGCAAGACTCACCAGCCAGACACCCAGGAAAGAATTCTCTGTAGTAACTCAGATCCCACCCCATCTAACATCCTATCACAGGCCACCGGGCATATTTACTGCTGTGACATTATTGACTTGAACTGGGACCGTACAGAAACATTGTTGCAACCAACGTCCTGTCGTGGCACCAAATCTTGTATAAAGGGGTCAAATGAGGTGTCTCAGACAAGGTGATGGTTTGCTGGTTAGGATTATGCTGTCTGTGCGTGTGTATCATTTTTGTAGTTGAAGTTATGGATATTGGCTCTGTACTGTCTGCATTTCAAACTTCTGCTCTGCTTCTGGGTGACACCCCAGACAAGTTGGTGTCAGCTCTGCCTAGCCTGCTGGGTGGCCCATTAAGGACCATCCGCTACACAACTGACCCATTGTGAGAAGGCAGACACGCCTTGGGACTCAGCCAGGTATGCTGGGACTTGCCATGTGACTCCAAACTCCATTTTGCTGTAATTTTCCACGGTAAGAACAAAGAGGGGTTCTTACACCTGGAGGAGACTATAAAAGGCTGATGCCTCATCTCCATCTGGTCTTCAGTCCTGCTTCTTACCTCTGGAGGGACTTTGCTACAAATAGAAGCTCTACACAACGGACTGAAGGACCCATCCCAGCTGGGGATGTTCTCCAGAGACTGGATTTTAACCTGCAGTTTATTCCCTCACTGCTGCAAGCCTGAACCAAGAACTTGGCCGTCACTGTCTGTCATTGATTCCATTGAACCCATTCTAGCTCTCATCTCTATCCTTTTCCTTTTCTGGATAAACCTTTAGATTTTAGATTCGAAAGGATTGGCAACAGTGTGATTTGTGGGTAAGATCTGATTTGTACATTGACCCGGGTCTGGGGCTTGGTCCTTTGGGATCGAGAGAACCTCTTTTCTTTTGCTGGGGTGTTGGTTTTCATAACCATCTGTCCCTATAACGAGGGGCACTGGTGGTGATACTGGGAAACTGGAGCGTCTAAGGGAATTGCTTGTGTGACTTGTGGTTAGCCAGTGGGGTAAAACCAAAGTCCTATGATGGTTAGAAACCTTCGTCTAATTTCAAGTCTAAACTTCCTGATGGCCAGTTTATATCCATTTGTTCTTGTGTCCACATTGGTACTGAGCTTAAATAATTCCTCTCCCTCCGTGGTATTTATCCCTCTGATATATTTATAGAGAGGAATCATATCTCCCCTCAACCTTCTTTTGGTTAGGCTAAACAAGCCAAGCTCCTTGAGTCTCCTTTCATAAGACAAGTTTTCCATTCCTTGATCATCCTAGTAGCCCTTCTCTGCACCTGTTCCAGTTTGAATTCATCCTTCTTAAACATAGGAGACCAGAACTGCACGCAGTATTCCAGGTGAGGTCTCACCAGTGCCTTGTATAATGGTACTAACACCTCCTTATCTCTATTGGAAATACCTCGCCTGATGCATCCCAAGACCGCATTAGCTTTTTTCATGGCCATATTACATTGGCGGCTCATAGTCATGCTGTGATCAACCAATACTCCGAGGTCCTTCTCCTCCTCCGTTACTTCTAATTGATGTGTCTCCAGTTTATAACTGAAATTCTTGTTATTAATCACTAAATGCATGACCTTACACTTCTCCCTATTAAATTTCATCCTATTACTATTACTCCAGTTTACAAGGTCATCCAGATCTTCCTGTATGATATCCCGGTCCTTCTCTGCATTGGCAATACCTCCCAGCTTCATGTCATCCACAAACTTTATTAGCACATTCGCGCTTTTTGTGCCAAGGTCAGTAATAAAAAGTTTAAATAAGATTGGTCCCAAAACTGATCCCTGAGGAACTCCGCTAGTAACCTCCTTCCAGCCTGACAGTTCACCTTTCAGTGTGACCCACTGTAGTCTGCCCTTTAACCAGTTCCTTATTTTTTCATCCACCCTTTCAATTTTCATGTTGATCCCCATCTTTTCCAATTTAGCTAATAATTCCCCATGTGGAACCGTATCAAATGCCTTACTGAAATCGAGGTAAATTAGATCCACTGCGTTCCCTTTGTCTAAAAAATCTGTTACCTTCTCAAAGAAGAACAGGAGTACTTGTGGCACCTTAGAGACTAACAAATTTATTTGACCATAAGCTTTCGTGAGCTACAGAGGAGATCAGGTTGGTTTGACACGATCTACCTTTTGTAAAGCCATGTTGTATTTTGTCCCAATTACCATTGGCCTCAATGTCCTTCACTTTCTCCTTCAAAATGTTTTCCAAAACCTTGCATACTATAGATGTCAAACTAACAGGCCTATAGTTACTCGGATCACTTTTTTTTCCTTTCTTAAAAATAGGAACTGTGTTAGCAATTCTCCAGTCATACGGTACAACCCCTGAGTTTACAGATTCATTAAAACTTCTTGCTAGTGGGCTTGCAATTTCATGTGCCAGTTCCTTTAATATTCTTGGATGAAGATTATCTGGGTCCCCAGATTTAGTCCATTTAAGCTGTTCGAGTTTCGCTTCTACCTCGAATGTGGTGATATCTATCTCCATAGCCTCATTCCCATTTGTCGTCCTCCCATTATCCCTACGCTCCTCATTAGACTTATTAAAGACTGAGGCAAAGTATTTGTTTAGATATTGGGCCATGCCTAGATTATCCTTAACCTCCACTCCATCCTCAGTGTTAAGCGGTCCCACTTCTTCTTTCCTTGTTTTATTTTTATATATGTAGCTATAAGCCCTTTTACTATTGGTTTTAATTCCCTTTGCAAGGTCCAACTCTACATGGCTTTTTGGCCTTTCTCATGGAGAGCCCGGCAGAGACAATGCCCACTCCAATTACCCAGACACTTGGTACCTAGTAACTAAGGATTTGTCTACACTGGCAAGTTTTGTTCCCAAAAACTGCCTTTTGGTGACAAAACAGCAAGAGCATACACACTACAATGGGACTTATATCGCAAAAAATGCCCAATTTTGGTGACCAAAAACTTCCACCCCCATGAAAGACACTGGTCTTTTCCCCTCCCTTTATTGTCGACAAAGACCCAGTGTATACACTGCTGATGGTTTTGTCCACAGAACTGGCTTCCGCCAGTCTCCCACAATGCCTGCCCTGATTGCTCTGCTCAGTGTCATGATCTCTGCTGCCCTGCAGGCATGCACCCCTCCCTGTTCAAAGCTCAGGGAAGTATCTGTGTGGTGCTGCTCCCTTTGGGGAAGAAACGAAGAGCAAATCATTGGACTGCTGCTTTTCTGCCAGGCACTAGGAACACAGATGTCTGCTGCAGCCGGACGGGGACAGACGGCTGAGCGGCTTTGCCGTTCCTCAGCACAGAGCGCTCCCAGAGCTACTCACGACACTGCTCTCGGCAGTGCTCAGCTCTTTCTTCCCACAACGCTGCCCTGTGGGATACATACCCACGGTGCAGTGCTCACCCTGTCGAGGATGATGTCCCCAATGTGGACATGATCTGTCGACAGAGGGAGCAAGTGAGAACACCCTTTGGCGATTTTTGTTGTCGACTTACAAGCCCTAACTGACTCTCGGCAGGACGCCAGCCTGGTGTGACGAGCTGGAGAACAAAGGGCTGAGGAGGAGGCCAAGTGACCAGGTTTCCCGAGGAACAAGGACAAAGGACAGAGCAGTGGTCAGGTGGGGTTGTTAAGTGGGGGGCTGCTGGACTGGGACTAGAGAAGGCTCGGAGAGCTCTGGGCTCTGGACTGACCCGGCTGGACTTTGCTGTAACTTTCCCATCTGTGTTAGCGAAGGACTCCCTACGCTGAGTTCCAGACACCTAATAACTCCCCAGGCTGAGAGTCACTCCAGATAAAGGAAACTGGGGGTGCTTTGCTCCCTTTGGGTGTGTAAGGTTCCCCGTGGTGTTCAGTCCAGGTGGACTCTCTGCAGGGAGCTCACGGCGCGCCCCAGGGGAGCTGAAGGTTCCAAGGGTCAGTCCCCGCAGATGGTGAAGCCGGGGGGCTGACCCCAGTGACAGAGTGTGACCCGCAAGGGGCTGACACACTGAAGGGGTCCTCCCAGGGGCTGTGCGAGAGCACCAGGCCTGTGGACCTGTCACAGCCCCGCCCCCCGGGCAGGGGCGGGGCTCTGGCTGGGCCCCACCCCCCCAGGCAGGGGCGGGGCTCTGGCTGGGCCCCACCCCCCCAGGCAGGGGCGGGGCTCTGGCTGGGCCCCACCCCCCCGGGGCAGGGGCAGGGCTCTGGCTGGGTCCCACCCCCCCTGGGGCAGGGGCAGGGCTCTGGCTGGGCCCCACCCCCCCGAGCAGGGGCGGGGCTCTGGCTGGGCCTGTTACCTGCGGTACATCTGCTCGCCCTGCGGGTGGCGCCCATCCTTCAGGGCCTGCACATCATTGAAGAGCAGGCGGATCATGGCGTCCGCCTTGTCCAGGTCCTGCTCGATCTCGGCCGCCTTCTGCGGCTGCTTCCCGGCGTTCAGCAGCCGGATGTCCTGCCGGAGGGAGGTGTGTTAAACCGGGGGGGGCCGTCTGAGACATCCCCCCATTGCATGCAGGGCCCGTCCCCCCACTGCATGCACTGCTCCGTCCCCTTGCCCCCACGCTCTATGCACTGCCCTACCCCCGCAGAGTATCTCGGGGCTGCCCCTGGCCCTCAGGTGTTGGCCAGCGCTGTGGCAGGCCCATCCCGGGGGTCCCTGGGCAGCCCCCCGCCCCCCGGGCTTTGCTCTCACCGACTGCAGCAGGGTGTCGGCCTGGTTCAGCTGCTCCTCGCACACCCCCGACTCCATCTGCAGCTTGCTGACGATGCGTTGCAGCCGCTCCAGCCTGTGCGGGGTGGGGAGGGGAGCACGGTGAACAACTGCGCCCTGCCCCCCCCCGCTGTGGGCACCCCAGCCCCCCGCCCAGCCCCCCGCCCCTGCTGTGGGCACCCCAGCCCCTGCCCAGCTCCGCGCCCCACCTGTGTGCACCCCAGCCCCCCGCCCCTGCTGTGGGCACCCCAGCCCCTGCCCAGCTCCGCGCCCCACCTGTGTGCACCCCAGCCCCCCGCCCAGCCCCCTGCCCCTACTGTGGGCACCCCAGCCCCCTGCCCAGCTCCGCGCCCAGCCTGAGGGGACCCCAGCCCCCCGCCCCTGCTGTGGGCACCCCAGCCCTCTGCCGAGCCCCCCACCCTTCCTGTGTGCACCCCAGCCCCCTGCCCAGCTCTGCGCCCCTCCTGTGGGGACCCCAGCCCCCCGCCCCTCCTGTGGGGACCCCAGCCCCCGCCTTCCTCCGCCTCACCCCAACCCAGCCCCACCCGTGTGCACCCCAGTTCTGGTGGCTAGGGCAACCCCAGGCCCCCAGGACACCACCCCTGCTCTGCCACGTGCCTGTGGGAAAGGCAGAGCCCCCCCCTTCGTCCCGGCTGGAGCCGGCGAGCTCAGGGCGAGCCGGGAGCCCCAGCGGCACTGCCGGTGGCCAGCCTGCGCTCGGCTCTGTTTGCTCGGCGGGCAGGCGGGGCTGGGCTTCCTGAGGGAGGCACCCGGCGGGCGGTGACTCACCAGCCGTATGGTTCCCATTACGGGCTGCGAGGCCAGGGCGGGAACACCCCGGCCCGGAGCCGCTGCCAGCAGGAGCCTGGCCTGGAGAGCGTCCTGGGCCAGCCAGCCCCCCCAACACCCCCGCACCTCAGCACCCGACCCCCTTCAGCAAGCCCTTCTCCCCTGCCCACGGCCCCTCCACTGCCAGCCAGCCCTTCCCCACTCCCCAGCTCCCGCCCCGCCCCAGATCTCCCCCCGGACCCCCAGCCCAGCCCCCCATCTCCCTCCCAGCCCAGCCCCACATTCCCTCCCAGGCCCCTCGGCTCCCCCCCCGGCCCCTTCCCCCGCGAGCACTGACCTCTCAAACTCAGCCCGCAGCAACTTCTCACGCTCCAGGATGGCGACATGCAGCTTGCCCCACTCCTTCTCCACGTCCAGCGGGTGGTAGCCGGGGGACACTTGCAGCTGCCCGGCCTGCACCGTGCCCTGCGCCGGCAAGAGGGAGTGTTACACGGACGAGGAGGGCCCCCCTGAGGCAGGTCGGGGGCCAGCTCCTGATACACACAGAAATGGGGCCTTTGCAGCCACGGGGCCATGGGATGGGGGGGGCACGTGAGGACCAACCCAGCCTGAGGGGTCCATGGGGCAGCGCAGCAGTGGAGGGCACAAACACTGGTTGGCCCCACTCGGGAGGGCTTTGCTCTGGGCACCCCCAGGGTCTGCAGGGGCTGGGGCTGGATGCCCAGCTGCTGGCCCCACACCTCGTGACATAGTCACAGGACAGCTCCCCTGGTCACATGCCCGGTTACAGCCGGGCGCAGCCCCCTCGTGCTCAGGGATGAGGGGCTCGGCACAGCCCCCGGGGAGGGGACGGGAGGGGAGGGGCTTGGCACTGCCCCCGGGGAGGGGACGGGAGGGGAGGGGCTCGGCACTGCCCCCGGGGAGGGGACGGGAGGGGAGGGGCTCGGCACTGCCCCCGGGGAGGGGACGGGACGGGAGGGGAGGGGCTCGGCACTGCCCCCGGGGAGGGGACGGGACGGGAGGGGAGGGGCTCGGCACTGCCCCCGGGGAGGGGACGGGAGGGGAGGGGAGGGGCTCGGCACAGCCCCCGGGGAGGGGACGGGAGGGGCTCGGCACTGCCCCCGGGGAGGGGACGGGAGGGGAGGGGAGGGGCTCGGCACAGCCCCCGGGGAGGGGACGGGAGGGGAGGGGCTCGGCACTGCCCCCGGGGAGGGGACGGGAGGGGAGGGGCTCGGCACTGCCCCCGGGGAGGGGACGGGAGGGGAGGGGCTCGGCACAGCCCCCGGGGAGGGGACGGGACGGGAGGGGAGGGGCTCGGCACAGCCCCCGGGGAGGGGACGGGAGGGGCTCGGCACTGCCCCCGGGGAGGGGACGGGAGGGGAGGGGAGGGGCTCGGCACAGCCCCCGGGGAGGGGACGGGAGGGGAGGGGCTCGGCACTGCCCCCGGGGAGGGGACGGGAGGGGAGGGGCTCGGCACAGCCCCCGGGGAGGGGACGGGAGGGGAGGGGCTCGGCACTGCCCCCGGGGAGGGGACGGGAGGCGACGGGAGGGGCTCGGCACAGCCCCAGGGGAGGGGACGGGAGGGGAGGGGCACAGCCTTGTCAGCTGTATGTAGGAATCAGGGTGGCTCTCTGCCAGGGGGTCCCTGGGGCGTCACCCCGCTCACCTCCAACGACTGGTAAATGACCTTGGAGCGGTTCTTGTCGGCCTCCTTGGCCGGGAGCTCGGTTTCCTTGAACTTCAGGAACTGGTGCCACAGGATCTGGGGGGAGCTGGGGTTAGGGCACGGGGGAGGCAGGGCAGGCCCCGGGGTAGGGGAGGGGCCCCGTGCGACCTGCCTGTGGCCAGCTGCCCGGGGGCTCTGTGCCAGGCGCGGGGTCACCATCAGTAGGGCCCATGCCTGGCCAGCCTCTCCCTAGCCCAGCACGCAGGGCTTGCCCTCACTAGCCCCCGCCCCCCCACCGAGGAGACGACATCCCCTCTCCGGGCTGGGCAAAGGCCCCCCAGCCAGGGGTTGGGACCCGGAGCTGAGC
Organism: Caretta caretta; assembly: GCF_965140235.1. Classification (NCBI taxonomy): domain Eukaryota; kingdom Metazoa; phylum Chordata; order Testudines; family Cheloniidae; genus Caretta; species Caretta caretta. Next base: position 1,181,015 of record NC_134207.1, read on the forward strand.
CAGGCCTGGGGACTGGGCCCCACCCCGCAGTGCAGGCTGGGCGGGCGGGTTCTTCTTGGCCGCTGTTGACTCACGAGGGGCTGGCATGGAAGGAATGAGTCAGACGCCCTCCCCCTGCCTAGGGAGCCCCTTGACCCCCCGCCCGCTGCGCTGCCCTCTCCTCCCTCCCTCTCTCCTGCCCGCCCGGGGTGAGGAGCTGAGCCCTGCCAGGCCCCCCTGACTCAGCCTGGCCCTCACAGGGCCGGCTGCCCCCTACGCTGGGCTCAGACCCCCCAAAGGATGGCAGCTGCCAGCGCAGAGTTGGGCTGGGCACCCCAGGAGCCAGATGCCAGGTCCCCTACGGCCCCAGGGAACCACAGACTCTGCCTCCCCCTCGCTGCCATCGGGACGCACCCACTCCCTAGGGAGCTCTGTGGGCCCCTCCTTCTGGGGGCGTCCAGGCGGCTCCTGTGTGCGGGTGGGGCCTGGGCACCTGGGCACACTGCCCAGCCAGATCCCTCCTGGGCAACACCGGCAGAGCTCCCCCACCCAGCACTGGGGCCTTTCATCCCCTGCCAGCAGCAGCCGCATCAGGACAGGCAAGAAGGGAGCCAGGGGACAGAACACGTGGCTCAAAGACCACGGCCCCCCCGCCAGCTCAGGCTCTGAGCACACCCCCAGCCCACCCCAGGAGGCCACTCAGTGCGCAGCCCCCCTGCCCGGATCGCACGCCCCCACCGGGAGGGGCACTCCTGCAGGGCAAGGCACGGGCTCCCTCTCCATGCCTGGGCGGCGGGAGGCGGGCGGCAGCTGAAGAGGCCACGTGGGCTGCTCCTGCCCCAGCGAGAAGGGGCACCGAAGGAACCAGGGGGCCCCAAAGGGCACCTGTAGCTGGGGAGATGGGGCTGTGCAGCCCGGGGACGAGAGGTCCCCAGAGCCCCATCCCCGGGAATCCCCCCGCGTGGCCCAGACAGCCAGGCCCCTCACCTCGATCTCCTCATAGCTGACCGGCACCTTGCGCTCCTCGAAGAGGATGGTGTGATTGCGAATCCACTGCAGCAGAGCCGTCACCACCTCGCGGTACTCCTGCCACCGCAGCTGCAGCTCCTAGGGGACAGGCGAGAGCATGGCCCCGGGTCCCCGCAGCTGCCGGGCTGGCCAGCCTCCCCTCCCCGGCCCCCAGGAGTTGAGAGAGAGCACAGAAACGGATGGGTGGGATTCGGGGCCGAGCTCCTTGGCGGGCAGGAACCGCTGGTCTCCCTGGACCGTCTCGGCTGGAGTCACCCCTGGATGGGAACCTCAGTGACTGGCCAACCACCCCCATCACCGGAATTTTCAGTACTGTTTTTATAACCCCATGTGTGCCTCAGTTTCCCCTACATGCTGCACTGTTACCCAGTGCGAGAGGAGGGGACAGGATTGTTTGCTTTCAGGGCATGGCTAAGGGACATGGCTATGAATGTCGACCAGCTGACCCCATATCAATGGAGAACCCAAGAAGACAATGGCAAAGCCAATCACCGGGACATTGACCTCTGGCACCCAAGGTGCGGGGTGGGGAGGGGTTTCCCCACCTCTCTGCAAGGAGGCTGAGCAAAGACCCCCCAGCTCGAGAACAAAGGACTGTGAGGAGTGAGGTGAGGGGGTAGGTGTTGGCTGCTGGAAGAAGCCTGGGGTCACCTGGGAACTGTCCAAGGAGGTCAGATGGACAGAGCTGGAACAATGGGGCTCTTACAGCTGGGCTCTGGGCTCCGGGCTGATCCCACCGGTCGGGGCTTTAACCCGCGTTTCCCTGGGCCACCCTGAGCACATCCCGTGCTGTGAGCAGCTAGCTAACAACCCGGCTGTGCCCGCGCGGAGAGTGTCCCTGCGAACGCCGGGCGAGGGGCACTAGTCCCTGCTGTGTGGCCGGGTCTCCCCAGGGGTCTGGCCCAGTTGGACTCGCTGGGCAGAGCTGAGGGTGTGGGGCAGGAGGGCTGGAGCCCCCGGGGTTCAGCTGAGGAGGCCAAGAGGCCGCGTGGCTGCCCATGAGCCGGGAGAGAGGCCCTGGGGGTCTGGCCCACTGAGGGGTTCCTCTCAGACCGTTCCCAAGCCGGGGCCTTAGCACTCATCCCGGGGCTCCGTGACACAGGGGACCCCCCACCCCTCTGCAGGGAAGCGCGGCTGAGCAGGAGACCAAAGGCCAGAGGCGTCAGGCAAGGGGAGGGAGAGGGAGCTCTCTGCTTAGCCTGCTTCTCTAGCGCCAGCCCACAGCCTCAGGCCCCCTCCTCTTCCCTGGCGTCTGCAGATTGCCAGGGCTCCCATGGCCTGTGGCTCATCGGGCCCCGCTGCAGGGAGCGTGGAGAGAGGGACTGCCGGTGTCTCATGGCCTGTCCCTGTGGCACAGCGAGGCTCCCGGGCCCCGGCGGGCTGGGCACAGGCCAGCCCAGAGACGCAGCGGCCCCGAAGTCCCGTGGCCTCCACAGCCCCATACTCACATTGGCCTTGATGCCGACCGACACCTCGGGCACACGGGGCATGACATCGTACAGCGACGAGACATAGGTGATGATGGACTTCTCGTCCGGCTGGGGCACGTCCACATCTGGGGGGAGGGCAGAGCGTGAGCAGCTGTGGGGGAGCCCCAGCCCAGGGGTCTCCACCTGCAGGGGGCTGCCCCCCGTGCTCATGGGATGCACCCATTCACCACCAGGCCGAGCGGCTGCTGCACCCAAGGGTTCCCTGCAGGGAGCAGAGCCACTGGGTGGCTGCCCCAGGCCAGGAAGGGGCTGTGTGCATGGCACAGGGACCCTTCCCCACCTCGTACCTTCAGGGTCCAGCAGGCGCGTCACCCCCAGGTCCCGCTCGGCCACGGTGAAGGCCTGGTCCAGGTTCTCCAGGTTGGTCTGGCGATACACCTTGTTCATGTCGATGAGCATGGGCCTGTGTCAGAGACGGAGCGTGTGAGGGGCCGGGCATCCCCAGAGCTGTAAACCCCAGGCCCAGCTTGGAGCCTGCTCTGGGGCCGCACTGACAGCTCGGCCCCACCCCCTATGCCATGCCTGGCCTGCAGCAGCTGGGACGCCTGGGGGCACCGTCTGGTGGAGCTGAGGGCTGGGCCAGGTCTGTGCCCCCCCAAGAGCACATCACCAGCGTCCTCCACTGCAGGGGCTAGGAGAACCCCTCGCGGGCCGGGCCAGCCGCAGCACCGGGACCCCTCGCGGGCCGGGCCAGCCGCAGCACCGGGACCCCTCGCGGGCCGGGCCAGCCGCAGCACCGGGACCCCTCGCGGGCCGGGCGAGCCGCAGCACCGGACCCCTCGCGGGCAGGGCCAGCCGCAGCACCGGGCCCCTCGCGGGCAGGGCCAGCCGCAGCACCGGGACCCCTCGCGGGCCAGGCGAGCCACAGCACAGGGCCCCTCGCGGGCAGGGCGAGCCGCAGCACTTAACCCTTGCACAGCTGGGGGAAACACGAGACGCTGACTCATACCACGGGCCCCCCCCCCGCAGCATGTCGGCTGTGGGGCCAGGAGAGCTCTGACCAGTCCCACAGCTCAGCACAGCAGCTCCCCCCATCCAACGCTGTCCCCGCCCGGCAGTCAGGCTGGCTCCTGCCAGCTCCCCGTCCCGTCCCAGGCAGGGCACCTCAGTACCACACCGTGGGTCATTCCCCCCAGCCCTGCCGCTGGCGCCGCGCCCCTCACAGCAATGGGGCAGCTCCCCCGGCTCGGGGCCTTGGGCAGCCCGCCGAGCCCCACACCGGCAGCAGGAGCCACGGCCCGGCAGGGAGCGGGAGCTGACCTCCCTGAGGCCTTGCCTGGGGAAGCCAGGTAACGCCGCCCCGAGATGGCAGATCTGCTCCGGCTCTGCAGAGCCGACTCCCCCCGCCCCACCCCGCCACTGCGCCAGATGCCTGGGGGCCCTGTTCCGGTGGGGGCCAGCCCAGGTTTCTGTCCCCCCCAACTCCGCTCAGCAGCTGTAAACGTGGGTACTTTTAACTGAATGCCGCACTCCAGGGGGGATGAGTTGAGGCAGAACAAGCTCTGCCCGTTACCCCCACAAGATCAGCTGCAGCCCCCCAGCCAGTGCAGCCTGGGGGGAGAGGGCAGCTGCGGCCAGTCAAGGCTTTGCCCTGGCTCCCCTAGCCCACCCGCTGCACCGGTGCCTACAGTTCCTGAAGCCGCAGGGTGGAGTGCAGGGAGTACAGCGAGCTGCTGACGTTGGGGGTCTCCAGCGCAGCGGGGTCGGCGATCTCCTCGCACAGCATCACCACCTGCTCCTCTGCCCCCGCCCGGGACCCCGCTGAGCCGCCTGGCCCCTGCCGGTGCAGCTTCTTCTTCACCCGCTGGCGCGAGCTCCTCTCCATGCTGGGGCCCGAGCCTTCCTCTGCTCACTGCGCTGGGGAGCCGGGAGCCCTGGCTGAGCCGCCCGCCCTGGTGCCGGGGAGCCGGGACCCCTGGCCGAGCCGCCCGCCCTGGTGCCGCGATGCCGGGGAGCCCTGGCCGAGCCGCCCGCCCTGGTGCCGCGATGCCGGGGAGCCACCCTCTCCCTGCAGAGTGGAGGCTGTACTGTGCTGCCAGCCCCACGTCCTCCCCCTGCCTCTCCCGGGGCGGGGCGGCTCCTGCACGTACTTGTTACACTTACAGAGGAAAGCGGGAGCTGACATAGCCTCCAGCAGGCCCCCGCCCCCCACTCCCAGCCGAGGGCAGCGCTGTGTGCCGGTCCAGGCAGGCGAGGCACACGGGGCTCAGAGGGGGTCCGCCTGCCCAGCCCGGCTCTCCCTGACGCTGGCACGACAAGCTGAGGGGCTGGAACTTGTCTGGAGATTTTGCATTTTACGCAGGCCCCAAGCGCCAGGCCCAGCCGTGGGGGCTCCACAGAGCCAACAGCCGCCTCTCCATGGGGAGGCAAGTGCGATGGGCCCGATCCCGCTGAGACGGGCCCATTGTGATCTGCCTGCACGGGCTGCCCCTACTCTGCTTGGAGAGCCCCCCTCCTGAGAGCCCCGCATGGGGACTGCAGGGTGGCAAGGGGCCGAGAGGCTCGGGGACCCGGGCAGCAGCTGCTGTGTGTCAGCTAAGTCACTCCCCGGGGAGCCCAGGTGGCTAGGAGAGGGGCTAGCTGGGGGGCTGTGCCAGCCCCAACAGTCTGGGAAGGGAAAACAGTTCCCGGCTCTGGGGCTGGTGCAGGGCGCGGCCCGGCTCCACCTCTCTGAACTATCCAGCTGGCTGTCCCGACATGCTCCCGCAGAACTCGAGGCCTGGAGCGACAGGCGCCTGCCAGAGCCGAGTGGAGCAGGACAGGGCAGGGCAGCCTGTCCTTGCCACCCTGTCCCGCAGTCTTTGCCAGCACGGGGATGCAGCCCCCGGGCCCAGATCACACAGAGCAGTCGCTGCCCCCCAACCCTCCAGTGCAAGGGCCACCCCAGAGCGAGGGAGCCCAGCATCCCTGGGCTCGCAGAGCTGCGTGTGGGGCAGCCCCTCGTGGCTGTGCACTGACCACGGGGCACGCACTTACCAGCCAGCGAGTGTGAGCCCCTGCTCCCCCCGGCTCCCCCCCCCAGTGCAGGCCGTGCCCAGCCCCCGCCCATCTCTCACTTGTGATGGTGGATGATGGCGTTGAAGAGACGCCCGTCCCGCCAGCTGGTGGTGAAGTTGTCACAGCGCAGGCCCTGGTAGCCCTCCACCATGCGCTGCGACCACAGCAGCAGCTTCTCCTTGGCCGTCATGTCCTCGGACTGCCCGCTCACCTGAATGTCCGAGATCTGGAAGGGACGGGTATGCGTCAGCCAGCCACCCGGGCCCTGTGGAGCCCCTGCCCAGCGCTCCGCTGGGGGCCTCCTCCACCCCCTGGCCCAGGGACACCCTGGGACAAAGCGGGAATGTTCTTGATGTTTTCTCTGAATACTGTGTGCGCCTCAGTTTCCCCTCGGTGTTATTCAAGTCTCTTGGTGGTGGGATAAGGGGGTGTGACCGTTCCAGAGACCCGGAGAGGGCAGGCGCGACTGCGACTGGCTGCAGAGAACAGTGGACACCCTGTAGCCTGGCAACTGACGGCCGGTCCCCATGGTCCCCATCCAGCGAGAGGTGTTGGTGCAGAGCAGGTGACCTGCTGGCCTGGGAAAGAAACAAAGGAGGGAGGAGGGGCAATGGGCGTGAGGGAGGCCAGGCAGTTGGAAGGGGTCGTCTCCTGGAGCGGGAGACCGGGGCACCAGGCCCTGGATCCCCCCAAGATGGACGTTGCTGTTCCCGATTCCTGTGCTAACACGCTCTGTTCTATGCTGTGTTCCTGCCGACTAATAAACCTTCGGTTACACGCGGGCTGAGAGTCGCTGCTGCCTGCGGAGTTGGGGGGGCAGGGCCCTTTGGGGGTGTGCAAGGCTTCCCCAGGGGCGAACAGGGGGCTGAACGCGCCGAAGCACCGAAGCTGAGCAGGCTCCTGGCCCGGGCGTGAGGGTGCCCTGCGGGAGTCACGCTGCATCAGAGTCCTGCCTGGCTTCACTCGGGGCGGCTCCCGAGCAGCCTGGGACTCCATGACACCCCACCCCAGGGTGCAGCTGTCTCCGGTGGCGAGGCTCCAGGCAGCCTCCTTCCTGTTTCACTGGGGACCGCAGCCTGCGGGGGGTGGTTAGGGGCTGCCGGTCGCCGGCGCTCACCACAAGCGCCCACGCTGGGCACAAACCCCCAACCCAGCGGAAATGGCGCCTGAATCACCGCCCGGCTCTGCACGTCTCCCCCCGCCACAGGGGGGCTCGCTGGTCCCCAGCCAGGGACACGTCCTACGGCACACGCTCCCCCCCCCCCCCCCCCCGACAGAGGCTGCAGGCTGGGCCACGACAGTAGGCAGGACGGAAACACCTGCTCCGCCAGCTGCCTGGCATCTCTCCACTCCCAGTGCTCTCCCCAGAGCACACGGCAGGTCCCGATGCCCTGGGCGCTCCATGAGCAGCCAGCCCCCGCTGCTCCCGCACTGCTGCAGCAGGGATACTGCCCAGACCCCGGCCTGCTGCCGCTCTCCTGCTCTGGGCAGGGAAAGGAGCCCACGGGCAGCCTCCGGGAACACCAGGACTCCTGGATCCAGAGCCCTTTGGTTGGGCTCTGCAAGCTGAGCTGCCCCTCCTCCTCAGTGCAGCCTGTGGGGAAGGGGGGCCCTGCCCCACCCCGTTCCCACCCCTGGGGGCTGCGCTCTACTGGGACTATGAGCAGAGGAGCTGCAGAGCCTGGCCAGGAAGAGCAGCGCGTGTGCCGGGCTGACAGCCATGCCCAGCTCCAGGCCAGTCACGGCACGAGGCGGGCAGCACAGGGGTGCCCAGCAGGAGCCAGCCCCAAGGAGCAGCGTGGTGACGGGTGTGCAGCCGCAGGGGGGACCCGCATGCAATGGAGCAGGGGTGGCCAGGCGGCCAGGCCAGGAAGCCCGTGGCTGGGGCCAGCTCCGCCGGTTCCTGCCGTTCCTAGGTGGTCGGTGAGAACTGGGCAGCTCCAGCTTCACCAGGGCTCCGCCGGCCCCCGGTTCAGCACCCGCAAGGCCAGGAAACGACTGTGGCTAGCTCGCGGGGAGCAGGCACGGATGCCAGCCAGGGCCCGTGTGTCTGAGTCACCCCGGCGGCCAGGCTCCGCCCTGGGGCTAAGCCGCGCTTCGGCAGCCTGGCACAGGGAGCAGGTGACTCAGCCTCCAAAAGGCTGCCCCTGCGGCTGCCACGTTCCCGCCCAGGCAGCCGGCGTCTCCCCTCCCCCGCCGTGCCGGGGCTGGCAGAGCCCAGCATCCCGCGCAGAGGCCAAGGGCCACGCCCCAGCGGGAGGGCGGGAGGCTCCCCCGGCAGGGAGCGGCTGAGGCCAGGCCAGGGGGAGGGAGAAGCAAGGAGCCCCAAGGTCTCACCTCACTCCAGAGCAGCTCCCCCCTCTGCCCTGCCCCACGGCCCACCCAGCCCAACCCCCGGGAGAAGGGAGCAGGTCCCCGCCCTACCCAATGCCCGGCCCCACAGGACCCAGTGAAAGAGAGCGAGAGCTCTAGCCCTGGCCTTTCCCAGCAGAGGGCGCTGGGGGGGGGGCAGGGGTGCGGGGGGGGGCAGGTGGAGCCAGGCTCACCTGGAAGTGGAGGATGATGGTCCAGATGAGGCCCAGCGTGAGCTTGGGGTTGCCGTCGGCGATGTCATCGTTGCGGATGTTCACCAGCTTCACCTGCCGACACCAGAGCCGCGGTTACGTCATGGGGCCCAATGGGCTCCTCAGGCTGCAGGCCTGGGGCCTGCCCCTCCTCCCCGGCGAGACCCCCCCATCACAGCAGGGGCAGAGCCTGCCCCTCCCCCGGTCCCTGGCGAGACCCCCCCCCATCACAGCAGGGGTGGAACCTGCCCCTCCCCTGCTCCCCGGCCCCGGCCTGCCCCCCCTGCAGCTCACCTGCCGGTGTTTCAGGTAATCCAGGGCAATCTGCACATTCTGCAGCTTATGGAAGCGCATTCGCCCCTTCTCGCGGGGCTGCAAAGACAGAAGGAGCAGGAGGGTGAGTGGCCAAGCCAGGGCACCAGGGCCCCCCTAGTGCCCTGAGCACTCCTCCCTCCATGCAGGGCAGGGCCAGCAGCCTTGGTACAGGTCAGGTCCCCACTGCCAAACTGCGGAGCTAGGGCTCCGGGGAGAAGTGAGAGCAAGAGGAACCCAACAGCTGGTGCCCCCAGTCAGTAGGTGCCAGGACCCCTCCCTCCATGGGTGTAGCTCATGGCGGGGCAGGAGCTGAGTGGTCCTCCCTGGCCAGGCCTAGCTGCCCTAACTGGCTCCTCTCCCAGGTGCCCATTCCATTGCCCCATGCCCCAGCAGGCCAGGGGCTGCGCAGTTGTGACAAAGTGGGACTGTTCTTAATGTTTCCTCTGAATAGTGTGGGGGTGCCTCAGTTTCCCCTAGGGAGTTCTTAAGTCTCTAGGGGGGGGGGTAAGGGTGTATGATCCTTGCAGAGCCCTAGAGGGCAGGAGTGTGCAGGGGTCTGGACACAGAGAATGGTCCTGTTTCCTGGCAACGGATGGCCTGGGCCCTTCCCCCCTGCAAGGTGAGAGCTAAAGGGTTGGAGAACAAAGGAATCCGGTGACCTCCTGGCCCGGGAAACGGACAAAGCCCAGAGCAGGGCGGGGCTGGAGAGAGTTTCAGTTTGGGGTTGGCTGGAATATGGAGTGAAGGGCAGACGTGGTTGTCTGGCTCACTGCCCCCCAAAATGGACCCAGCTGAGGGGTCCCGTTCGCTGCACCTGCAAGCTCTGTGTTAGACCATGTTCCTGTCGTCTAATAAACCTTCTGTGTTACTGGCTGGCTGAGAGTCCCGTCTGACTGTGAAGTAGGGGGGCAGGACCCTCTGGCTTCCCCAGGAGCCCCGCATGAGCAGACTTGCTGGGGGAAGCGCACGGAGGGGCAGAGGATGCTGAATGCTCTGAGGTCAGACCCAGGAAGGTGGAGCCGGGAGAGCTGTGTGTCCTGCAGACAGGCTGCTCACAGCAAGGCGACTGCCCCAGAGTCCTGACTGGCTTCATGGGGAGCAGTTCCAGAACATCGCCCGGGGACGCCGGGACAGGAGTCACCCTGAGGGGCTGCAACAGGAGCAAGCTCAGCCGTTGGGGGTGACAGAGCTCCCCAGGGACTGACGGACAGTGTCAATGGGGCAGCCCCTTTCTCTGTACTACCCCCCAGCCCGAGGGCCCTGCCCTACAGCTGCTGGGCCTCAGGAGCCCATTGCTAGAGGGGAAGCCGGGACGCTGCTCTCCGGGGGCAGAGAAAAATTGCACCCAGGGCATCTCCTACTGCCTCCAGGTCTCCCCTGCCCCGGGCCCTGAGGCTACAGGGTGCCATGGCCGAGGTGCTCAGGACGGTACCAGGGCTCACGGCGCAAGCAGGGTTAGCACAGGGCTTGCAAACCATGCGGACAGAGGATGGGCTGGAGAGGAAGGGCTGCTGGCCTTGGCACCTCTGGAGGCTGGGAACCAGGCTGGTGCTCAGGGCCGGGGTCCCACCAGGCCACAAAGCCAGCTGCCCGCAGCTCAGCCCGCCTGGTCACTGCCTCTCCAGGTCCCTTGGCAGCAGCACTCCCCACGCTGCAGAGCCCGAGGGCAGTGCCCAGGAGAGGGGGCACATCCCAGCCAGACTGCCGGGCAGGGGCCCCCCTTCGCTAGCTGGAACAGGAGGCTCCCGGCAGCGGGCCGGAGCTGTGGGGCGCGAAGCCTGAAGGAAGGGGCAGAGCAGGGGGCGTGGGGCTGGGCCCGGAAATCCTCAGCCACTAGTTGTTCCCACGGGAGGCTGGAAGGAAATGTGCCGAACGAAACAATAGCAAGGAAAGTGCTGAGCACGGATGGGCTGCGGCTCCGAGCTTCCTCCAGGGCACCTGGATACAGCCGGCCAGCCCTGCCCCACGGCCAGCACCCACCAGCCCCAGGGCAGGCCAGGGCCCGGCTCTGCCTTCCTGCGCCCTCCTCCCCACACGGCCTGGGGGCAGCGAGAGCTCCGGAGCCTGAGATGGTGCCCCTGTGTGGGGAGCACAGCAAGGTGCCACGCTGCACACAGCACGTGGAGCCCCAAGATGCCTGCCCCTCTCGGCGCCTGCAAGGGGCGCCAAGCACAGCCCAGGGGACGTGGGCATGACGCAGCGCAAGTCTCCGGACCTGCAAAAAGGGACCTGCCGCTCGACGGCCAGGAGGGACCGGGACCCCCGTGTCAGACTGCGCACGGATGCTGGGGCACTGCGGCCACGCCAACAGAGGGGAGAGCCCCCCCACGCGCCAAGCTGGGGCACTGGGGCCAGCCCTGCCTGCCGGGGAGAGCTCCCCTTGCTGAGCCCCCGCCCCGCTCCCTGCAGCACAGCGCCCCCTAGCGCCCCCCAGCACCCCTTGGGGCCAGCCCTGCCTGCCGGGGAGAGCACCCCCTGCTGAGCCCCCGCCCCGCTCCCTGCAGCACAGCGCCCCCTAGGGCCAGCCCTGCCTGCCAGGGGAGAGTGCCCCCTGCTGAGCCCCCACCTCGCTCCCTGCCCCCTAGCGCCCCCCAGCACCCCTTGGGGCCAGCCCTGCCTGCCGGGGAGAGCACCCCCTGCTGAGCCCCCTAGCGCTCTCTGCCCCCTAGGGCCCTCTGAGGCCAGCCCTGCCTGCCGGGGAGAGCACCCCCTGCTGAGCCCCCGCCCCGCTCCCTGCAGCACAGCGGCCCCTAGCGCCCCCTAGGCCAGCCCTGCCTGCCGGGGACAGCGCCCCCTGCTGAGCCCCCACCCCACTCCCTGCCCCCTAGCGCCCCCCAGGGCCAGCCCTGCCTGCTGGGGAGAGCGCCCCCTGCTGAGCCCCCGCCCTGCTCCCTGCAGCACAGCGCCCCTTAGCACCACCTGGGGCCAGCCCTGCCTGCTGGGGACAGTGCCCCCTGCTGAGCCCCCGCCCCACTCCCTGCCCCCTAGCGCCCACCAGGGCCAGCCCTGCCTGCCGGGGAGAGCGCCCCCTGCTGAGCCCCCGCCCCGCTCCCTGCCCCCTAGCGCCCCCCGGGGCCAGCCCTGCCTGCCGGGGAGAGCGCCCCCTGCTGAGCCCCCGCCCCGCTCCCTGCCCCCTAGCGCCCCCCGGGGCCAGCCCTGCCTGCCGGGGAGAGCGCCCCCTGCTGAGCCCCCGCCCCGCTCCCTGCCCCCTAGCGCCCCCCGGGGCCAGCCCTGCCTGCCGGGGAGAGCGCCCCCTGCTGAGCCCCCGCCCCGCTCCCTGCCCCCTAGCGCCCCCCGGGGCCAGCCCTGCCTGCCGGGGAGAGCGCCCCCTGCTGAGCCCCCGCCCCGCTCCCTGCCCCCTAGCGCCCCCCGGGGCCAGCCCTGCCTGCCGGGGAGAGCGCCCCCTGCTGAGCCCCCGCCCCGCTCCCTGCCCCCTAGCGCCCCCCGGGGCCAGCCCTGCCTGCTGGGGACAGCGCCCCCTGCTGAGCCCCCGCCCCACTCCCTGCCCCCAGCGCCCCCCGGGGCCAGCCCTGCCTGCTGGGGAGAGCGCCCCCTGCTGAGCCCCCCCCGCGGCAGGCCCCAGCCGGCGGCGCGAGCGGCCGGGGGGCGCGGGGGGCCCGGAGGGGTTTCTGCCCCGGCAGAGCGGGGCCCCGGGAGCGCGGCAGGCCCCAGAGCGGGGCCCCGGGGCCTCCCCCGGCCGTGCCTGCCCCCCAGCCCGGCCCCACCCTGGGGCGGCCGGGCAGCCCGCCCCCGCAGCCCAGCCAATGGCAGGCGAGCGGCGGGTGGAGCCGAGCGGCGAGTGGCTGGGCTCGCCGTGACCTCGTGGCTCCCCAGCCAATCGGGCGGGCCGGGCGGGGCGGGGCCGGGAGCGAAGGCGGAACCACTCACCGGCCGCACGCTCCTGATCAGGTCGCGCTCCCTCGGCTAGCCAGCAGGAGCAGCACGGACAGGAGGCAAAGGCCAGAGGGCAGAGGTCAGGGGTCAGAGGGCAGCAGACAAGTACAAAGAAGCAGAAAGTTCAGTGTCGCAAAGTAACGTTAATGTGTTAAAAGCCCACGATGCACCGGGGGGTCCGGGGGGTCCCGGGAACCAGGCTGATTTCCCGAGCAGGCCCGGCGAGAGGTCAGGGGTCACAGAGCATGCGGGGTCAGCGGGCAGGGGTGCCGGGGAAGCAGGGGTCACGGCCCTCCCCCAAGGGGACCGGGCCCGAGTCTGCAGGGGCCTGAGGGTTTGGGGGAGGTGGTGCTGGGCCGGGCAGGGGCCCAGCCTATGGGTCAGCGGGCGAGGACGTGCCCTGGCGGGGGTGGGGGGGATGTGACGCGGGGGGGGGGGGGAGAGGAGGGCGTGGCATGCGGGGGGAGCAGCGCAGAGCAGACACTCGCCCTGAGAACCTCTCCCCTCCCCACCCCCGGCACCGGACCAGAACCTGCTCCTTGCCCCGACCGGGCCGGGACAGGCCCCTGCGCTGGCAGGACGGGCCCCGGAGCGGGGAGGCGGCTGTGCACAAGCTGCAGTCCGGGAGCCAGCGGTGCCACCTACCAGGGTATCCCCCGAGAGCACCTCCAGCAGCGAGATGAGGTTGTGGCCATCCCGCAGGTCCTCGTACATGTCGCTGACATGGCGCTGAGCCTGCGGAGACGGAAAGGAACCGTTAACGGGGGCAAAGCTAACCGCAGCCACGGAGCCGCCGGCCAGCCCTCGGCCGAGCCCTGAGCCCGGCGGGCTGCCCTCACCCGGCACCTCGGCCGCCCGCTGACAAGGGGTGCAGGTGTCTGACTCGTTCGCCAAAGAACATCATGGAAGGGCTCAAACGAAAGCCATGGTCACACGGGTCATCACGGTCACTGCAAAACGCAGGTGCGTGCCATGCAAGGCGGCGTGGATCCGAACCAGAGCACTGCGTTCCCAAAGGCGACATGCCTCCACCCGAGTCCTCCCGACAGAGACAAGGCAGCACTGTGCATCAGTGTGGTAAGCTAGACAATGGACGCCCATTTCCACACAAAGTCAAATGTTAGCCGAGAGCGGTGACGTCACCAGGAAAGGAGCACACAGGAACAAACAAGCCCCGGGGGTTATCCTGTCTAGGAGTAAAACCAATGGACTCTGGGGGTGTTTCTAGAAAGCAGAGACACCCCCCCGCCCCGCCGGAGCCCTACTCTAGGAAGTAAATGGACAGCGCGTCGGCAGTCAGGAAAGCGGGGTCTCAGCCAGCCTGGGGTGAAAACACTGGCGAGAACTTGGGGTGAGAAAGCTCTTGAGCCGGAAGGGGAACCGGTTAGCTACGTGCGGTCTCCAGAAAGCGTGCTACGATTTGGTTTTGCATCCACCATTTGTTTTCAATATCCTTCCCCCTGTCACCTGGATATTACCTGGATGATCCTTCCCCCTGTCACCTGGACGTCTGGTCTTTCCTGATAAACGCACAGTGCAGGGGGCCAGCCAGGCGCTGGCCCTGGGAGAAGTCTTACAGCGGGTGCGTTCTGTTCCTCGGGGCCAGCGGGCCTGGGCATTCTGCGAGTGTCCTGGATGCAGGGGCTGGGCGTGTGCCTAGCGCTAACCTGTCTGGAGCTAGCGGGGTCTGTGGGGCCTGGCGGGCAGCCTTTACACTGCCAGAGGCTGGCTGTTTCAGGGCCTGACCCACTCCGAGGGCTGGGCTGGGCTGGCCTCCTTCCCCACTGCACAGATGCTGGCAGGGCCAGGCTGGGGCCGGAGCCCAGGAGCTCTGATGCCTGCGCCTGGCTCCGGGCGCTGTGGTGCGCTGCCCCTGAGCCCTGCCAGCCCATGGCCTCCGCCCCCCACAGCCCCAAGCCCATGGCCCTGCCTGGGGAGCAGGGAGGGCAGACAGGAGCCATGCGTGGTGCCGTCGGTCACGCCGTGCATAGGACGGGATGCCACCTACCTCTGCTCGCCAATGCTGCCGCAGGAGGGGAGGGCAGGGAGAGAGAGAGAGGGGGGTTAGGGGCAGAGAGGAGGTGCAGACCCTGTGTTCAGCTCCCCAGCCCCCGCCCGGCCTGCTGCCCATGCCCTGGGGCCGCGAGCACAGCAGGGATCCTGGGCCCCCCACACTGGATGCTCCACTCTGGGCAGTGCCCCTGGAGCCCCTCGGCTTGGGAGAGCCCGGCCCAGCACTCACCCCCTGGGCGGAGCAGGCCCCAGGGAGCGATGGGGAGCCAACCAAAGCAGAGAGATTCCCCTCCCCACACAGGGGGCCTCCCCATGGCGGAACTGCAGAGCTGCACCGTGCCTGCCCCCTGCACAGAGCCGGAGCTCCCTGTGCCAGCCTCACGGCCCACATGGGTCAGGCCAGCGAGCTCCCACCCACCCAGCCCCACAGCCTGGCCAGCCCCGGCATCTCCCCTGCCTGGCCCCATGTGCTGCCCCCCATGGGCCACCCTGCGCTCTGCCTGTGCAGGTAGCCCAGGGCCCTGGCCACGGGCGCCAGGGTTGGCTGTCTGCCCTGGTTTGGGGTGTGCCGGATGCGTCCCAGCCAGGCCAGGCCCTGCCCCCGGGAGCTGAGTGCACAGAGCGTGGGGGCAGGGATTACAGGCCTGGCACAGGGCTGGTGCAGGCAGGCACACCAGAATGTGCGTGGCCAGACACGCGTGTGGGGGCAGGGCAGGCGGGCTCCAGCGCGTGCTGCTCTCTGGAGCCGGGCTTGGCTCGTGGTGCCAGGGCAAAGGCCGGTGCTAGGAGGCGGCATGTCCTGCGTGGTGCAGGGCCGTGGCCATGTCCACGTGCTCAGCCAGGCGTTACTGGTTAGACGCGGGGCCGTGGCCACATCCCCATGCTCCGCCGGACACTAGTGGTTAGACGAGGGGCCATGTCCGTGTCCCCGTGCTCAGTCGGGCGTTACTGGTTAGATGTGGGGCCGTGGCCGTGTCCCCATGCTCAGCTGGGCACCAGTGGTTAGACACGAGGCCGTGGCCCCATGCTCAGTCGGGCACTAGTGGTTATACACAGGGCTGTGGCCGTGTCTCCGTGCTCAGCCGGGCGCTAGTGGTTGGATGCAGGGCAGTGGCCCCGTCCCCATGCTCAGTCGGGCGTTACTGGTTAGACGCAGGGCCGTGGCCACGTCCCCGTGCTCAGTCGGGCGTTATTGGTTAGACGCAGGGCCGTGGCCACTTCCCGGTGCTCAGTCGGGCGTTACTGGTTAGACGCAGGGCCGTGGCCACATCCCCGTGCTCAGTCAGGCGTTACTGGTTAGATGCAGGGCAGTGGCCCCGTCCCCGTGCTCAGTCGGGTGTTACTGGTTAGACGCAGGGCCGTGGCCACGTCCCCGTGCTCAGTCGGGCGTTACTGGTTAGACGCAGGGCCGTGGCCACGTCCCCGTGCTCAGTCGGGCGTTACTGGTTAGACGCAGGGCCGTGGCCACGTCCCCGTGCTCAGTCGGGCGTTACTGGTTAGACGCAGGGCCGTGGCCACGTCCCCGTGCTCAGTCGGGCGTTATTGGTTAGACGCAGGGCCGTGGCCACGTCCCCGTGCTCAGTCGGGCGTTACTGGTTAGACGCAGGGCCGTGGCCACGTCCCCGTGCTCAGTCGGGCGTTACTGGTTAGACGCAGGGCCGTGGCCACGTCCCCGTGCTCAGTCGGGCGTTACTGGTTAGACGCAGGGCCGTGGCCACGTCCCCGTGCTCAGTCGGGCATTACTGGTTAGATTCGGAGCCCTGGCCATGTCCCCACGCTCAGCTGGGCACCAGTGGTTAGACGAGGGGCCGTGGCCGTGTCCCCGTGCTCAGCCGGGCACTAGTGGTTAGACGCGGGGCCCTGGCTGTGTCCCCGTGCTCAGCCGGGCACTAGTGCTTAGATGCGGGGCCGTGGCCATGTCCCTGCACTCAGCCAGGCTGGGCATTATTGGTTAGACACAGGGCCAGGGCCGTGTCCCTGCACTCAGCCATACCGGGCGTTACTGGTTAGACACGGGGCCAGGGCCGTGTCCCTCCACTCTGCCGGGCCGGGCGTTACTGGTTAGACGCGGGGCCAGGGCCGTGTCCCTCCACTCAGCCGGGCCGGGCGTTACTGGTTAGACGCGGGGCCAGGGCCGTGTCCCTGCACTCAGCCGCGCCGGGCGTTACTGGTTAGACGCGGGGCCAGGGCCGTGTCCCTCCACTCAGCCAGGCCGGGCGTTACTGGTTAGACGCGGGGCCAGGGCCATGTCCCTGCACTCAGCCGCGCCGGGCGTTACTGGTTAGACGCGGGACCAGGGCCGTGTTCCTGCCCTCGGCCGGGCCGGGCGTTACTGGTTAGACGCGGGGCCGGGGCCACGTCCCTGCATTTGGCCGGGCTGGGCGTTACTGGTTAGACGCGGGGCCAGGGCCATGTCCCTGCATTCGGCCGGGCCAGGCATTACTGGTTAGATGCGGGGCCAGGGCTGTGTCCCTGCACTGCAGCAACCTGGGGAACTCCCTGCTGCAAGATGCCAGCAAGGCTGAGAGCTCAGCAATTTCCAGGGCAGAGCAGACAGTGACGTGACTCATGAGAAGAGCTGAGGTTACAACAGAAAGAGCTCCAGTCCCTCCTACCCAGGGCGAGGGAGCTGTCCCGTCAGCCCTGCACTCCCTGCTGCAGGGTTCCTGCCCCTCCCTCTGGTGCCAGCCCCGTCGGGCAGGAGGCAGGGCCCATGCGGATCCAGCCAGGCACTTCCCGTCTCCCCAGGCCCATCGGAAGGGCCTGGCTGATCTGCTGGGAGGCCAGAGCCGACTTTCCACAGTGGAAGACACAGCAGAGCCAAGTTTTCGCAAGTGCCCGGCTGCGGCGGGGGTGGGGGAGCAGGCTCTGCGTCACAGGACGCTGGCCGCGCAGCTCTGAAATCCTGCTTCAACAACGCCCCCCGGAACATCCCCTTCTCCTCGGGGCCGGAGCACAATCGCCCATTGAGAGCCGGGCCGCAGGCTGCTGTGTGCTCAGCACGGCCGTGGGAGGAGAGGCAGCCAGCCAGCTCGGCCGGGCATGGGGCTGCCTGCCGGCACGAGGCAAAGCGGCTCCTTCCAGGCCAGGGAGGCTCCGGAGGCTTGCTCCCCGGCCCGCCTGAACTGCCCCTGCCTGGTCAGAGCACACAGCTTCCCACTGCTCCGGCGCCCAGCCCTTGTCTCCTTGTCGCCAGGCACCCCTTCTCCCACCCCGCCAAGCTCTCCGGCTGGGGCTCACACCAGGGGGCAGAGCGGAGCCAGGTGCCAGATGTGGATGCTCCTCCCAGCAGGAGCTGGGCACCGCCCTCACATACTGTGGCACGGCTGGCCCTCGCCTCCCCTCGCCGTGGGCAGGGACTGCTCCCCGCGCCCCTGCCCAGGCATTACCAACCAGTGCTGGGCAGCGCCCAGCAGCCCCAGCCAGCCCCGTGCTGCACTGTCTGCTCTGGTGCCCACCGCAGCCTGCGAGTTCCAGGCACGTGCCCCGGGGGGCTGGGGACAGACGCGATCTAGGGCAGCCCAGACACCGCCACCCCCTGCCCAGTCCAGGCGCCCGGTGCTCCGACCCAGCGCAGACAGCGCCTCCCCGTCACTTACTCTGTGGCTGCCGCTCGGCGGAGCCTGGTCTTCCAGCCCCAAGTCACACACGGGGAGGTGTGGGATGCCCTCCACGTGCCCCTCTCCATCCCGGTTCTGGCATCCCACCCACCCCAGGGCAGCCATGGGGGTGGGGCACAGCGGGTAGCGTGGCAGTATGCAGGACTGCACCTCGCAGCCAGACAGGAGTGGTCACACACGGGGCACTCAGGTAGCCACCAGCTGAAGGAGGCTAGGGCCCCCCAGGGGCTGGGTCCCCTCCAAAGGGGTCTCCCCTCCTGAGAGCCACCCCTGGGAAAGGGATTGGGGTGTGCTGGCCCTTCCATAACTGGGCCCCCCAAGGGGAGAGTCCCAGCTCCAGTGACAGGGGGTTAATTGCCACCAGGGCTGCTGGGCCTGAAAGCAATGCAGTGACCTTCCCCCAAGCCGGCACTTTGCCCCCCGCAGTAGGAGTCGCCTATTGTCAGCTGTTCACTCCACCCATCCTGCAGCAGTGAGTTCCACAGGCTAACCAGTCACTGCCGGTTAACAGTGAGGGACCTGCCCAGCCCTGGGCTGTCACCCCTGCTGCCCTGCCCTCCGCCGAGAGGTCCCACCCCCTACCCATGGGGGGGCGGGCGGGCACCCTTACCTTGATGAGGTGCTTGTTGACCCATTTGGTGAAGGTTTTCTTCTGGACCCGGTCTCGCTCATCTGCAAGAGAGGAGACGACGGGTGTTAGTGCATGTGGGGGGGCACAGGGGGCTTACGGAGTCTGGGGGGGGAAGAGCGGCGGCAGCCCCCCCGGCAAGCAGGGCCAGAACTCAGAAGAGGGATGAGCAAGACCCTGCAGGCTCCCAGATCTCAGCACAGGCAGGAAGGGGCCTGACTCATCGGTGCCAATGGGAAGGAAATGGTTGCAATGACTCACACGCCGCGCCGTGCCCCCCTGCTGTGCCCCATGCCCAGCCCCAGGGCACGAGGAGCCGATGGCCGATGCCCCAGAGCAGCCCCCTGCACCCACTCCCACGTGGGTCACAGCAGCCGGGCACCCCTCCGAGCGCAGCAACCTGGGTCGGTCCCAGCCGGCCGGGCCCCAGGGCACCCCCTCCAGTGCCCCCCAGCACTCACCCCACTGCAGGAGCCTGCTGCCCCTGGGGCTGGTGCCTCCTGAGCCCCACACGCTCTAGGGGCCCAGGGCAGAGGCGAGAGCCCCCCAAAGGCGCCAGCAAACAGGCCACAGCAGGGACCCAAAGGCAGCAGGGGGGCAGGCGAGCCAAGGGGAGCGGCTCTTCGGCAGCAACGGGCGGGGGGTCCCTGTGTGGGGGCGGGGGTCTCAGTCACTACTGGGAGAGCCATGGGGAGTAGGGGTGCTGGCACACGGCAGGGAGCAGCCGTCTGCACGCCCAGCAGGCCAGGGCCCCCCGGAGAACAGCCCAGACGCCCTGCCCCGCAGACACTGGGGTGGGCCCCACAGCTGGCTCAGGGGCTGGGACCCGTCTCCGGCAGGACAGGCCGTGCTGCTCCGGTGGGGACCGACTCAGCCCCATCCGGCCCCAGCTCAGCAGCAGCTGGGAACATCGAGCCATGGGCAGGCAGTGCCAGGAACGATGCCCAGGTGCCCCCCTGCTCTCTGCCTGAGCCAGGGGGCCCATCTCTCACCCCACAGACACCCTCATCTCTGAGGGCTGCAGGAGCAAGGCCCAGCCCCATGGCAGGCAGGGAGCAGAGGAGCCATTCCAAACCCCCCTCCTTCCCCAAGGCATTTCTGGAGCCAGGGCTCCAGCCCCACGGTCCTTCATGCTGAACCCCTCCAGAGCTCTGTGGGGACCCCGAGCCCTCCCCGAGGGGCAGCTCAGCTCCATCACCCCCAGCACATGGCCCCAGAAGCAACAGGCTCCGCCCAGCTCTGCACTGGCCTCACGGGCTCAGGGGCTAGGAGGCCTGCGTTCCAGTCCCGGCCCCACACTAGCCGCCAGAGCCCTGGGCCAGTGGGGAGGGTGGGGGGAGCACTGACCTGCCCGGGACAGGGAGGAGTCTCCCCATGGCCCCTGTGTAACACCCCCCGTGAGCAGGTTACAGCCCAGCGGGGACAGGCGAGCTGTGGGTCATGAGGAGGCTGGGAACACCCGGGAGGTGCTAGGGCCCCCCACACGGCAGCTAGCCAGGGATAACATCCCCCCTTGCCCAGGTGTAAATGGCCACACTCCCCTCCCCAGAACCCACCCTCCTCCAAGCCTGAACTGCCCGAATGAAGAGGGGACCCCCCCGCCCCAACAGGCTCGCTGCCCCGGGGGTGGGCTGGCACAGCTGCCCTCCCCACGTGGGTTTCACGTGTCGTGTCTTGTCCGGCCAGGAGAGCGTGGAGATCTGCCCGTGCAGCTCCCAGGCGCCCAGGGCCAGACACTCGCTGGGACGGGTGCCCAGCAGGGGTGTGCCTCCGGGGGCAGGGCCGACTTCCCCCACGGGACCCAGGGGCGGGGGCTGCACCCGAGGGGCAGCCGGGGCAGAGCAGCTCTCAGCAGACATGAGGGGGAGGCACAGACACACCCCTGGGGCTCAGCTCCAGCGGGGCACCACCCCCAAGGCAGGAGCACGGCGGCAATCGAGCCCCTGAGACGCTTCTCCTAGTCCCCCCCAGCTCATTCCAGCGTGGGCAGGCTGGGCGGGGCAGGAAGTGCCACTCCCGCAGGCAGGCAGGGTTCCCAGCGCCTGCCAGCCACTGCACCTACCGGGGGGGGGGGTGCCGTGGAGGGGCTCGGAGATGGGGCTGGGAGCAGGGGGAAGAGCCGGCAGGAGCCCCCCACAGGACCCCATTGACTTCTCCTCCCCCCACAGCCCCAGTGACGCCCAAACACACCCCAGCCAGGGCAGAGGCCCTGGGCCCCCTATAGCTATGGCTGGACAGCCGGGGGCCCTGGGGGTTGCTCAGAGTGCCCTGGGGGCCACAGTGCCACGGGGGGGGTTGCCCCCAGCATGGAATGCCCAGGGGGTGGGCAGTGTGTGGGGCAGAGCTCACAGCAGCTGGGGTGCCAGGGCACAGACCCCCCACACACACACAGAGCACAGCACCAGGACCAGGGACTGGCACCACAAGGAGGGTCACTGCTGAGGTCAGCCCCCCCCCCCAACAAACACGCCACGCACAGAGCAGCCCCCCAGTCAGCATGGTCTCCCCACAGCTGCCTCCCCATGCACAGCCCTAGGACAGAGACCCCAACACCGGCAACCCCCACACCCCATTCCCTAGGCACAGCATAGCCCCCTACATCCCAGAGCAGGCAATCCCCCACACCGCCCAGGTACAGCCCCCCCATCCCCCATGCTTAGCATAGCCCCCTTCATCCCAATGCAGCAGAGCCCCCTCCAAGCCCATCACAGTCCGCCCCGTCCTGCAGGTACAGCCCCCCAAATCCCCCATCCCCCAGGTCCATCACAGGCCCCCCCATCCTGCAGGTACAGCCCCCCAAATCCCCCATCCCCCAGGTCCATCACAGGCCCCCCCATCCTGCAGGTACAGCCCCCCAAATCCCCCATCCCCCAGGTCCATCACAGGCCCCCCCATCCTGCAGGTACAGCCCCCCAAATCCCCCATCCCCCAGGTCCATCACAGGCCCCCCCATCCTGCAGGTACAGCCCCCCAAATCCCCCATCCCCCAGGTCCATCACAGGCCCCCCCATCCTGCAGGTACAGCCCCCCAAATCCCCCATCCCCCAGGTCCATCACAGGCCCCCCATCCTGCAGGTACAGCCCCCCATATCTCCATCCCCCGTCACAGTCCAGCCTCCCCCGCCCCCCCCCTCCCGTGTTCAGCCCCCTCCACAGAAAGCCCAGGATGGGGGGCAGGCTGGGCAGGGGCTCGGTACCTTTCTTGCCCTCCGTGGCCCTCAGCACGGCCAGGTAGAGGTTCTCCTCGGGGCCCTCCAGCTCCGGGCTCCGCAGCCGCTGCCTGGACATGGTCCCCGGGACTCCCCAGCGATCTCCGCCCTGCCCTGCCCTGCCCTGCCCTGCCGCCTGGCCGGTGACTGGAGATGCAGCGCTGAGCAGCTCTCCCCACCCCGGCTCCAGCTCCTCTGCCCCGGGGGGCAGGCCTGCCCCTCCGCTCCCCAGACTCCTCCCCCAGAGAGCGGCTGGCTCCCCGCCCTTGCCCGCCGCCGGAGAGAGTCAGGAAACCTCCGAGCCCACAGCCACCGGCCTCCTGCTCGTAACCCTTTCCTGCCCGCAGCCAGCCTGCCCTGCCGCAGCCGGGCGCGGGGTCAGAGGGCTGCACCCGGGAGCAGGGGGGCCAGGCTGGACTCTCCCCCAGGAGGGGATCTGGGCCCTGGTGCCCATTCGGGTGCCCCCGACGGGACAGCTGCCCCAGGCCCAGGGATCTCCCGCTGTCATGGGGGGCATGGCTCCAGTGCCCCACAGCCCTTGGGGAGACTCCCCCTGGGAGGCTGGGCGGTGGGCACAGGAGAATACACCTCCCCGCCCTGTGCCGCTCCCCCTCGGCTTCAGCCCACCTCAGCCAGGCCTGGGGGGACAAGGCTCAGCACAGGCCAGAGAGACCCCAGGAGCCCCACGGTGCCCCCGGGACAGGGCCAGCTGCAGAAAGCCCGGAGCCGCCATGGGGAAGGGAGAGGGCCAGCACCCCTCCCCCAGCCCTGTGCACGGCGCGGGGGAGGAGCTGCAGAGGGAACCCCAGCCGCTCCCCAGGGTATAAGGCGCTCCGCACAGGAAGCTGGCAGCTGGGTGCAGCATGGACCTTGCACGCACCCCCAGGGCAAGGGGGCTGCGACACATGGCTGCACCCTGACTCATGCAGCCTCAGGGACACGCCCTGCTCCTAGCACAGCGCCCTCCGGGGACAGAGCCAGAAGCTCTCCCCAGCCCCGTGGGCGCAAGGAGCCAACGGAGCTCAGCCGAGGGCCTGCCTGGGGCCAGGGGCCACGTCCCACACGCCCCTGGCCCCCCAGAACAGCCCCTCCCCCCTGGGCAGGGCTGAGTGCACCGGGGACACCCAGGCCTCCGGCACACTGGCTTCGCTAGCCCCAGAACAGCCCCGCCTGGGGACAGAGGCAGCCCCCTGCTCGCTGGCCAGCCCCCCGCGAAGGTCAGGGCCAGAGGGAAGGGCCCCACTAGTGGCCAGGCCAGGAGCTGACAGGGCCTCCCCATCCTGTTTGCTGCCTGGGTGTGCCCCGCTCAGAAATCCCAGCCTGGCCCCGCTGCTGCCGGAGCATTTCCCCAGCTGCAGGCTAGGGCTGGGGGTCAGAGCCCCCCGGCAGGGCCCTGCAGGGGCCGGGGCTGCCCTGGGACAAGCCTGGACCAGCGCTGGCTCCGAGCAGCCCCGGGCGAGGCAGCGGGGCAAAGGCAGGGAAAGCGGAGGTGCTATATCCAGCTGCCCCCCTCGCTTCCCAGCCCGGGCTCCCCCCAGCCGCCGCCCCCTCGGTTTCCAAGGAGCAGAGCTGGGCCGGGGCCAGCGCGGGGAGGAATGTGCCCGACAACGGTTTCTAAACCACAAGTATTTTCCAGCCACTGACACATATGGAGCAATGAGCTGCCGGGGCCCGGCTGACGCCAACGCACGTCACAGAGCTGGGCGCTCGCACATAAGCTGCCGCAGCCCACCCAGCCAAGACAGTCACTCCCCAGCAGGGGGCGCTGTGGGGGCGGGGCAGGGCAGGGCGCTGGCTGGGCGGGGAGCTCCCAGCAGGGGGTGCTGTGGGGGCAGGGCAGGGCGCTGGCTGGGCGGGGAGCTCCCAGCAGGGGGCGCTGTGGGGGCAGGGCAGGGCAGGGCGCTGGCTGGGCGGGGAGCTCCCAGCAGGGGGCGCTGTGGGGGCAGGGCAGGGCGCTGGCTGGGCGGGGAGCTCCCAGCAGGGGGCGCTGTGGGGGCAGGGCAGGGCAGGGCGCTGGCTGGGCGGGGAGCTCCCAGCAGGGGGCGCTGTGGGGGCAGGGCAGGGCGCTGGCTGGGCGGGGAGCTCCCAGCAGGGGGCGCTGTGGGGGCAGGGCAGGGCGCTGGCTGGGCGGGGAGCTCCCAGCAGGGGGCGCTGTGGGGGCAGGGCAGGGCGCTGGCTGGGCGGGGAGCTCCCAGCAGGGGGCGCTGTGGGGGCAGGGCAGGGCGCTGGCTGGGCAGGGAGCTCCCAGCAGGGGGCACTGTGGGGGCAGGGCAGGGCGCTGGCTGGGCGGGGAGCTCCCAGCAGGGGGCGCTGTGGGGGCAGGGCAGGGCGCTGGCTGGGCGGGGAGCTCCCAGCAGGGGGTGCTGTGGGGGCAGGGCAGGGCGCTGGCTCGGCGGGGAGCTCCCAGCAGGGGGCGCTGTGGGGGCAGGGCAGGGCGCTGGCTGGGCGGGGAGCTCCCAGCAGGGGGCGCTGTGGGGAGCGGGGCAGGGCGCTGGCTGGGCGGGGAGCTCCCAGCAGGGGGCGCTGTGGGGGCAGGGCAGGGCAGGGCGCTGGCTGGGCGGGGAGCTCCCAGCAGGGGGTGCTGTGGGGGCAGGGCAGGGCGCTGGCTGGGCGGGGAGCTCCCAGCAGGGGGTGCTGTGGGGGCAGGGCAGGGAGCTCCCAGCAGGGGGCACTGTGGGGAGCGGGGCAGGGCGCTGGCTGGGCGGGGAGCTCCCAGCAGGGGGCACTGTGGGGGCAGGGCAGGGCGCTGGCTGGGCAGGGAGCTCCCAGCAGGGGGCGCTGTGGGGGCAGGGCAGGGCGCTGGCTGGGCAGGGAGCTCCCAGCAGGGGGCGCTGTGGGGGCAGGGCAGGGCGCTGGCTGGGCGGGGAGCTCCCAGCAGGGGGCGCTGTGGGGGCAGGGCAGGGCAGGGCGCTGGCTGGGCGGGGAGCTCCCAGCAGGGGGCGCTGTGGGGGCAGGGCAGGGCGCTGGCTGGGCGGGGAGCTCCCAGCAGGGGGCGCTGTGGGGGCAGGGCAGGGCAGGGCGCTGGCTGGGCGGGGAGCTCCCAGCAGGGGGCGCTGTGGGGAGCGGGGCAGGGCGCTGGCTGGGCGGGGAGCTCCCAGCAGGGGGCGCTGTGGGGAGCGGGGCAGGGCGCTGGCTGGGCGGGGAGCTCCCAGCAGGGGGCGCTGTGGGGAGCGGGGCAGGGCGCTGGCTGGGCGGGGAGCTCCCAGCAGGGGGCGCTGTGGGGGCAGGGCAGGGCAGGGCGCTGGCTGGGTGGGGAGCTCCCAGCAGGGGCGCTGTGGGGGCAGGGCAGGGCGCTGGCTGGGCGGGGAGCTCCCAGCAGGGGGTGCTGTGGGGGCAGGGCGGGGAGCTCCCAGCAGGGGGCGCTGTGGGGGCAGGGCAGGGCGCTGGCTGGGCGGGGAGCTCCCAGCAGGGGGCGCTGTGGGGAGCGGGGCAGGGCGCTGGCTGGGCGGGGAGCTCCCAGCAGGGGGCGCTGTGGGGAGCGGGGCAGGGCGCTGGCTGGGCGGGGAGCTCCCAGCAGGGGGCGCTGTGGGGAGCGGGGCAGGGCGCTGGCTGGGCGGGGAGCTCCCAGCAGGGGGCGCTGTGGGGGCAGGGCAGGGCGCTGGCTGGGCGGGGAGCTCCCAGCAGGGGGCGCTGTGGGGGCAGGGCAGGGCAGGGCGCTGGCTGGGCGGGGAGCTCCCAGCAGGGGGCGCTGTGGGGAGCGGGGCAGGGCGCTGGCTGGGCGGGGAGCTCCCAGCAGGGGGCGCTGTGGGGAGCGGGGCAGGGCGCTGGCTGGGCGGGGAGCTCCCAGCAGGGGGCGCTGTGGGGAGCGGGGCAGGGCGCTGGCTGGGCGGGGAGCTCCCAGCAGGGGGCGCTGTGGGGAGCGGGGCAGGGCGCTGGCTGGGCGGGGAGCTCCCAGCAGGGGGTGCTGTGGGGTCGGCGTAGCGGTGGCTGCATTTGCTCCTGTCTCTCCCTGTTGCTGCGTCTGGCCCTCTGTGTAACTGGCAGGGGCAGGGCAGGCCCCAAGGGCTGCCCCCCTCAGACCCCAGGGCGCCCCGCCGTCAGCCGGGCAGGGTGCAGCACCGGTCTGGCCCAGCCACAGCCTGAGACAGCTCAGCCGCCCACCCACCAGCCCAGGCCTAGGAGACTAAGGGGGTTACAGAGTCTAAGGCCAGGGGGGATCTGCTGATCACTGAGCACCCCTCATCTCGCCAGAGCCCCCCTCTCTGCCCCCCAACTCTAGTACACACACCCCCTTCAGCCCCCCACACACCCACACCGCGGAGCCAGAGCAGAGCCCCCAGGCTGGATTCACAGACTCCAAGTGGCCGAATCACAATCTCGGCTCCGGCCCATTCAAGTCTCCCAGCCCCCACACTGCCCGTGACCCCCTGCAGCCTTTGCTGGCTCCCCGATGCTGGCACATCGGGCAGCCGGTCTCAATGTCAGGTCCTGCCCGCCACCTCTCCCGCGATGGCGCCCCCGCCCACAAGGCCAACCCCCATTTCTCACACCTTCCAACAAGCTCCTTTGGGTTCTCCCAGGCTGCCCCTCATGCCAGGAAAGCGCCTGCCGGACACATCTGCAAAAGGCCCTCGCTGTCCCCCTTCGGCCCCCAACAGCCCTCTGCACCAGGCCCGGCGCAGCTTGACCCAGACGAGGGAGCTGGGGTGCTCCTGCTGCCCCTGGCTCACCCCATGCCTGTACAGTGCCTGGCACAGAGGGTCCTGCCCCGAGGAGGTCTCTGCCCCCATCACAGGAGCTGGCCAGGCCCCTGCGAACCCTGGATCCGGCCGCGAGGGGGGAATTTCTAGGGCACCCCCTGCTGGATCCCACGTGAATCGCACAGCATGGGCCCAGCCCTGCGCCCAGAGCCTCTGGGAAGGTCGGGAGAACTCGCACTGCAGCCGGCCGTGAGGGCAGAGTCCAGGCTGCCCAGGGCTGCAGCAAACCAGACTGAGAACCACCGAGAGCCGGGCACCTACCCGGGGGTGGGGTCTGAGCCTACTGCTTCTATGTCAACCCAGCACCTGGCCCGGCAGCCACCCCCCTGCAGTCGAGTCACAGGCCCCCACACTGCCTGCTACAGCCAGCCACCCCCTGCTACGGCCAGCCAGCCCGCAGACCCATCACCCCTGCTACAGCCGGACACCCCTTGCTCCAGCTACAGAGCCCTGCAGATCAGACACCCTTGCTACACATGGACAGCCCCTGCTACAGCCAGAGAGCCCCTCCTAGAGCCAGAGAGTCCCACAAAAGAATCACCCCCACTACAGCCAGATAGGCCTGCAGACCAGTCACCCCCGCTACAGCCAGACACCCCTTGTTACAGCCACAGAGCCCTGAAGACCAGTCACCCCCCGCTACAGCCAGACACCCCTTGTTACAGCCGCAGAGCCCTGAAGACCAGTCACCCCATGTGACGAAGTGGGACTGTTCTTAATGTTTCCTCTGAATAGTGGGGGGGTGCCTCAGTTTCCCCTAGGCAGTTCTTAAGTATCTAGGGGGTGGAGTAAGGGTGTATGATCACTGCAGAGCCCTAGAGGGCAGGTGTGTGCAGGAGTCTGGACACAGAGAATGGCCGACACCCTGTTTCCTGGCAACTGATGGCCTGGGCCCTTCCCCTCTGCAAGGTGAGAGCTGAAGGGTTGGAGAACAAAGGAATCAGGTGACCACCTGGCCCGGGAAAGGAACAAAGCCCAGAGGAGGAGGGGCTGGAGGGGGTTTTCAGTTTGGGGCTGGCTGGGACATGGAGTGAAGTGCAGACGTGGTTGTCTGGCTCACTGCCCCCCAGAATGGAACCAGCTGAGGGGTCCTGTTCTCTGCACCTGCAAGCTCTGTTTTAGACCATGTTCCTGTCGTCTAATAAACCTTCTGTTTTACTGGCTGGCTGAGAGTCACGTCTGACTGCGAAGTTGGGGTGCAGGACCCTCTGGCCCCCCCAGGACCCCGCCTGAGCGGACTCGCTGGGGGAAAGCGCACGGAGGGGCAGAGGAGGCTGAATGCTCCGAGGTCAGACCCAGGAAGCCGGGTGAGCTGTGTGTCCTGAAGACAGGCTGCTCACAGCAAGGCGACTGCCCCAGAGTCCTGACTGGCTTCATGGGGAGCAGTTCCAGAGCATCGGCCAGACACCCCTTGTTACAGCCGCAGAGCCCTGAAGACCAGTCACCCCCGCTACAGCCAGACACCCCCACTACAGCCTGAGAGACCCACAAACCAATCACTCCCCTGTGTCCCGCCAGCCCCAGAACTGCAGGCTTCCCAGTGCCGTGCAGCTTGAGGGACCAGCAGCGTCCCATCACTGCCAGTCTGCTCAACGCCAGCCGGGGGGGGGGGAGGGGTGCCCTGAGCTTCACCGCCACGGGCCCCCAGCTGGACGCACCTGCCTGCCACTCCCCTCCCTCGCCTGTGGCCACCCAGCCCGGGTCGCCCGGGGCGAGGCCCGTGCAGGGGGCCGGGGTGTTGCCATGCACGGCTCACGGCTCTGCACCCAGCCCTGCACGGCACTGCTCCCCAGCAGCGCAGAACGGGGCGAGGCAGGCAGGGCAGTAGGAGAACTGGGGTCACCCACCGGGCGCCTGCCCCAGACGGCTGGGGAGCAGGGCCCATTTGGGGCAGTGCTCTGGGGCTGGCAGCTTTGCTAGAGGGGCTGGGGAAGCACAAGCCCGTCTCAGCTCCAGGGGGGGACCCCGTCCTCTGCCAGCAGACAAGGGCTGCCCCAGCCGGGCTCCCCAAGGCCTCAGGGGTCCATGGGGGGATGGGCCACCAAGGTGTGCGTGTGATCCCTCCTGCACCTGTCCCTGCAGGGGGAGGGGCTGCCCCGCCTCCCAGGGAGCTGGGGGGGGGCGGGGAGCTGCACATTGCTCAATCGCTTGGCTCAAGGGTCACTGCTACCCTGGCAGGCCCCGCCCACTGCCCGACAGGAGGAGGCGGGGCGAGGGCAAGCCCCGCCCCCAAACCATTAACCCGTCGCTGCCCTGAAAGCGGGATCGGCTGAGCTCAGGCAGAACAAACACACCCGGGGCAGCCGAGTCTAGTGGCAGGAGTGAGGGCCTGGGGTGCCCTTGTACCCCTCCCTCACTACCTCGTCACTGCACCCAGCACTGCACCCATCGCCACACCCCCCACCCTGTCACTGCACCCCCCGGACACTGCACCCATCACTGCAACCAACCCCCCCCCACACACTGCACCCGTCAATGCACCCCCCACCCTGTCGCTGCACCCCCACCCTGTCACTGCACCCCCCGGGCACTGCACCCGTCACTGCAACCAACCCCCCCCACACACACTGCACCCATCGCTGCACCCCCACCCTGTCGCTGCACCCGTCACTGCAACCAACCCCCCACACACACTGCACCTAACACTGCACCCTCCCGGACACTGCATCCGTCACTGCAACCAACCCCCCCCCACACACACACTGCACCCATCGCCGCACCCCCCACCCTGTCGCTGCACCCTCCCGGACACTGCATCCGTCACTGCAACCCCCCCCCCGCACCCAGCACTGCACTCCCCCCCATCACCCGGACCCTGCACCCCCCGCCCCCCGGCCGGACCCACCGACGCAGCAGAGCCGCCGGCTCAGGTCGCTCCTCCGCTCCGGCTCCGAGCGGCCGCTCAGCAGCCCCTCGGCGCCCCGCAGCACCGCCCGCTTGTAGGCGAAGTAGGCGGCCACGGAGGGCGCGGGGTCCGGGCTGCCGGCCATGCCGCTGCGCTGCCTCCTCGGCCCGGCCCGGCCCGGCTGGGACAGGAGCCGCCCAGCCCAGCCCAGCCCCGCCCCGCCCCGAGCGGCCGGGGCCCCGCCAGCGCCGAGCCGGCCCCGCCGTGCCCGGGACCGACCCCCCCGGCACCGCCCCGGCCCGCGACCGACCCCCCCAGCTCGGAACCGACCCCCCCCGGCATCCCCCCCGGCCCGGGACCGACCCGCCGGCACCTCCCCGGGCCCGACCCCCCCGGCACCTCCCCGGGCCCGGCATCCCCCCCGGCCCGGGACCGACCCCCCCAGCTCGGAACCGACCCCCCGGCATCCCCCCCGGGCCCGGGACCGACCCCCCGGCATCTCCCCAGGCCCGACCCCCCAGCAACCCCCCCAGCCTGGGACCGACCCCCCACAGCATCCCTCCCAGCCCAGGATTGACCCCCCACAGCCCAGGACCAACCCCCCAGCATCCCCCCAGCCCGGGCCTGAGCCCCCCCCCACCAGCAGCCCATGACAGAGCCCCCATCAGGCCTTCTAGCTTTGCACTGAGCCCCTACCCCCAGGGTCCCCCCCCAGCTCTGGACCCACACCCCCAGCACCCTCAGCCCAGGACCAAGCCACCCTAGCCAAAGCCTGAGCCCCCTCAGCAGCCCCCCCACCCGCACAGCCCGGGACCAAGCCTCCTGCGCAGCCCGCCCTGGGGGAGCAATCCCCAACCACCCCAACATCTGGTGCACAACCCCCCCTCCCCCAGGAAGCGCCCAGGGCAGCCCCCATGGGCCCAGTCTCCCTGGTTCCCCGCATGCCGGGCTCTGGGGAGGCTCTCCCCATTTCCTAGCCCGCATCCAGCTGGCAGGGCCGGGAGGCTGAACTGGCTGCAGGGGCCGAGACCTGTCAGAGCCGTCAAGGACCTGCAGGCTGCGGCCGCGTGCGTGGGGAGCCCAGGGTGCAGAGCAGTGGCCCCGGCCTGAGGCCAGCCGCACAGGACCCGCGCCAGGGCCCAGCGCAGAGGGGAGCCCTCCGCACGTTCCTTGTTGGCTCCCTTTCCCGTTACCTCATCAGAGGAGAGCCCATGGCTCCGAAGACAGGGCCAGAGCCGCCCGGGACTCCCCCTGCGCCAGAGCTCACAGGACAGCTGTGACAACAGCCCCTGGCCGCCAGCCACAGCACGGCCAGCTCCCAGCAAGGCCCCGGGACGGCCGCAGCCCCAGGCCTGGCCATGCCGGGGGTTGAACCCGGGGCCTGTGGCAGGGGAACTGACACGACCCCCCTGCAGAGGCGGCCCCGGCTCGCCTGGGGTGGGGCCCGCGCCACGCTGGGAGGCTGCACCTTTCCCTGCTAGAACCGTGCCCGCACCACCAGATTGGCACCCTCCCCAGAACTGCTCTGAGGGGCAGCGCCGCCCCGGAGCAAACGGCCACAGCAGGGGATCCCCTCCTGCCCCGGAGCACCCAGCACCGCACGTCCTGGGCCAAGCATGGGGCTCCTGGCAAGAGCGGGGCCCTGCCTGACCAAATGCCCACTAGCGGTCAGTCTTCCCTTGCAGCCCCAGGCGCTGTTCAGAGCAGCGGAGAGCTTGCTGTCTGCCCCACGGCCCTGCATGGGGCCAGGCAGCCCCCTAGCAGCAGGGCAGTGAGTACAGCCGCATGCCATTGGGACAGCCACAGGCCCACCCTTGCAAACGTTTTCAGGGCCACGCTTGGCCCGCCCAAGGCAATCACAATGCACCTTGGTGGGTCACTGCTATGCCCCCTCCAGAGGGGCAGTGGGTCACCAAGACCTGCCAACCTGCAGAGCATCTCCAGGGCCGGGGGCGGGCTAGAGAGAACAGCGCAGGCAAGCCAGCCCCCCAGGGCAGCGCAGGGGATGCGCTGGGTGGGACCCGTGGGAGGCTGCAGCTGGAGCAGCGCTGAGTCCAGGAGCCCCTGTCCTGCAGTGGGGAGGGAACATCCTCGAGGCTGGCTCACTCAGAGCCTTTGGCAGTTTCCCCGGGTGCCTGGGGCCCTCATCACCACAACTTAGCACAGAGAACAGCTGCCAGCTGCTAGCCAAGGGAGCAACGTGCCTGGGTTCTGTTCCTAGCCCTGGGAGTGGGGTGTAGGTGTTGGGGGGGCAGGACTCCTGGGTTCTATTCCCAGCTCTGCATGTGACCTGGGCCCAGCCCCGTCCCATCTGTGGAGCGGAGATAAGGCAGGAGCTCCGGGTGGGCTGGGCTGCGGTTCTTACCGCTTGTGGGAGGCAGGAAAGGGACGGCTCTGGATCTTACAGGCTGCAGTGTCCTATGGGGGGGTTGTTCCTTTTACATGCCTCAGCCAGTCTATCCCTTGGTGGAGCAGGGGAAGGGAGCCCCAGGGCCTCAGCCCCCAGCTGGCAAAGGGCCTTGAGCACACGCTAAAACCAACAGGCACCCTGGCCCACAGCCTCTCCCGACCGGGATGCCCCAGGCTTTCCCCGGGGCAGCAGGAGACACTGCCCAGAGTCGCTCCCCTGCAGAGCCGTTCCCAGGGAGCGGGGGCAGCTGAGCGGAGGTCCCTTGCTCCCCGCTCAGCACAGGGGCTGTTTCTCTTGGCAGGACCTGCCAGCCCAGGCCCAAACCGCAGCCTTTGCCATTTCCTTTCCTTTCCTCGCAGCTGATGAGTCACTTGGCAAGAACAGCCCCAGCCAGCTCCCCCTTCCCAGCCCCAGCCACGGGAGGGCTAGTGGAAAAGCTGACAGGGGAGGGAGAGGGGTTCCCAAGAGTCCCATGGGGCCCTCCCCGCCCACAACGGCCACTCCTTCCTCCGTTGTCGCATGCGGCTCCAGCCAGCCTTAGAGACGGGAGCAGAGCCCAAACAAACAACAGCCGCAGCGCGCTGTTAGCTATGGCATTTCCCTCCCCCACCCATCAACAAACCCTCCAGCCTTCTGCCCCCCGCCACCTCATCAACACATCCTCCCCACCACTCCCACGGGCACAATTCGTCTGCGGAACTCCCTGCCGCAGTGCACCAGCGAGGTGGGGAGCGTAGCAGGCCTCAGCAAAGAATAGACAGTTCTATGGTGAATGAGCCTCAGCGACGGGACTGACAGAGATCCCCCCCGCAGGGCATGGGCCAGCCACTGCCAGTGCACGACGCTGCCCATGGGCCAGGTGTCCCAGGACTGCCCGCTGTGGGGAGCCCTGCATCCTCCCCTGACGCAGCCAATGCTGGTGCTGTCGGACATAGGGCTCGATGGGGCTGAGGGCTGCTCCGGCTACCCTTCCCCCTCCACACTCCCCAGCCGTGGGCAGACGGAGAGGGGCCCTCAGGGCACAGCATTCTGGCCTGTGCCGAAGTGAGCAGGAGGCTCCAGGTGTGGGCAGCGCATTGATGGAGCCCCTGCCCCAGGCCGGCGGCACGAGCCCTGGGGCCAGACGACAGCAGCGCCTGGGAATTAGGCTACTGCACAGCTCCCCCCAGGACAGCCCCCTGGCGCCAAGCCCAGCCCTTTCTGGTCAGCTATGTCCAGGCAGGCGGGGACCGGGGCCACGCCCAGCCGCCACTGGGGCGAGCTGGGGCACCCCTGGAGCTGCCCCTGCTGCTGGGCATGGGGCTTAGTGGCCAGAGGCGCCAAGGAGACTCGAACACAGCGCCAGGAGCAGCTCAGGCACTGTGGGGCGGGCAGAGCTCCTGAGCCACAGCCCCCAGCCCTGCGCCCCACGGCAGGGAGGGCGGGCTACAGACACCGTGCCCAGGGCTGGTATTTGGTATCCAGGACAAACAGCCTCCCCCCATGGGATGCAAACAGACGCTGGTGCTAAAAATACCCCCACGTGGGGTGGGGCTCTGCAGACGTCGCAGGGCAGCTCCCCAATGGCTCCAGGGACATATACTGCAAGAGGCTGGGCTCACCCCACCCAGCCCCCCATGCTCCCAGACACACCCAGGCTGTGGCAGCTGGTGGGGTGTGGGGGGGTGATTAACCCTGACTGAGCCAGGCAGGAGCCCAGGCAGTGTCGGGAGCAGGGCTGAGCAGAGAACCCAGGAGTCCTGAGCGCAGACCAGGATGCCTGAGAGGAGGCCGTCACAGGCCAAGGCTGGAGGCCCAGCCCCTTCTGCTGTGGGGTCTGTCCCAGGCGGCCTGCAGTCCCCATGAGGGCCGGGGGCGGGGGGCACAGACATGAGCCCCGTCCCGCTCCAGGACTCTGCCAAAGCCCCTCTGAGATGACAGGCCCTGGCAGGTGCGACCTTGGCCTGGAGGGTGGAGCGAGATGCCCTCTGAGCAGGCGTGGCCCTGTGCCCGGGACGTCGGCCCCTGTTCTGCCCGGGAACAGGCCCCCGCCCGCCGTCACGGTGCCCGGGGGGATTCCTGGGGAGGCAGAGCCCCTAGTGGTGCTGCCGGGGGACGGATCCCTCACCCCACTCCCCCCGCCAGCGCAGCGGCAGCTGCCCCCCCCCAGCCCCCCTGTGCAAGGGGGCAGCACCAGCCTGTGGTTTCCTGAGCGCTGGTGCGTGGGCCCTCAGAGCGGCTGCTGCCATGGCAACGTGGGCCAGCGCCCGCCACCAGATGAGGCAGCGTGACATCCCGGAACGCCCTGCACGGATTCCACGGAAACCGCAGCCAGCGCCCTGGAAACGGCGGGGGGGGGGGGGGGATCCGGCACCAGCTAGTTCCCTTGCTGGCTAATGCAGCCCCCCAGGGCCGCCAGCAGGCACCCGGGGCAGGGCACGCGCCACCACAGGGCGGCTCAGCACTCGCGGCAGCCCAAGGTGCCTGGCTCCGGGGCTGCATCCTGCCCCCATCCCCAGTGCCTGCAACCATTCAGAGGGAGAACTATGGGGCGGGGCGGGGGCCCACTCTAAGAGCACAAGGGCTCAGCTACAGGGAAGGGAAGCCAGGAACCCTCAGCTCCCGTCCAGCGTCGTCCCCCCAAGCTACCCCCGAGGGACCCACTGCCCAGGGGGTCTGGAGGAAGAGGGGGCGCAATGGGGATCCCACCATTTCTGCCAGGAGGAAGCAGGCTCCAGCCTCTAGGGTGGTGTTTGTACGACTCACAGCGACCCCGCCCAGTCCCAGCTCTGCCCAGTGTACTGTAAACACCAGGACACTGGCACAAAGGTGCAGGGGAAAAAGGGAGACGCCATGGGGGGGCAGCCCTAGAGTAACCAGGGGGGCTTGGCAGGATGGCCCCCCATCCTGGAGCTGCCAGGGCAGTGGACAGAAAAGACAATAGCTGCAGGGGGGAGGGGAACTGTTCTGAGAACCAGCATCAGTTTCACATAAAAATAACCTCGGCAGTGCAGCCCTCCTGCCAGCCTCAACAGCTGGGACTTGGGAACCCGCGCGGCAGCTGGAGACGCCAGGGGCTGCTTGTGAACACCTACACCCCACGCCCTCCCGCAGGCAGGCCGGAGCCAGGGAGCTGCAGCTCACAGGGTCCCCAGAGAGAGTCCCCAGAGCCTGCAGCCCGTCCCCCAGCCAGCCTCACCCTGAGCGCCCTGCCAGCAAGCCACCCCCCCGCATCTCCTCCCCTATTGACACAGCTGCCCCAGAAATGCAGCCCTCAACCCTGTCTGTCACCAAAGGCCTCCAGCGCCCAGCCCTGCAGCAAGTGGGCCCTGGGCAGCCGCCAAAGCCAGCCCAGCAATGAGGGGGCAGCGAGGCAGGCCAGCCCGACACCAGTCCAGCAGTGCCCAGCCCCACAGACATCCAGCCGGGGAAGCACCTGCCAACAAGACCCCCAAGCTCAGCCGGACACCCTGCCTGGTCCCCCCTCTGGGCAGCATCCCCCTGCTCGCCCGCACCCCACAGGCTCAGCTGAAGGGAGAACTCCCCAGGGAGTCCCCCCTTCTGAGTGGAGGAGGCAGAGCCACTCTAGGGACTCAAAGGCCTCTTGCTGCCTTTGAGCCGGAGCCACCTGATCCCCAGCTCACCCAGGCCGAAACGGGCCCTGGACAGGGCCCAGAGCGATGGGGGGAGGAGGAGGAGGACAGGGCCCAGAGCGATGGGGGGGAGGAGGAGGAGGACAGGGCCCAGAGCAATGGGGGGGAGGAGGACAGGGCCCAGAGCGATGGGGGGGAGGAGGACAGGGCCCAGAGCGATGGGGGGGAGGAGGAGGAGGACAGGGCCCAGAGCGATGGG
This sequence comes from Caretta caretta, assembly GCF_965140235.1. Lineage (NCBI taxonomy): Eukaryota > Metazoa > Chordata > Testudines > Cheloniidae > Caretta > Caretta caretta. The sequence continues at coordinate 1,216,539 of NC_134207.1, forward strand.
GGGGAGGAGGAGGAGGACAGGGCCCAGAGCGATGGGGGGGACGAGGAGGAGGACAGGGCCCAGAGCGATGGGGGGGACGAGGAGGAGGACAGGGCCCAGAGCGATGGGGGGAGTCCTGGGCCCAGCCACCCCCATCACATCACACACTCTGTACACCCAGCAGCTGCCACGGAGTGACCTCTGGGGAGGACAGCAGGCAGGGCAGAGCCCCAGACCCCCGGCCCTGAGCACAGCCCCCCGGCCCTTGGCTTGGCCCTGAGCACAGCACCCTGCCCCGGCCCTGGGCTTGGCCCTGAGCACAGACCATGTTCCCTCCCCCCGCAGAAAAGCCCTGGCATTTAAGAGCTCCGTGGGAAAGCCCGTCTGGCTGGGGCAGCGGGACCGGGCGTGCGGACCGGGGGTCTCCAAGGTGATGCCGCAGATCCCGAGCCAGCTGCTCCCCACCCGGTTTACTCCCAAAGCCCAACAACGCCAGGACAACGGTCCCCAGCCGGCTCCCAGCTTAGCACCAGCCTCTCCCGGGACCACAGCATCCCTGGGGCTCTGCAGCCTCTTCCCTTCCTGGGGTGCCCTGCACTGCCCTGGCACCAGCTCCCCGCACGCCCAGCCAGCACCGCCGCCTGCGCCCCAGCCCCACGCTGCCAGTGGCACAGATCCAGACAGGGCCGGTCCGCCGCCCGCACCCCAGGAGGAGTCAGCACCGGGGCTGCCTCTGCCCGCTCAGCCTGGCACCACACAGCTGCGGAGAAGCCTTTCGAAATGACATCCCAGCCCTCGCAGGGCAAAGGCAAGAGCCCCCGCCGCTCTGGGGAAACTGAGGCCTAGGGAAGGAAATGACCCGCCGTGGTCACAGAACAAGCCGGGACAGAGCCGGGAGAAAACCCAGGAGTCCCGGTCCCAGGGCCCCGACCCACTGCCTCCCCCGGCCCCAGCCGCGAGAGAACCCAGGAGTCCGGCGGTGACGCAGGGGTTAAGCCGGCGCACACGTGCCCGTGTTTGGCGGGGAGGGGGAGGGGGCGGGCGGGGGAAGCGGCCGCCCACAGCCCGGCCCCGCCCGGCCCGGCTCGGCTCGGCCCGGCCGCTCTCACCTGGGGCGCGGCGCCGCCAGCGCCAGGCCAGCAGCAGCGCCAGCCCGTGGGCCCCGGCCACCAGCCAGGGGAAGGGGCCGGCGGGGGCGTCCATGGCCGCGGGGCGAGCTCCGGCTGCGGCTCCCTGCGCCCGCCCGGCCGCCCGCGGACCCTGCCCGGCCTCCTCCCGGCCCGGCCCCCTGCGCCGGCCCGCCCCGCACTGCGGCTCGGCCCGCCCCGCGGCGCCCGGGTCCGCCCCACGGGACCCCCCGCCCGCCTGCCCGCCGGGGGACCCGCTGCCGAGACCCCCAGCGCCGCCCCCGCCCCGGCCAGGGCCCCCCGCCCGCCTGGACCCGCTGCCGAGACCCCCAGCGCCCCCCCCGTCCCGCCAGGACCCTCGCAGAGACCAGCGCCCCCCACGGGACCCCCCGCCCGCCCGCCCCCCTGGACCCGCTGCCGAGACCCCCAGCGCCCCCCCCGTCCCGCCAGGACCCTCGCAGAGACCAGCGCCCCCCACGGGACCCCCCGCCCGCCCGCTCCCCTGGACCCGCTGCCGAGACCCCCAGCGCCCCCCCCGTCCCGCCAGGACCCTCGCAGAGACCAGCGCCCCCCACGGGACCCCCCGCCCGCCCGCTGCCGAGACCCCCAGCGCCCCCCCCCCGTCCCGCCAGGACCCTCACAGAGACCAGCGCCCCCCACGGGACCCCCCGCCGGGGGACCCGCTGCCGAGACCCCCAGCGCCCCCCCCGTCCCGCCAGGACCCTCGCAGAGACCAGCGCCCCCCACGGGACCCCCCGCCCGCCCGCCCCCCTGGACCCGCTGCCGAGACCCCCAGCGCCCCCCCCGTCCCGCCAGGACCCTCGCAGAGACCAGCGCCCCCCACGGGACCCCCCGCCCGCCCGCTCCCCTGGACCCGCTGCCGAGACCCCCAGCGCCCCCCCCGTCCCGCCAGGACCCTCGCAGAGACCAGCGCCCCCCACGGGACCCCCCGCCCGCCCGCTGCCGAGACCCCCAGCGCCCCCCCCCGTCCCGCCAGGACCCTCACAGAGACCAGCGCCCCCCACGGGACCCCCCGCCCGCCGGGGGACCCGCTGCCGAGACCCCCAGCGCCCCCCCCGTCCCGCCAGGACCCTCGCAGAGACCAGCGCCCCCCACGGGACCCCCCGCCCGCCCGCCCGCCGGGGGACCCGCTGCCGAGACCCCCAGCGCCCCCCCCGTCCCGCCAGGACCCTCGCAGAGACCAGCGCCCCCCACGGAACCCCCCGCCCGCCCGCCCCCCTGGACCCGCTGCTGAGACCCCCAGCGCCCCCCCCGTCCCGCCAGGACCCTCGCAGAGACCAGCGCCCCCCACGGGACCCCCCGCCCACCCGCCCGCCCGCCGGGGGACCAGCGCCGCCCCGGCCAGGGCCCCCCGCCCGCCTGAACCCGCTGCCGAGACCCCCAGCGCCCCCCCCCCCGTCCCGCCAGGACCCTCACAGAGACCAGCGCCCCCCACAGGGACCCCTCTGGGGCACCAGCACCCACCCTCCCCAGCCAGAACCCCCTGCCCTAAAGGGAGCCAGCACCCCGCACCCTCCGGTGGGAGCCCCCCACCCCCCCTGGGACCCTCTCTGTGCCCTCATGGGGACCAGGACCCCAGCCTGTCTGGGACCACTCAGCCCGGAGCCCAGCACCCCCTACCCTAACGGGGGACTGCCTCTTACGGGGCACCGAGCCCCCTGCGCCCCACAGCTCACCCCCCATGGGCCCATCCCCTTCACTGCGCACGCTGGCCCACACCAGACCCAGCTGAACCGGCCCCCCAGCCCCGGACGGTGCAGGGCCCTGCCAGAGCTAGGAACAAAGATTGCACCCCCCCGCCTCGCCACCAGCACCAGCTCCCCCCAGGGGCAGGTATGGGCACCCTGCTGCCCCTCCGCCAGCCCCAGCTGCCCCACGGCTCAGCACCCATCACTCACAGCAGGCATCAGCAGGGGGCTTTTTATGGTGGAAATAGCCCAGCCGGCGCCTAGGAGCCGGGCACACGCGTGGGCAAGGCACTGGGCCCCTACCTGGCACGATCTTCATGGGGGGGCAGCGTCTCCACGGCCCGGGACGGGGCAGAGGGGGCAGGAGCCGGCCGCACAGAGCCCACACGCAGCCTGCAGAGCCCCCGCTGCGGTGCCCATGGGGAACGGGAGGGAGCAGCCGGGATATAAATATCTCCGCACAACCTGTCATGCCTCCCGAGTTAGAACATGACATGGCAGGCTGGAGGAGGGGCCGGCTGCAGCCCCCCGGAGCCCCCTGGCTGGAGATCTCCCGCCCCGCAGGCCCAGGCTGCGCCGCCCATGAGATGGGAAACGGGGGCTCTGCCAGGGCCTGCAGCAGGCCTGCCCCACCTAGGCCCCTCCCTGGGGGTCTGTCCCACCCTGGGGGTCTGTCCTACCGCACAGGTAGCCCCTTGGCACAGGGCTCTGGGTCCTGTCTAAAGTGCCCTCCCCACGGCGGGTACTCAACACCGGCGTCGCACCCCCTTCCCAGTGCTGCCAGCCCCACACGGCACGGGCGGGTCCCGGCCAGGCCTGCAGTCCGGGTCGCTGGGGTTGGAGTGTAAGTGCTAGGGGCGGGCAGGGCAGAACCCCAGGGGAAGGCCGACCTTGCAGGGTTCACCGCTTTGTTACCTCCCCACAGCAAACAGCCCCAAGGCCCCAGGCCTAGCGCTCGAGCGGGGGAGCGGCTAGCCTCTGGGCAGGTGAGGGGGCGGTGGGGATCTCGGGAGGATGCTGGCCCAGCAGGTGCAAGGCCAATGCCTGCCCAGTCCAGGCACGGGGATGGCAGCTCTAGGGCTCATCCCACAGCAGCATCTCCCTGGCGGGCCATCCTGCCTGACCCCACCCTGGGGCACTCATCAGCGCATGGCGTCAGCAGATGCCTCCACCCCTGCAGAGCCCTGAGCCCACCCACACCCTCCGGGGCCACGGCCACGGCCCCAGGCACGGCTCAGCCGATCCCAGCGGCTGCGCTCCGGCCAGGGGCCCGACAGCTCGGAGCAGCGCCTGCTTTGACCTTCCTTCCCGCGAGGCTCGGCCAAGACAGGACCTCTGACCCCCTCCTGGTACCTCGCCTGCTGCCCCTCAGGCCCAGCCGCCACTGGGTGACCAGAGCCACCTGGATGGGCAGGCCCCCCAGGAACACACCGGCCTCCAGCTGGGGGACCCAGCACACGCAGGGGCAGGGCATTAACTGCTGTGCCCGCCCAACGTCACACCGCCGCCCAGTGCCACCCGCGGCCCCTGCCCCCCAGCCGCTGGGCTCGGACCCCGCAGGGCCCCCCCCCAGCCGGCTGCGCCATGGGCTCAAGGCATGACGCCGCCACAGCCCCCCTCTGAGCCCTTCTCCCTGCGGAAACGGCGCTCGACGCCACCTGCCTCCTGCACAGGGGCTGGACGCGCAGGGCCAGGCGGGGGCGCTGCCAGCAAGCCCTGCACCAGGCGACCGGAGCAGGGGCAGGACCCCAATGCCCTAGAGTCCAATCCAGCTGAGCACCAAACTCCAGCCCAGGGTTTCACTGCAACTGACTCACCAGAGGACAAGAGAAGAACCGGAACTGGATCCCTCGGTCCTTGGAACAGGCTCTGGGAAGAGCCTCAAGTTGCAGAGCCAGATCCTGACAGTCAGAGTCACAGGGTCAGGGCTGCTGCAGAGCCTGAGCTGGGGGGAGGAGGTGGGGGGGTGCTGCCCCACCCCCGCCCCCTGCCCATCCCGGGTCAGAGCAATTCCTCCCACCCAGCCCAAAGCCACAGGGAGGTCAGGCCCATCACTGGGAGCCCAGCCAGACGGGGGAAGGGGGGGCAGGGGGGCCAGGGCCCATCACCATTCACAGCCCCCCACCAGGCACTTGTACTGTGCCACTCGGCAGCAGGGGCTCTGCCAGCCCCACTCCCTTCACATCTGGGCCCCCCACGGGGCGCAGGGCTGTGGCATCCGCCCACCCCAGCCCCAGCACTTTGCAAGGCGGGGGGGGGAGGGGTCTGCTGGGACAGGCAGGGAGAGACCAACGCAGCCAGGATGAGCTTGGACTGAGGCCCAAGGGGCGTAGGCTGGGGGTGCGGCAGGGCCCCCTCTCCCCAGGCTCCTACCTTGGCCCTGCTGGATGAGGTCTTCCATGAAATACCTGCCATCCTCCCAGTCCATGGCTCTGGCTGCGACCAGGCAGACCCCGGAGCAGCTGCTCGGGCTCCCGCTCAGCTCGGAAACGGGAGCAGCTCCTCACACACCCTCCTGCCAGAGCAAGTCCCAGCAGCGCCAGGAGCTCAGCGCCTGTCTCGCAGGATGCACCAGGGGCTCGGCCTCCCCTCCTCTTCCTCTTGCCAAAGCCTGGCAGCCGGGAGCCCACCCCGCAGTCTCCCGCCCCAGCCTTCCAAATTTACTCCAGCTGCTGCGAGAGGAGCGGCCAGGATTCCTGTGGCAACCGGCAATTCAGACCCTCTGCTCCGGCCCAGCCGCCTGAGGAACGCGGGCTCCGGGCCGCAGGGGGCTTTCCACATGCCCAGCACCGGCGCCTGTGTGGGGCTGGGGGGCCTCGGCCTGCTGCGGCTCCAGCCAGGGCAGCGCGTGGGAATTACAGCACCTGGAGCAACCCGCTGAGGACCCAGCTCCTACGGGCCCCGGGGCAGCTGGGCACAGCGGGCGCTCACCCCCCCAGCGCTGGGCAGAGGTGTTGAGGGCTGGAGCTGGTCGTTTGGCCCCCTTCCAGCAGACTCCACCCTGGGGCAGCGCCTGTCCGAGCTGTCCTGGAGCACTCAGTGCCAAGCCTGGCGCTTTGCCCTCTCCTCACCTGACCCCGGAGCCCTCTGGCCCTGGACCCACCCCGGGGATCTCAGCAAGGAGCAGACCCTGGGGCCCTGGCTCTCGCGCTGAACCCCCTCCTCTCTATGAAAACAGGGCTGGAGGGTCCCAGACGCCGGAGACCCCCTCCCACACCTGCAAAAGGCCGGGCTATGGGAGAGCATGAAGGAGCCCCCTGCCCTGCGTGGCCCCCGGAGAAGGCCAGCTCTTGCCCCGCTTTCACCCCTCCCCCTGCGGGTAGAGACCCAGCTGCCCTCCCCATGGCAACCTTCCGACCCAGCGCGCCCGCCTGCACAGTGCCAGGCTAACAGCACAGCCATAAGCAAGCTGGGGGTGGGCACAGCCATGGGGGGGCAGGGCCATGGGTCAGCATTGAGGGCCGTGGACAGAGCCGTGGGGTGAGGGGTGGAGCCCAGGGCTGTGGGGCGGAGCCCAGGGCTGTGGGGCAGGACAGAGAGCTGGGGGCGAGAGGTGGAGCCCTGGGCCATGGGCAGAGCCGTGGGGCGGAGCCCAGGCCTGTGGGGCAGGACAGCGCATGGGGGGGGTGACTCAGCCCCGCCTGGGGAGCGGCTTAGCATGGCAGGGAAGACGCCTGCGCCGGCAGCTGTTGGACAATGAGCCCATTGTCCCTGCAGAGCAGCTGCGGGCAGGGCGGGGCGCTACCTGCCAGAGCCGGGGCAGGGCCGGGTGGGGAGCAGCAGGCCCAGCTGACCCACCCAGCCCCCCCCCCCCCCCCCCCCGGACATGGGGGCCAGGCTGGCCTGGCAGGGAGCCGGGAGCCCAAGGCCACAGCCCAGGAGCTGCGGCTGACTCAGGCCCCAGGAACAGGCCAGCGCCGCGCGTTTCCTGGTGGAAACTTGGAGCCGAGGTGCTCGGCCAGCAGCAAGGCTGAGTCACCCCACATGCAGCAGGGCCGGGGCCTCGGGGAGGGCAAGAGGGGGATGGGGCAGCAGGACACCAGCCCCCTCCTCCAGCGACCTGCTGCCACGTCTCCACGGGTCCCCCTGGGCTCCGCAGCGTGGCCAGGGGATCGCGGGCGGGCACGGAGCAGAGCAGCAGGTGGCTGGGAGCAGGCTGAAGGGGGTGGGGGGCGACTGCGAAGGGACCTGGGATCACCCCCCCCACACACACACACACACACCCCCACCCCTTCGGGCACAGGGCCATAGCCCAGCCCCTCCCGCCGCACAGGCTGTCCGGCCATCGGGGCCCGTCCAGAGAGCTGGGGGCCTGCCCTGGGCCCCGCATCGGACGTGGGCTCTGGTCTCCAGCGCCCGAAGCGACCACACCAGCCTGGTCAGGGTGCCGCAGGCGAGGCTCCGGCGGGCAGGGACGAGCCCCAGGTGGTGCAAACGTGCCGCTCACCCCCCTGGCTGCAGCCCCCGGCTGGCGGATGCCCACCCTGAGAAGCGAACACCCTTCTCCTGCCCCTTCTCCGTCCCCTGAAGGCCCTTGTCCCCCATGGCCTCTGCCCCCTCCCCTCCCACCGCAGGAGCCAGGGGAGGGGGGTGGGGTGCAGCTAGCCCACACAACGGGCCCTAAACAGGGAGGGCAGCCTGCCCCATGCGCCCACAGGGCAGAGCCAGGGGCAGGTGCTGGCTGGGTGGGGCGGGAGCCCCAGCATGAGGACGGGCAGGACTAGCAGGCACCGGCCAGCACTGACCCTGCCCCCGGAGCAGCACCCTCGCTGGCTGGTCAGATGCCTGTGCCCCCCCCTGCAGACCGGCTGTGGCATTAGCCCACCAGCCCAGACAGGCTGCACACCTGGCAAGCCACCGGCCCCAGCCCATCCCCCAGCCACTCCGCACAGGCTCCTGGCTTGGGACCCCTACCCGGCGTGAGCCTGGCCCCCCCCAGTTCTGTGCCACCCACGGGCCGAGGGTGCAGTCTCAGGGAGCAGTCCCTGGGCAGGGACCCACTGCTGGGATGGGCACAACTCACAGCCCATGCTGCGTGACCCCACGCTGCCCAAACGCCTGACGGGACGGAGGGCCCCGCACCCAGAGCGCCAGCAGGCTCCCCCACCCCCCGTGCAGCCCAGGTGGGCTGCGTGCGGCCATCCCCCAGCCCTGCAGGGCCTGCGGCAGGCCGGACAAAGCCTCTGACCCACAACCGCCATGGGACCTGGGCCTGGCAGCATCCCCAGGGGTCTCTCCAAACGCTGCCTGCAGCGGGCCCCACAGGCGGAGAGTCGGGGTCCCTCTCCCTGGGGCTGCCTCTGACCTCGGCAGCAGACCGCAACAGCCGGAGGACGACGGGGAGACGATGGCCAAGGACAGCACGGGGCCCTGCACCTGTTGGCAAGCCAGGCCCGACTGGGGGGGCTGGGCGCGTGGGAGGCCTGCCTGCTGTCCATCGGGGCAAGCCAGAGCTCCCGTCTCGCACGGACTGGCTGGGAAAGGGTTAAGGGCAGCCCCGGGTCTGGCCAAGGCAGGCACCATGCCCACTGCTCTGCCAAGCCCCGCCCCCCCCGGCATTCAGACACCCCACAGGCCCCAGCGGAGGGTGACCCCCCCTCCCCAGGAGAGGCCACGGCCATGCCCCCTCCCACCCAGCATCACTGGCTCGAACAAAGCCGGCTCCAGCTGCCGGCTCCCCCCACCCGAATGAATGAACACAGCTGCCCCGGCCGCCCAGCACTGCTCCCTCTGGGGGGCAGGACCCGGCCCCACACGCCCCCCTCCCCCCCCAGAGCACGCTGCCCCCTCCGGCAAGGGGCGGGTCGCTAACCTGGGGCAGGGCTGGGTCCCGGGGCCGGCCTGGACACTCCCCCCGCCGAGGCGGCCTCCACGTGCTGCTCCCGGGTCTCCTCTCTCCTGCGGTACGCCTGGCGCGAGCCCCCGCCCTCCTCACCGTCCGCCTGGCGTTTGGGGGGGCAGCTGGCCAGGCCCGGCACCGTCTGCACCCGAGCGGCCGTGTCCGGGGGGCGCCGGGCGGCCATGTCCGGGGGGCGCCGGGTGCGCTGCAAGGAGGCGGGCACGATCTCGGGCGGCAGGTGCAGGTACCGGCGCAGGTGGCCGACGCCCTCGTCGGTCAGGTACCAGTAACAGTGGCGCCAGGCGAAGGTCTCGCGCACCAGGCCCCGCGACCGGAGCGAGCCCATGGCCCGCGTCACCTGCAGGTGGGTGACGCCGGGCAGCTGCGGGTGGAAGCTCTGCGGCCGCTTGTCCTTCTTGGCCACCATCACGCCCTCGCGGAAGAGCAGCTCGTAGATGGCCTGCAGCCGCTCCAGCGGCATCAGCATCCCTGCCACCATGGCGGGCGGGGCGCGGCGAGGGGCACGGCGCGGGGCGCGGGGCACGGCGTGGGGCGGGCAGCCCTCTCGGCAGAGGCAGCCGGAGCAGCCTCCCTCCCGGCCTGGCTCAGACCGAGCAGCCGGAGCAGCCGGAGCGCGCTGGCGAGTGACAGCAGCTCCACCCCCGCTCAGGCACGGGGGGGCATGCCCGCTCACTCCCTGGCCGTGACACACACGCGGATATGGGCATGGGGGGGGCGCGGACCCAGCAGCCCCTCCCGGGCACCACACGCCCTCCTGACCACAGGGCGGGGGGAGGGGGGAGAAGAGAAGGGAAGAGAGGAAGCCACCAGATTTGCCGGCTCTGCTCTGGCCAGGAGTTTCATCATAGTTTCCCCTCCAGTTTCCCACAAGTGGGGCGGGGTGAGGGGAGCGTGGGGCTGGGGGAGAGGGGGCGGGCAGGCACCCAGCGCTTTGCTTTCCACTGCACACAACTGCAAAGGCGAACGGGTCAGACGGGTCCGGCTGGGAACGTGGGGATCCGGCCAGGGGCCGAGCCTGGGCACAAGGGCATGGGGCCAGCCGGGCTGGACGTGAGAGGCCAGGCTGCATTTCCATGCCCAGGGCAGCCTGCCTGGTTCTGGGCCCCATGGGCTCCAGCCGGCTGGCCCCAGCCCTGCCCCCCAGCAGGCACATCCCAGTCATTCCTGGCCCCCTGCCCGGGAGGCCAGGGAAGGAGGGCGTTGGCCGGCTTTAACCATTTCCATGCCAGCCCGTTTCGTGTGGGAGAGGAGTTGCTCTCTTGGGCTGACAGGCCAGGAAACAGCACCTGGGCTGTGGGGCCCAGACTGACCAAGTCCCCCAGCCAGTGCTCACAGCACCCCACTAGCCACGCAGCCCCCTGGAGGAGTCACCACTGCACTGAGGGGAAACTGAGGCACCGGGCAGGGACAGGACCTGCCCAGCAGCACACAGCAGGCCAGAGCCAGAAACAGAAACCTGGTGCCCAGCCCCTGCTCTAGCTGCTAGGCCCCGCTCCCCGCCTGCAGCCGAGCACACACCCGGCCGCCCTGGAGCAAAGGGGGCAAAGCGCCCCAAGCCCGGCTCAGCACCCTGGGAAGACACCTCGCGAGCAGCCAGCCGGTCACCGGGGTGGTTACGTGGCCCAGCCCTAGAGCCAGCACCCAGGGCCTCCTGCCCCACAAGGCAAAGGTTCTGCACCCCCATCTCCCCGGCCTCGCCCAGTCTATGCATGGGGGACACGGGAAGCGCCAAGCTCTGCACAGAGCAGCTCGGACGCCCCTTTGTGGAGGCCCCACTTGCAGCACCAGACCCCCTCCCGCTGCAATGCTGGGCCGGACCCCATGGCGGGGGGGTGGGGAGGGAAGAGGTCAGCTGCCAGGGCCCCAGCCCTCCCGGGACACCATTCCGGGACCAGCCCCTGACGGAGAGCACTGCCCCCCACCCCCAGGCTCCAGCCCCATCAGCCGGGCAGCCGAGACACAGGGTCTACACCGGTCCTGGCCGCACAGAGCGGAGGAGTCGCCTACCCCCCCAGACCCAGTAACTGCCCCCCCAGACAACTGGTCACACCGATCCCCCACACCTACTCCTACAGACCCAGTAACCGCCCCCCCCAGAGAGCTGGTCACACCGATCCCCCCCACCTACCCCCCCAGACCCAGTAACTGCCCCCCCAGACAACTGGTCACACCGATCCCCCACACCTACTCCTACAGACCCAGTAACCGCCCCCCCCAGAGAGCTGGTCACACCGATCCCCCCCACCTACCCCCCCAGACCCAGTAACTGCCCCCCCAGACAACTGGTCACACCGATCCCCCACACCTACTCCTACAGACCCAGTAACCGCCCCCCCCAGAGAGCTGGTCACACCGATCCCCCCCACCTACCCCCCCAGACCCAGTAACTGCCCCCCCAGACAACTGGTCACACCGATCCCCCACACCTACTCCTACAGACCCAGTAACCGCCCCCCCCAGAGAGCTGGTCACACCGATCCCCCCCACCTACCCCCCCAGACCCAGTAACTGCCCCCCCAGACAACTGGTCACACCGATCCCCCACACCTACTCCTACAGACCCAGTAACCGCCCCCCCCAGAGAGCTGGTCACACCGATCCCCCCCACCTACTCCTACAGACCCAGTAACTCCCCCCCCCCCCGCAACAGCTGGTCACACCGATCCCCCCCACCTACCCCCACAGACCCAGTAACCTCCGCCCCCGACAGCTGCTCACACCGATCCCCCCCACCTACCCCCACAGACCCAGTAACCGCCCCCCCCCAACAGCTGGTCACACCGATCCCCCCCACCTACCCCCACAGACCCAGTAACCCCCCCCGACAGCTGTACACACCGATCCCCCCCACCTACTCCCACAGACCCAGTAACCTCCGCCCCCGACAGCTGGTCACACCGATCCCCCCCACCTACCCCCCGGACCCAGTAACCTCCGCCCCCCCCAACAGCTGGTCACACCGATCCCCCCACCTACCCCCCGGACCCAGTAACCTCCGCCCCCCCCAGACAACTGGTCACACCGATCCCCCCCACCTACTCCTACAGACCCAGTAACCACCCCCCCCCAGACAGCTGGTCACACCGATCCCCCCCACCTACCCCCACAGACCCAGTAACCGCCCCCCCCAACAGCTGGTCACACCGATCCCCCCCACCTACCCCCACAGACCCAGTAACCTCCGCCCCCGACAGCTGGTCACACCGATCCCCCCACCTACCCCCACAGACCCAGTAACCGCCCCCCCCGACAGCTGGTCACACCGATCCCCCCCACCTACTCCTACAGACCCAGTAACCACCCCCCCCAACAGCTGGTCACACCGATCCCCCCCACCTACTCCTACAGACCCAGTAACCTCCGCCCCCGACAGCTGGTCACACCGATCCCCCCACACCTACCCCCACAGACCCAGTAACCTCCGCCCCCCCCAACAGCTAGTCACACCGATCCCCCCCACCTACTCCTACAGACCCAGTAACCGCCCCCCCGACAGCTGGTCACACCGATCCCCCCCACCTACTCCTACAGACCCAGTAACCTCCGCCCCCCCCTCAACAGCTGGTCACACATATCCCCCCCACCTACCCCCCCAGACCCAGTAACCGCCCCCCCCCGACAGCTGGTCACACCGATCCCCCCCACCTACCCCCCCAGACCCAGTAACCCCCCCCGACAGCTGTACACACCGATCCCCCCCACCTACCCCCCGGACCCAGTAACTGACCCCCCCGACAGCTGGTCACACCCATCCCCCCCACCTACCTCCACAGACCGAGTAACCCCCCCAACAGCTGTACACACCGATCTCCCCACACCTACCCCCATAGACCCAGTAACGCCCCCCGACAGCTGTACACACCGATCCCCCCACACTGATCCCCCACAAACCCAAGTAACCCAACAGCTGTACATACTGTGACGAAGTGGGGATTCTCCCTTGTTATGTTGTTTGTGAGTCTTACAGTTTTACATGAATGCTGTGTGTGCCTCAGTTTCCCTGTGTATTGTACCAATGTCTAGGTGGTGGGAATAAGTGTGTGAGACTTTTGCGGAGGCTGCTCCAGCTGCAGGCCACCCCTTCCTCACCTGAGACTCAGGAGGGGGATGTAACCAAGTGACTCTTGGCCCGGGAAGGAGACAAAGGGCAGGGCAGGGGTCAGGCAGCTGGAAGGGAGTCAGTCTTGGCTGGCTTGGGACTCAGGGGGAGAACCAAAGCCCCGTCTCTGCCCCCCGCCCCTGATGAACTTGGCTGAAAGTCACTGATTTCTGTGCTAACAAGTTCTGCCCCTATGCTGCGTTCCTGTTGCCTAATAAACCTTCTGTTTTACTGGCTGGCTGAGAGTCACGTCTGACTGCGGAGTTGGGGGGCAGGACCCTCTGGCTTCCCCAGGACCCCGCCTGGGCGGACTCACTGTGGGAAGCGCATGGAGGGGCAGGGGATGCAGGGGCAGGGTAAAGCAGCCTTGGGACACCTGCCTTTCATAGAGGAGCCTTTTCAGAAGGTGGCCCTGGGCTTGGTGTGGGACGGATGGGAGGGGAAGGTATCCCCGATGGAGAATCAGTGCTGGAGCATGGACTGACTTTCTGGGAAAAGCTCGGGGAGCTCATGGGTCCGGCCAGGGAGAACCTAGCCAGGGCCCAAGGGAGGCAGAAGGTCTGGTACGACTGCTCGGCCTATGGAACCGGGACCAAGTGAGGGGTCTCGTCCCGGTGAGGAAGAATAAGCTCCCAGCTGCCTGGGACGGACCCTACAAGGTCATCCAGCAGCTGAATGAGGAGAACAATGTGGTGGAACTGCCCAGTCGGGCTCACAGCCACCAAGGGGACCAGGTCAACATGGTGGAGCTGTACTGTGATAGGGAGAGGCTGGTCCTGGCCATGTGTGGCCAGGGGAAAAAGGGAGAGGATCCCCTGGTGGTGGACAGACTTCCCTGGTGGGTCTCTTCCCTGAGAAAGGAGCCGGCCCCTTGCTGGAATCAGTTCCCCTCTCTGACCAGCTCACCCCTGCCTGCTGAGAGACGCTGCATTCGCACCCACAGCTGTTCTCCAGCCGGCCTGGGCTCACTAACCCGGCTGTCCACTGGGTGGAGATGGGAGCCGGCCCTTCAATCAGGTGTTCCCCATTCAGAACACAGACCAGGCCCTGGAGGGGGAGGTGAGAGACATGCTGGCTTTAGGGGTGGGCCAGCCACCCACCAGCCCCAGAGGCCTCTCCCAGGAAAGACGGGTCAATCCGATTCTGTGAGGCCTATCAGAAGCTCAGTGCTATTACCATGTCTAGTACCTGCCCGTGTCTAGGCCTGATGAGATCCTAGACAAGTTGGGGGGGGGCGGGGGGAAGGGGACGACTCGTTACCCCATGACCAGAGATCTCACCAAAGGGTACTGGCAGGAGCCTTTGGATCCAGATGCCAGGTTGAAACCTGCTTTTGTCACCCCTTGGGGCTGTTCAAGTCCCTGGTCCTACCTTTCGGCCTCAAGGAGGCACCGGTCACCTACCAGCACCAGATGGATCAGTTACTGAGGGGGATGGAGAATTTTACCCCAATGTACATTGATGATATTTGTGTCGTAAGCCAGACCTGGGAGGACCAGGTGTCCCAGGTGAAGAGGGGTCTGGGTCGCCTCCAGGATGCATGGCTGACTGTAAAAGCTGGGACGTGCAAGGTGGGGATGGCAGAGGTGTCGTACCCAGGCCACAAGGTGGGGAGAGGCTGCCTAAAGCCACAGCCAGCCAAGGTGGGGGCGATCAGAAACTGGCCTGCTCCCCGGAGTACGAAACAGGCCCAGGCCTTTATTGGAATGGCGGGGCACTACCAGAGGGTCGTGCCCCACTTTAGCTCTGTGTCAGCTCCCATCATTGAGCTGTGCAAGAAGGGGAAGCCAGACAAGCTGGTCTGGACCAGGCAGTGCCAGAGGGCTCTCTGCTCACTGAAGGAGGATCTGGACAAAGGCCCAGTGCTGGGAAACCCAGACTTTGACAAGCCCTTTATGGCGTTCACCAATGCCCCACACATGGGGCTGAGCACGGTGCCGAGGCAGGCCAATGCAAAGGGGGAGAGAAACCCCATCATGTACCTGAGCAGGAAGCTGCTGCCCCGGGAGCAGTGCTATGCGGCCATAGAGAGGGAATGCCCGGCACTGGGGTGGGCTCCTAAAAGGCTGCAGCCGGACCTATTTGGGCGGCACTTCACTGTGTACCCAGACCACTCGCCCTGCCATGGCTGCACCAGATGAGAGGGGCCAATCGCAGAGCTCCTGAGGTGGAGCCTGTCCTGCCAGGATTATGAGACGGAGGTGGTCCACGTTAAGGGAAGCGCAAATGTTCTAGCTGATGCTTTGTCCCGGAGAGGGGGGCCTGAACTTCCCCAGGTTATTGGTGATACCAGTCAGCTCTGTGTTCTTGGAGAACCAGGGTGCAGTATCCAGCCTTTCCGACTCATGAAGGACCCTCCCCACCCCAGCCTGAACCAAAACCGATCAGAGAAAAGACTTGTAGAGAGCAGTGAAGGGCAGTGGGAGACACACCTAGACCCCTCCTGACAAGGGTGACAGGATTAAGGAAACTCCCCTAGGCTCATTTGCATCGAAGATGGGACAGGGAGGCATCTCCATTAGCATACAGATTGGAGAACAGAGACTCCGGGGAACTCTGGGACCAGGAAAGCAGGGAAGCACTGCATGATGGGGGATCTCTGCTCCAGATGTTAACGAACCCACGCCTGCACAGACCCAGCTCAGCAGTTATCAGACCAATTCTAGTAATAAATCCTTGATTGGTATCCAAAATACTGAAGCTGCCTAACTGCATTGGGAGCTCCCTGGAAGAAAACACCACCCATAGCCAGGAACGATCAGCCCCTATTGTCTAGCCTAAAGAAAACCCTTGAGTCATCAAAGAGTCCTGTTCCGTGGGTGAATACGAAAGTGGGGATTCACCCACGAAAGCTCATGCTCCAATTCGTCTGTTAGTCTATAAGGTGCCACAGGACACTCTGCCGCTTTTACAGAGCCAGACTAACCCGGCTACCCCTCGGATACTTGAGCCATCAGTTTACCCATAAACAAATCTAGTGTGCTCCCTTGAACCCTTGTTCTTTCCCTACACAAACCCCGACCCATGCTCAAGTCCATGTTCTGATGCCTGGATCCAAAGTGTGCATCCGTTCCATTGGGACCTCATCTTCTCCTGACTGATCGTGCGGGGGGCTCTGCCTGTCTCCGGACCCTTAGCTACCCCCACCTGGGACCCCCGACCCGTTCAAGCTTCATGAAAGTTGGTGAGATCCCAGCTCTCTCTGTTTTCTTTTCTACCTCAGGCAGGTATAGTTTTCTATATGTGACTTTTGTAACCTTTAATAACGTAACTGTAATGTTTGTTTAGGCTCTCCTTGTGTGGTTATCACTATTATTCAACAAACAACTTTTATGGTTAAGCTGGTTGCTTCTCTGTCTCTGAACTTTACTCTTTTGTGTTTCTGGCTTCCCCATTTACTCTGCAGCAACGCTCCCCTTACCTAAGATCCCTGCAGCGCCCCAAAATCCTGTGAGGTTTGCTCATCCGGTGGGTTACGACCAGAACAACGGTAATGTGAAAGTGGGGATAGGGACGTGCTGAACCTGGGACATATGAGGGTGGCAGCTTGGAAGTGTTGCTCGACCCAGTCCACTCAGACTCTGTGTGTGCGTGCGCGCATATCTGATTCTGGGGCTGGAAGAACCCGGCCCTGGGGAACCTAGGTCCTGCAGGATAGCTCCATTGGGAGGGGACTTGCAGCAGCGAGAAGCAGAGCGCCGTATGAGAACACAAGTAGTACGTTGATAGAATTACAGAACTCCCCACCCCAAAGAATAATCCTAATAAATGAGCATACCCCAAAGTAATGGGCAAATCTGGTAACACTGGCTACAGTGACCCCGCTCAGTTTGATCTTGAAGGGGGGAGAGATGTGACAAAGTGGGGACCTTCCCTTCTTATGTTGTATGTGAGTCTTACTGTTTTGCATGAATGCCGTGTCTGCCTCAGTTTCCCTGTGTATCGCACCAGTGTCTAGGTGGTGCGAACAACCATGTGTGACTTTTATGGGAGTTGCTCCAGCTGCCTGCTCGGATGCTGTGACCACCCCTTCGTACCCTGAGACCCAGGAAGGGAATGCGACCAGGTGACTCTGGGCCTGGAGGTGGAGCAAGGGGCTGGGCAGGGGCCTGGGGCTCAGAGGGAGGACCAGAGGCCTGGCTCTGGGCTCCCCTCCCCCCCAGAATGGACTTGGCTGAAAATCACTGATTTCTGTGCTAACAAGCTCTGTTCTATGCTGTGTTCCTGTCGACTAATAAACCTGTTTTCCCGGCTGGCTGAGAGTCACATCTGACTGCAGAGTTGGGATGCAGGGCCCTCTGGCTGCCCCAGGAGCCCACCCAGTGGGGCAGAGGATGCTGAATGCTCCGAGGTCAGACCCAGGAAGATGGAAGCTTCTTGCCCTAGAGGCAGTCTGCTCAGAGAGAGGAGGCTCCCCCAGAGTCCTGCCTAGCTTCGTATGGAGCAGTTCCAGAGCATCGCCCGGGGACCCCGTGACACATACTGATGCCCCTCACCTACCCCCACAGACCCAGTAACCCCCCGACACCTGTACACACCAATCCCCCAACCTACCCCCACAGACCCAGTAACCCCCGACATCTGTACATACCAACCCCCACTCACTGACCCCCACAGACCCAGTAACCCCCCCCAACAGCTGTATACACCAATCCGCCCCACCTACCCCCACAGACCCAGGCACCCCCAGTCTCTCATTTCCCACAGAAGGGCTGGAGGAGAAAGTCCACGGTCACTTTTTATAGCACTTGAAGAAAAGGAGAACTTGTGGCACCTTAGAGACTAACCAATTTGTTTGAGCATGAGCTTTCCTGAGCTACAGCTCACTGCATCGGATGCGTACTCTGGAAACATACTGTGAATGCATCCGATGAAGTGAGCTGTAGCTCACGAAAGCTCATGCTCAAATAAATTGGTTAGTCTCTAAGGTGCCACTAGTCCTCCTCTTCTTTTTGCGAATACAGACTAACACGGCTGTTACTCTGAAACCTGTCAATACAGCACTTGAATGTGCCTTCCCCGAAGCAGAAAACTCCAGCCCAGCAGGAAATCGGATGGAGAAATCCAGTTTCAATACAGGACAACAAAGAGCCCTCCAACCGCACACCCCTAGGTATCACCTGCCCCCCACAGTGGAACCCATAGAGGGTATCCTTCCACCATGACAACCCCGACATAGTGGGGACCACACGCGGACCACCACCTCCTCTGTCCTTCAACGCTCCCCGCAGACCAAGACGCACCAACTCAGTATCAGCAGGCCCAGCTAGAACAGGCCACGCAAAACTTTCCGACCGCGTATCTCCACTGCTCTGATGATCAACCTCCCCACAACACACCTCTTGAGATCCAGGGGTCCTACACGGCCTGTCACAACGCGTGCGTACCTTATCCCGGGCACCGAGGGCCCCAACAGCAGCTGTGCGGGTGAAACCAGACAATCACTAAGCTCCCCAACGAACTCGCACAGGAAATGATCAAGAGCCGCAAAACACCGTGTCCCTCATGAGCCAACCCTTCACAGCGCGATCCCACCAGGTCTGACCTCTCAGACCTTGTCCTCAATGGGACCTGCACACCGTCCAAAGACGAGCCTGGAGCGTCAACTCCTACCTCGGCTAGACACTAGAACCCCTGGCTTGAGCAGAGACGCTGCATTTCTGGCTCATCACATCCTGTGACCCACGAACCCCCACTTGCCCGGCTACAGGGGGTTAACGGGCCGCTGCTCCCGGAACGTGCTCCCTGCCTGGACTGCACTATCTCCCGTCTGTAGCGCCGCGGGGTCCTTCCCCAGGCCGGAGAGAGCTCGGCGGCCAGAGGAAGGAGCCGGGCCCTGGCCACCCACGGCGGAGCCCATGAGAGGCACTGCAGCCCTGCCCACGTGCAGTGCCCACTGGGGCACGGGGCTCCAGGAGCAGCCTCGGCCCTGCTGCCCCGAGCTGGGCATGTGGCTGCCCGGGAAGGCTATGGGGATGGAGCCCAGCCCTCTGCCCACACTGCCGCCCCCAGGCGCACGTCCACAAGCGCCCGTGGGTCCCAGGCTCCTAGCCCAGCACCCTGCCAATGCCACAGGGAGCACTGTGGCCAGCCAAAGCCATTTACTGTCCCCAGAACCTGTCAGCTGAACCCCATCAAGGTCCTGAGAACAGCTGGCTCGCCCCCGTCACCACAGCACTTGCAGCCCCCCGAGCACCTGCCCTGGCCCAGGGGCCAAGCCCCATTCGGCCCAGCCCAGGAAAGCCAGACAGAGCCACGTTGCAGGGAGCTGGGCCCGGGGGGACGGGCAAAGCAGCTTTCAGGGTCTCTGCTCACGCCAGGATAACGGGACTGGGTCCTGCACTCTAAGGAGCCCAGATGGGCAGGCTGCCAGTCCCATAGCACTGAGCCCCCCCACATACCCCCCCACCTCCCAGCTCCACAGGAGCCAGGCCTGCCAGGGTCAATATTTGTTCCATCACCAACAGGCCTCATTCCTGGTCCTGTTTGTGCAAGAGGAGGGAATAGCGGGCGGGGGGGAAGAGCAGGCCAAGACGGGAGGGCCGAGCGCAGGTCGGGACGGGGGGCAGACTCAGAAGCTGAAGTGGGGAGTGGGTCTCTGCAGGCCATGCATTGTCCGGAGTGTCACTGCAGGGGGCGGTTCCCATTGGCCCAGGCAGGGCAGGGGGCCGAGGCCCCACAACTCCCCCATGCACTGGCAGCTCCAGCCTCCTGCCCTAGTGTTTATGGGGCTTGAGGCTACGTGCCTGCAGTGCTGGCAACCGACAGCAGAGGGCAGCAGCGCCCTGGGACGCTGCACCTGGGAGCAGGTAACTGCTGCCTGACCCCTGCCCGGGAGGGGGCGACCCGGAGCCCAGGGGCACCCGGGACCAGCTGGGGGCTGAGCAGCTCCTGACGCTGCAAACCGCCCCCCTTCGAAAAGGCCTTTCCACTGCCCGAATGACAGACACCCCCCCATGCCTCCCTGACAGACAGACCCCCCCACACTCACTACCTCTGACAGATGTACCCCCCAACACCGCCTACCCCCCAACAGGCTCCCCATGCCTCCCTGACAGATCCCCCCAAAACCCCAACAGACCCCCCCGCCTCCCCAGCGGACCCCCTACCCTCCCACAAATGCTTCCTCCCCTAGCACTGACGGACACATGCACACCACGAGCCCCGCACAGTCAGGAAATCTGAACCCCTCTCCCCACCCCGTGGCTGAGCAACCGGAGCCCCCCATAGCTGCTGCGCAGTTTGCTCAGACACCGGGGTGATGGGCAGCTGCAGGACACCCTAGAAGAGAGGGCGAGGCCCAGGGGGCGCAGCCCCAGGTCCCATTCAGACTTCGCCCCACTGCCCCTTGCCGGGGCGGGGTTGGTTATACCTTTTGCGAAGGCTCCCAGCCCCATGGCACCCACAGGCCTGGGCTTTGGGACCCACGGCACGCACATGGCCCTGCACTGCGAGGGCCCCCCCTGGGCTGCTCTGCTGGCTCGGGGGCTCCCTCCCCGCCACTGCCGGCAGGCGGCCAGTGCCCAGGACTGAGCTGGGATCCGAGCAGAAGCAGGGAGGGGACGTTACCTCTGGGGCGAAGTGCTGGCCCTGGCCCAGCTCGGGGGTCTGCGCGGCACGGGGGCTGCTGGGGAAGGGTCATGGGCTACAGAACCTGCCTGGTAGTGACGGACCCCAGGAGCTGAGCAAGGGGCGACTGCGTCAGTCTGGAAGGGCCTGCGTGGGGCAGACGGTGAGCGGGCTCGCCCGGCCAGGAAGGGAAGGGCCCACGCGAGCCGAGGCTGCAGCTGGAGCCAGGCAGAGCCAGCCTGGGAGAACTGCGGTAGCGTAGCCGGGGGGAGCAGCCGCTCCCCCCGAGTGCAACTGGTGTCTCTTTAATCTTTACCCACCCGGCGGCGCCCCGGGTCTTCGCCAGCTGGGGCCTTCACGCGCTCCGGCTCCTTGGCAGCGTTTCGGGGGCGGGGGCCTTCAGCGCTGCCGAGGACCCGGAGCGCTGCCTGGTGAGTACAAGCGGGGGGCACCCGTCTTTATGTCCGGTCCCCCGCTCGCTCCACCTGGCCACGCCACCAGTTATACCAACTGCGAGGGGACCCTGCCCGCACAATCCCCAGGCCGCCCCAGCTTCTCCAGCGCGGGCCACGTTTCAATCCAAGGCGGGACGTTTCTCTATGGCCCGGGACAGGCAGGAGCCCAGCCGGGAGGGTCACCACGGGCACCGGGAACTGGAGATCTGGTAATTGCCTCCCGCCCGCGCCCCCTGCCCCGACTCCGCATAGCGCTTCCCCCGCCCGCGCCCCCTGCCCCGACTCTGCATGGCCCTTCCCCCGCCACAATCCTGCCGGTGCCCCTCACTCCCGACCCCAACCCCAGGGTTGGGCTGCCCACACACACAGATTTGCCAACGGCCCCTCCCCCCCTTATTTATACAGTTCAAGCCGAGCAGGACCATTATGATCAGCTCGTCGGAGCTGCTGCGTCCCGCAGGCAGAGACCCGGGCGCCCCCCCACCAGTGACCTTTCACCAGCCCCTACCTAAGCTACTGGGTCTTGTGACAAACCTCCATCGTTACACACGCTGACCTGGCCGGTCTCATAGAATCATAGAAGATCAGGGCTGGAAGGGACCTCAGGAGGTATCTAGTCCAACCCCCTGCTCAAACAGGACCGATCCCCAATTAAATCATCCCAGCCAGGGCTTTGTCAAGCCTGACCTTTAAAAACCTCTAAGGAAGGAGATTCCACACCTCCCTTGGTAACCCATTCCAGTGTTTCACCACCCTCCTAGTGAAAAAGTTTTTCCTAATATCCAACCTAAACCTCCCCCACTGCAACTTGAGACCACTACTCCTCGTTCTGTCATCTGCTACCACTGAGAACAGTCTAGATCCATCCTCTTTGGAACCCCCTTTCAGGTAGTTGAAAGCAGCTATCAAATCCCCCCTCATTCTTCTCTTCCGTAGACTAAACAATCCCAGTTCCCTCAGTCTCTCCTCATAACTCATGTGTTCCAGTCCCCTAATCATTTTTGTTGCCCTCCGCTGGACTCTTTCCAATTTTTCCACATCCTTCTTGTAGTGTGGGGCCCAAAACTGGACACAGTACTCCAGATGAGGCCTCACCAATGTCGAATAGAGGGGAACGATCACGTCCCTCCATCTGCTGGCAATGCCCCTACTTATACAGCCCAAAATGCCATTGGCCTTCTTGGCAACAAGAGCACACTGCTGACTCATATCCAGCTTCTCGTCCACTGTCACCCCTAGGTCCTTTTCCGCAGAACTGCTGCCGAGCCATTCGGTCCCTCGTCTGTAGCGGTGCATGGGATTCTTCCGTCCTAAGTGCAGGACTCTGCACTTGTCCTTGTTGAACGTCATCAGATTTCTTTTGGCCCAATCCTCCAATTTGTCTAGGTCCCTCTGTATCCTATCCCTACCCTCCAGCGTATCTACCTCTCCTCCCAGTTTAGTGTCATCTGCAAACTTGCTGAGGGTGCAATCCACACCATCCTCCAGATCATTAATGAAGATATTGAACAAAACTGGCCCGAGGACCGACCCTTGGGGCACTCCACTTGATACCGGCTGCCAACTAGACATGGAGCTATTGATCACTACCCGTTGAGCCCGACAAACTTTCTATCCACCTGCCGGAGCAAACGCTGCCTTGTCTATGCTCCTTCAACTCCTCGTGTGGACACCGTCCAAGCAACAGACTCCCACCCCCATGACCTGTGCTAGCCACCTACAGCTCACGCCCAGTCTGAACGACCCAGCATCCATGCCCAGCTGTGGGGCTGAGCGCTCTAGTGCTGAGTTGTCGCCCCCCCCGGCAGGTACCCCCATCCCGCCATGCAACGTACTCCCCAGACACGGCTCTGCTGATGCTCTTCACTCCTGACACGTAGCCCCCTGCTACCCTGGTCCCCCAGCTCTGCCAATGCCCCTCAGTCCCAGCCAGCAGCCTCCAGCCCGGGGAAGTCTGTGCCCAGGAGAGGCCCCACTGATGGATTTCGCGGTGGAGACAGACACCCAGCAGGCTGCAGCCTAGTTCCCAGCTCCCTGTGGGGATGGGCCAGTCCCCCATGAAGCCCTTCAGAGTTAGCAACAACCCCTGGCACTTAGCCAGCGCACTCCCCCCACCTCTGCTCCAGGGCCTGGGACCGCTGCAGTCAGCAACGAGTGGGGCGCCAGGGCTTTCCCTGCTGAGCCAGGAACAAAGCGGCTGTTTGTGGAGGGCAGCGTGGCCGGAGCCAAGGAAGGGCCTGGAAGCTGTGGCAAGTGGGGGCCAGATTATTCATCAGGCTGGAGCTGGCAGGGGACTCGGCCCATTCTCACAGTAAATCAGCCAGGCAGACAAAGGAGAAGCCCCTCCCCCCTCGGCACAGCCCATCAGGGCAGCACAGGCCCCCAGCATCGAGCCCAGCCCAGCCCACCCGAATCGCAGCCGGGGCAGGAGCACCTGCTGCAAACCAGCCCCGAGACCCACACCCTGACAGCCACGATCCCCCGCAGGGCCCTTCTCCCCCTCGGCACTGCCCCTCCCCCTCCCCCCACTAGCCTGCTCCAGGGCAGCTGAGGCTTGACACAGATTCACCTGTGGGGGGCGCCAGGGCTGGCCCGTTAACCGCTGAGCAGCACAGCCCAAGCACCTCCATGCTCTGCCCACCGCAGGGACTCGCCCTGGGGCCCCTCCCGGGCTTTGGGACAGGGACAAGCCAGGACACATCTGCCCCCACCGTGCCTGGCTCAGGGCAGCCAGTGGGAAAGGCCGGCGCTCACCACCGCCTGGCCCGATCGTTACCGGCCGTGCAGTGCTTGGAGCCTGCAACGTGCTAAGTACAATCCCCAGGATGGGCCCAGCACGTTTCCAGCCAAGCCTGGGTGTTTATGTAACAACAGAGCCCACAGGGCCCTGCTGTGCCACTCAATCCCAACCTGCAGCCCTCTGCTAGCCTAGCCCTCTGCTCCCTGACCCCCAGCCCCCTGCTAGCCTAGCCCTCTGCTCCCTGACCCCTAGCCCCCTGCTAGCCCAGCCCTGGCTCCCCCTGCCAACTCCGCCGGTGCCTCTCAATCCTGAGCTGCAGCCCCCTCCCGCCACCCCAAGCACCTCCCCTCCCTATGACCCGTAGTCCTTGACGCTATCTCCCTTCTCTAGACACAGCTGGATGAGCTGGTGTCTGTACCGGGGCCAGCGGGTGCCCAGGCTAGACATTCCCCCCAGTCTCCGAGACAGGCCCGGCTGCAGCCCCTCGGGGTGCAGTGGGGAGAGCCGCCCCGAGGACAGGGGCCTGGGTCAGAGGGGGGTCCCCAAGGGCTCTCCATTAATGAACTATGGGGAGTTTATTCAGCCTCCCAGGCTGGGCGGCTCACCTCCACAGGGACACCTGGCCAAGCCAGGCCCCGGCCCCCAGCACGGCCGCTCAGCACAGCTGGGTCCCTCCACATGGTGCCCCTGCCTCGTCCTGTCCCCCCGCCAGAGCCCGCTCTGCTCCCCACCCTGCTCCCTGCAGTCTGCTCCACGCAGCTTCCTCTGCAGCCTCAGCAGCAGGAAACCCCCCCAGCCGTGACAACAAGCAGCCCCAGCCAGCTGGGCAGGGGCCATCAGCAAACGGCCCAGGCCACACGGCCCAGAAGACGCCAGCCCAGCCCCGGCCCCTTTGGCGCTGGGGGAGGCTCCTGGGGGCACCGAGGCTCCTGGGCTGGGCCCAGCCCGAGCAGAGTCTCCACCTGGGGGCCAGGGCGGTGATACAGGTGCCCTGTGTGGCCGGGGGGCTGTGCCCGGAGTCAGGCTGGGCTCTGGTCCAGGGCAGCAGCCCCCTGGGCACCACCCCGTGCAGGGGCGAGCCTGCAGCAGCGAGGGCTGGTCTGGGGGCGCCGAGGGTCCCGGGGCCCCGACCCGCCGGCCGGAGCTGGGGGAGAGCTGGGGCAGCCGTGCCGGAAGCGGGCACAGAGCCGCGGCCGCCTCGGGCGGTGACGCTCAGCCGGCAGGTGCGCGGCCGTCACCGTGCCCAGGGGCGACCCCTCGCCGGGGGGATCCCCGCACCCCAGAGCGCCGAGACATGGGCTGGGCCCGAGACATGGGGCGGGGCGGGGTGGGGCAGGGCCGGAGAACCCCCCCCCCGGCCCCGGGAGCAGCAGCAGCAGGGCCCGAGCCGGGCCAGACCCAGACACACCCCAGAGCCAGCTGCAGCCGGCGCCAGGGGACGGGCCCCGCGAGGGGCTCGGGCCCCGCCGGGCGAGCCCGGGGCCGGGCGGTACCTTTCAGCGAGCTGATCTCGTGCTGGATGCAGCGGGACGCGGCCATGGCGGGTCCGGGGCAGCGGCTGCGGCCGCGTCCTGCCGGGCACTGCGGGGCCGGTCCGCGGGGGGGCGGGGCCCCGCCCGGCTCCGCCCCCCGCCCCGCCCCGCCGGGCCGCGGCAGCCAATCAGGGGCCGGGGCCGCGGCCCATTCATTGATCCCGAGCGCCGGCTACTGCAGCAGCGCCGGGCGCGCCGCCCCCTCCCCCCCCGCGACCCAGCCTGAGCCCCCCCGCATCTACCCCGGGGGCCGGCCCCCCCCCCGCACAACCCCCCCGCATCTACCCCGGGGGCCGGCCCTCCCCCCCGCACAACCCCCCCGCATCTACCCCGGGGGCCGGCCCTCCCCCCCGCACAACCCCCCCGCGCATCTACCCCGGGGGCCGGCCCTCCCCCCCGCACAACCCCCCCCGCACCTACCCCGGGGGCCGGCCCTCCCCCCCGCACAACCCCCCCGCATCTACCCCGGGGGCCGGCCCTCCCCCCCGCACAACCCCCCCGCGCATCTACCCCGGGGGCCGGCCCTCCCCCCCGCACAACCCCCCCCGCACCTACCCCGGGGGCCGGCCCTCCCCCCCGCACAACCCCCCCGCGCATCTACCCCGGGGGCCGGCCCTCCCCCCCGCACAACCGCCCCGCGCATCTACCCCGGGGGCCGGCCCTCCCCCCCGCACAACCCCCCGCATCTACCCCGGGAGCCGGCCCTCCCCCGCACAACCCCCCCGCGCATCTACCCCGGGAGCCGGCCCTCCCCCGCACAACCCCCCCGCATCTACCCCGGGGGCCGGCCCTCCCCCCCGCACAACCCCCCCGCACCTACCCCGGGGGCCGGCCCTCCCCCCCGCACAACCCCCCCGCGCATCTACCCCAGGGGCCGGCCCTCCCCCCCGCACAACCCCCCCCCGCACCTACCCCGGGGGCCGGCCCTCCCCCCCGCACAACCCCCCCGCACCTACCCCGGGGGCCGGCCCTCCCCCCCGCACAACCCCCCGCATCTACCCCGGGAGCCGGCCCTCCCCCGCACAACCCCCCCGCGCATCTACCCCGGGAGCCGGCCCTCCCCCGCACAACCCCCCCGCATCTACCCCGGGGGCCGGCCCTCCCCCCCGCACAACCCCCCCGCACCTACCCCGGGGGCCGGCCCTCCCCCCCGCACAACCCCCCCGCGCATCTACCCCAGGGGCCGGCCCTCCCCCCCGCACAACCCCCCCCCGCACCTACCCCGGGGGCCGGCCCTCCCCCCCGCACAACCCCCCCGCACCTACCCCGGGGGCCGGCCCTCCCCCGCACAACCCCCCCGCATCTACCCCGGGGGCCAGCCCCCCCCGCGCATCTACCCCGGGGGCCGGCCCTCCCCCCCGCACAACCCCCCCGCGCATCTACCCCGGGGGCCGGCCCTCCCCCCCGCACAACCCCCCCCGCACCTACCCCGGGGGCCGGCCCTCCCCCCCGCACAACCCCCCCCCGCACCTACCCCGGGGGCCGGCCCTCCCCCCCGCACAACCCCCCCGCGCATCTACCCCAGGGGCCGGCCCTCCCCCCCGCAAAACCCCCCCCGCGCATCTACCCCGGGGGCCGGCCCTCCCCCCCGCACAACCCCCCCGCGCATCTACCCCGGGGGCCGGCCCTCCCCCCCGCACAACCCCCCTGCGCATCTACCCCGGGGGCCGGCCCTCCCCCCCGCACAACCCCCCCGCGCATCTACCCCGGGGGCCGGCCCTCCCCCCCGCACAACCCCCCCGCGCATCTACCCCGGGGGCCGGCCCTCCCCCCCGCACAACCCCCCCGCGCATCTACCCCGTGGGCCGGCCCTCCGCCCCGCACAACCCCCCCGCATGTACCCCTGGGGCCGGGCCTCCCCCCCCGCACAACCCCCCCCGCACCTACCCCGGGGGCCGGGCCCCCCCCCGCAGAGCCCCCCCCGCATGTACCCCTGGGGCCGGGTCCGTCCCCCCCCCGCACAGCCCTCCCGCTGCAACTGCCTTCAAATAATGAGAGTTTAGAACAAGACGGAACCTTGGACCCCCCCTCGGCACCCCCCCACAGCCCCTCTGGGCCCCTCCACACTCCCCCTGCCCCAGGGCGCCCGCGCCTGCCAGGGGGAGGGCTGGGTTCCCCGTGACCCCCAACCCGGGCGCTGGGTTTGAGGAAACCTGCAAATGGCGCACACGGCAGCTACGCCAGGCGCTGGCCCGAGACACGGGGCCCATCGCCACCCCCAGCACCCCCTGCACCCACATGGGCCTGGCCCCACAGGACGCCTCCCGCGCCAAGCCCCCCAGGCTCCCACTGAGAACAACTCGCTGGAGAAGCCAGTCCCTGCCCGCGAGGGGCCGAGCCCACGGCCCGGCTCCGGGCCCGGTCCCCTGCCCGCGAGGGGCCGAGCCCACGGCCCGACTCCAGCTCCGGCTCCGGCCCCGGCCCCGGCCCGGTTCATTCATTACCCTTCTAAGGGCCGGTCATAGGCAGCCCAGGGCCCGAGCGCTTGGCTTGGATCCCCGTCCTCAGCCCTCCAACTGGGCAGGCAGCACGAAGGGTAGGTCTGCACAGCAAAGAGAAACCCGCAGCTGGCCCATGGCAGCAGACTCGGGCTGTGGGGACCCCGAAGAGCTCAGCTCTGTTACCAGCTCCCCTGTGCACCCTCAGAGCTGTCTGCAGCTCAGCGCCCAGCTGTGCGATGTGGGGCACGGGGCAGCACCATGCCTGCGAAGCGCAGCGTGGCCCCAATCATACTGCGGGGCTTGGGCGCCAGCACGGGGTTATGCTGTGCCGGGCGGCAGCCTGGGCCCAGCCCAAGCAGGAGGCAGCTGCTTGCTCCCAAGTGGGAGACAGGAGCCGACCCGGGGCTTGGGTCTCCACACATCCCTTTCGTTCAGGGACTCTGAGCTCAGGGTTCCTGGGAGGCCGGCCCTGGCCCCGGCCCCGGCCCCACAGCTCAGCCTGGAGATGTGGAGCTGCTTCCACAGCCCCATGGGAAGGGCAGACCCCACCTGGCATGCCTAACACTGGCCCAGGGAGCTGGAGAGCGGGCAGCACGTCCCAGGGAGCCCCGAAAGGGAGAGAGGAGCAGTGAGCATGACCCATGGGGGAACGGTCCCTGAGGCCCCGACATGCCCACGTCCTGTCCCTCCCCCCCCATAACCACGCCATGCAGACAGGACACGCCCTGCCCTCCCCCCAGGCATGCCCAGGGCACAAGCATGGATGGGCCCGGTCCTGCAGCGTCCCATGGGGACCAGGCTCTGCACGCCCAGGGACGCTGCCCTCCCTGCGGGGCTGGGGCTGGGCTCTGCGTCCTGGCAGTCTACTCCCTGCCAGGTGCCAGCTTTGTGCGACTGCTGCAGGATTGCAGCGCCTTGCAGGAGGGAATAAATCTAGAGCAGGAGGCCCCGTGCCAGGGGCGGGCCCTGGTGTGGAGCACGGTGCTGACACCCCGGCTGTGGGGAGCAGTGCTGCCTCGGCCCTGCCAGGGGATGGGCTGGGGAGAGGGTGCCTGGGAGCCCACAGGGCAGCGGGCGGGTCCCAGCCCTGCAGGGGGTCAGGCCTAGCCTGCAGCTTCCCCGGGCCAGGTCCAGGGGTGTGAGGGCAGGAGATACGCAGCTTTGTCCTAAAGCAGCTTTGGCAGCGACTCCCTCGAGGAATCCCAGCTCTGCCCTGCTCTGGCCCCAATGTTGGCACCTGGAGGCAGAGCTGCCCCCAGGGCAGGTGGGTGTAGGCTGGGCGTGCACCAGGCCTGCCCGCCCTGGGTCGATGCACTTAGCGGGGGCTCGGAGGTCCCAGGGGCTGGCACTGCCAAGCCAGCGGCTCCAGCCTGAGCCCTCACTGGGAACTAGCCGCGGCTCAGCTCTGCCACAGCCCGTCCCTGCCCAATGCTGCACGGGACTGGGCCACCCCGCAGCCCCCTGCTAGGGCACTGCCATCCCCCCCATCCTGGCCCTGCACCCTCCAACACCCCACTTGGCACTATTGACGGCTGCAGTCACTGCCCCCCCATCAGCCTCCAAGGCCCTGGCCAGGCTCAGCACCTCCGCACCCCGCCAGCCACATCGCCCATGTCCCTCGCCAGCTCCCCGCCAGCACCCACCACCATGGGCGCCAGCACCTACCCCCCTGCCCCCCAGTCGCCGTGCTCGCACGGCCATGCACACCGCCTGTCACCATCTGCCAGGGATCTCCAGCAGCAGCCCCGCCCCAGGGAATTCACTCGGGGGGGAATCGGCTGAGCTGGCCCTGGGGGGGGCAGTTGTAGCAGGCCATAGCCAAGTGCAGGCGCGTGTCCTGACCCAGGGTGGGGACTAAACCTGCAACCAGCAGCCCCTGCCCCAGCGCTGGGAAGTGGGACCTCTCCTTGTCCCGTGCAGCTCAGCGAGCGAGCGAGCTCCAGCCAGCGGCGCGCCCCTCGAGGCGGGCAGATGGGCCCAGAGCTGGTCCCCAAAGAGTGTATTGCCCACCTGGTGGAAGCTCGATGGGCTGGTGCCAGCCCACCCCTCGCTGGCAGCCTCCGCAGGGACGCCAGGCTCAGCCCCACACCTGGGGTCCTCCTCTCCAGGGAGCCCCACTTCTCTGCAGGCCACACCCGCCTTCCCTAGCCCTGTGCCCCATGAACCCTTTCCCAGCAAGGCTGACACCTCTGGCAGCGTGGGGAGCAGCTCCCCCTCTGGCACGGAGGGCAGGGGGACGTCCTGGAGACGAGGACGGGGCCCTGCTGGGGCCCACGGCTCCACCATCACTTACACACTGGAGGGAAAGGCCCTGGGTGCCCCACCCCCCAAGAGCAGGGCATGGGCCTGCTGAGCCCCTCCCCATCTGGGGCAGGGACAGCACTGGGCCTCACCCACCAGCCCCTGCACAGGACGTGCTCAGCCCCCCAGTGAGGTGCCCTAGAGCCCCCCTGTCCCTAGAGGGGGTGGGGGAGACACTGGAGAGGGCCCAGAGCACATGGCCCAGCCGCTCTCCACAGTCAGTGCCAGGGGGCTCTGGTGTAGGGAGCAGGATGGGTTCGGTAAGGGGCACTTCCCTACACAGTCAGCACTGGCCCCAGTGTGATGCTAGGGGGTGCTGTGCTGCCAGGCGGGGTGGGGGGTAGAAGCTGGGGTGGGGGCAGGCAGGAGCGTCCAGGCCCTGCCAGTCTGTAAATCCCCAGAGCGCCAGGAAACTCTCCTATATTTTATCCTGTTGCATGTTGGGTTTTGGGAGTTTCTTATTTCACTTTACCCGAGTGGGTGCGGGGGTCAGGGCTCGCCCTGGGCGGTGGGATGGGCCGGGTATGGAGAACCAGCCCGCTCTGCACAGTCTGGTCCCAGCTCCCCACCCCAGGCGCTGCAACCTGGCACACGGGCTTGCAGCGCCACTCGCTCCGATTTGGCCCAGGTACCCCACGCCATGGAGATGCAGCCGGGTCAAACCTACCCAGGCTTGAGGGCACTGTGCCCTTGGGTGCGAGCCCCCCAGGCCAGGAGCTGCTGCCGCAGGGTCAGGGCATCAATTCATGGCAGGTTGTTTCACATCTGTAAAAACCATGGGGGGGCTCTGCAGAACCTCCTCCCCATTTCCTGAACCCCAGCCCTGTGCCCCCCACGGCCCTGCATGTCAGACGGGCACCCCTCAGCCTCTGCCTGCCCCCTATGGGCCTGCACATCAGACGGGCGACCCCCCAGCCTGAGCCCCCCCGGGCCTGTGTGTCAGACGGGCACCCCTCAGCCTCTGCCTGCCCCCTTTGGGCCTGCACGTCAGACGGGCGACCCCCCAGCCCTGTGTCCCCCACGGGCCTTCACGTCAGACAGGCGACCCCCAGCCTGTACCCCCCATGGGCCTGTCATAGAATCATAGAATCATAGAATATCAGGGTTGGAAGGGACCCCAGAAGGTCATCTAGTCCAACCCCCTGCTCGAAGCAGGACCAATCCCCAATTAAATCATCCCAGCCAGGGCTTTGTCAAGCCTGACCTTAAAAACTTCTAAGGAAGGAGATTCTACCACCTCCCTAGGTAACGCATTCCAGTGTTTCACCACCCTCCTAGTGAAAAAGTTTTTCCTAATATCCAATCTAAACCTCCCCCACTGCAACTTGAGACCATTACTCCTCGTTCTGTCATCTGCTACCACTGAGAACAGTCTAGAGCCATCCTCTTTGGAACCCCCTTTCAGGTAGTTGAAAGCAGCTATCAAATCCCCCCTCATTCTTCTCTTCTGCAGGCTAAACAATCCCAGCTCCCTCAGCCTCTCCTCATAACTCATGTGTTCCAGACCCCTAATCATTTTTGTTGCCCTTCGCTGGACTCTCTCCAATCTATCCACATCCTTCCTGTAGTGTGGGGCCCAAAACTGGACACAGTACTCCAGATGAGGCCTCACCAATGTCGAATAGAGGGGAACGATCACGTCCCTGTGTGTCAGACGGGCACCCCTCAGCCTCTGCCTGCCCCCTTTGGGCCTGCATGTCAGACGGGCGACCCCCAGCCTGTGTCCCCCACTGGCCTTCACGTCAGACAGGCGACTCCCAGCCTGTGCCCCCCACGGGCCTGCGTGTCAGACGGGCGATCCCCCAGCCCTGTGTCCCCCACGGGCCTGCGTGTCAGACGAGCACCCCTCAGCCTCTGCCTGCCTCCTATGGGTCTGCACGTCAGGCGGGCGACCCCCAGCACCACCACAACACCTGCATGTGAGACAAGTAGAATGTAAAAGCTGCCAGACTGGGTCAGACTAATGGTCCAGCTAGCCCAGGATCCTGTCTTCGACTGCAGCTGGTGCCAGAACGTCAGAGGGGATGAACAAACAGGGAATCGTCAAGTGACCCATCCCCTGTCACCCACTCCCAGCTTCTGGCAACCACAGGTTTAGGGACACCCAGAGCATGGGGTGCCCATTTGGCTAATAGCCATTGATGCACCAATCCTCCGTGAACCAATCTAGTTATTTTTTGGACCTTGTTATACTTTGGGCCTTCACAACACCCTCTGGCAAGGAGTTCCACAGGTTGACTGTGCGTTGTGTGAAGAAATATGTCCTTTCATTTGTGTTAAACCTGCTGCCTGTTACTTTCACTGGGTGACCCCTAGTTCTGGTGTTATATGAAGGGGTAAATCACACTTATTCCTTATTTACTTTCTCCACAGCAGTCATGATTTTATAGACCTCAATCATATCCCCCCTTAGTCATCTCTTTTCCAAGCTGAAAAGTCCCAGTCCTATTAATCTCTCCTCTTTTCTGAACCTTTTCCAATTCCAATATATCTTTTTTGAGATGGGGCAACCCCATCCGCACGCAGTATTCAAGGTGTGGGCGTATTATGGATTTATATAGAGGCAATAGGATATTTTCTGTCTTACTCTCTATCCCTTTCCTTATGATTCCCAGCATTCTGTTCGCTTTTTTGACTGCCACTGCCCATTGAGCGGATGTTTTCAGAGAACTCTCCACACTGACTCCGAGATCTCTTTCCTGAGTGGGAACAGCTAATTCAGACCCATCATTGTATAGGCATGGGGGGATTATGTTTTCCAACGTGCATTATCAACACTGAATTTCATCTGCCATTTTGTTGCCCAGTTGCCCCATTTGCGAAGAGTTCCAAAGGAATCTCCCAAGTCAGCTCTGGATTTACCTATCCCCCCTCGGGGTGCACAGGAGATGGGTGAATCCCAGCACCCGCTCAGTCAGACCTGGATGTGAGACGGACAAGCCCGTCCCCCACCCCTTGGGGCCCGCAGGCAAACCCCAGTGCCCCCCTTCACCTTCCCAGTCATTATTCTGTATCCCTCCATTACAGCCCCCCTCCAAACCACACAGCCCCAGGCTCCCGGCTCTCTGGCCCCAGTCACCAGTTGCCCACTGGGCCCTTTCTGAGCCAGATTCCAGCCCAGGGTGCAGCATCCCACCCATGACCAGAACAGCTCCAGGACGTCCCCCAGCCCAACCCTGCTGTGTGCTGATGGGGGCTGTGCGGGCCCCTCTCCTGGGGGTGTGCAGTCACACTGCCCGGCCCGGCGCCCCTCCACTGGGCAGGATTCTGCACTGTAGACCCTGTTGGGCAGCTGGCACCAAGCTGCCCGTTCACCCGGCTCAGGCTGGTCCCCTGGAGAGCCTCTGTCTCCTCTCGTCGCCACTGACGGCAGGCCCTGCCTACACTATGGTGCTGTAACGCCATGGTGAAGAGGCCCTTTCCCATCGCCATAGTAACTCCACCTCCCTGGGCAACACCAGCTACACCACGTCTACACTGGGCGCTAGCTCTGCAGGGCTGTGGCGCTGGGGGGTGGATTTTTCACACCCCTAGGTCGCCATAGCTACAGCGCCTACGGGCAGACCAGGCGTCCGGCACGCGGTGCCATCTCCACAGGCTGCCCTGCCCGCTGGCCCCGTCGCCAGAGGGACACTACACACCAGGCCCAG